>NW_027639331.1:215000-300000 GCF_951799975.1 Gobius niger
AAATATGTAAATGAGGCGGATACAGGCTGTGTGTTATGGAGAGAATATGAGTCTGAAATACACCACATCACCAGCAGGGGGGGGGGGGGGTCATTTTACACTGTGCCAAAATGAAGGCCATAAAGTATGTTGTGTTAATTATTACCAATTCAATGCACTTCGTAAGAGCTCCTTTAACCCAGGGTGCTGAGGCTGCTGCAGCACCCCCTGGTGGAGAGTGCGTGTATTGCAAGCAATATTATTCAATACGAAATAAGCACCAAAGAAGGAAGCATTTGAGTCTGTGGCATTTGTGGAATTAAAAAGATCACGTTTAGACTTTCAAACAGCGTTGAATTGGACTCGCTGCTGCCGTGGTGTTGAAGTCGCAGCTCTGATGACGTGTCATTCCCGGTGTGTCCAGGTGGGGGCCTGTCTCCCGGTGGGGGCGTGTCTCCCTGCGCCGCTGCAGGAGGAGGAGTCTGAGCTGCTGGAGTTGGAGAGCGTCGCGGCTGATCTGGAGAGGCTCCTGGAGCAGCTCCGCTCTGAGGTCAGGGGTCATGGCGTCATGGGGGCGGGGTCAGGGGCGGGGGCAAAGGCATCATGGGGCGGGGTCAGGGGCTTCATTGGGGCGGGGGCAAGGGCATCATGGGGGCGGGGTCAGGGGCTTCATTGGGGCGGGGTCAGGGGCATCATGGGGTGGGGTCAGGGGCATCATGGGGCGGGGTCAGGGGCATCATGGGGCGGGGGCTGGGGCTTCATTGGGGCGGAGTCAGGAGTTCAAACACATAACGGTGTGTCTGCTCTGGCGGCAGAACCTCGGGCTGGAGGCCGACGGCGTGCGGCACATGGAGGCGGTGGAGGAGCGGCTCCTGCTCTTCGGGCTGGACGCGGAGCGGCTCTGTGACGAGCTGGAGACGGTGCTCGACGCGTCGGAAAACCAGACGCAGCTCAGTGAGACCCTGCACCAAACCATCACCGGGCTGAGGGCGGAGCTACAGCGATACCAGGGGCTCATGCAGGAGTCTGAGCTCAGGTAACGACATCACTAAAACATCACTAAAACATGAGCAAAACATCACCAAAACATCACTGAAACATCACCGAAACATCACCAAAACATCACCAAGACATCACCAAGACATGACCAAAACATCACCAAAACATCACCAAAACATCACCAAAACATCACCAAAACATCACCGAAACATCACCAAAACATCACCAAAACATCACCAAAACATCACCAAAACATCACCAAAACATCACCAAAACATCACCAAAACATGACCAAAACATGACCAAAACATCACCGAAACATCACCAAAACATCACCGAAACATCACCGAAACATCACCAAAACATCACCGAAACATCACCAAGACATCACCAAAACATCACCGAAACATCACCGAAACATCACCAAAACATCACCGAAACATCACCGAAACATCACCAAAACATCACCGAAACATCACCAAGACATCACCAAAACATCACCAAGACATCACCAAAACATCACCAAGACATCACCAAAACATCACCGAGACATCACCGAGACATCACCGAAACATCACCAAAACATCACCAAAACAACACCAAAACAACACCAAAACATCACCAAAACAACACCGAAACATCACCAAGACATCACCAAGACATCACCAAGACATCACCAAAACATCACCAAAACAACACAAAAACATCACCAAAACATCACCAAGACATCACCAAAACATCACCAAGACATCACCAAAACATCACCAAAACATCACCGAAACATCACCGAAACATCACCGAAACATCACCGAGACATCACCAACATATCACCGAAACATCACCAAGACATCACCGAGACATCACCAAAACATCACCAAGACATCACCGAGACATCACCAAAACATCACCAAAACATCACCAAAACATCACCAAAACATCACCGAGACATCACCAAGATATCACCGAAACATCACCAAGACATCACCAAAACATCACCGAAACATCACCAAAACATCACCGAAACATCACCGAAACATCACCAAAACATCACCAAAACATCACCGAAACATCACCGAGACATCACCAAGATATCACCGAAACATCACCAAAACATCACCGAAACATCACCAAGACATCACCGAAACATCACCAAAACATCACCAAAACATCACCAAAACATCACCAAGACATCACCGAAACATCACCAAAACATCACCAAAACATCACCAAGACATCACCGAAACATCACCGAAACATCACCAAAACATCACCAAAACATCACCAAAACATCACCGAAACATCACCAAAACATCACCAAAACATCACCGAAACATCACCGAGACATTACCAAAACATCACCGAAACATCACCGAAACATCACCAAAACATCACCAAAACATCACCAAGACATCACCAAAACATCACCGAAACATCACCAAGACATCACCAAAACATCACCAAAACATCACCAAAACATCACCAAGACATCACCAAAACATCACCGAAACATCACCAAGACATCACCAAAACATCACCAAAACATCACCGAAACATCACCGAAACATCACCGAAACATCACCAAAACATCACCAAAACATCACCAAGACATCACCAAAACATCACCAAGACATCACCGAGACATCACCAAGACATCACCGAAACATCACCAAGACATCACCGAAACATCACCAAGACATCACCGAAACATCACCGAAACATCACCGAAACATCACCGAAACATCACCGAAACATCACCGAAACATCACCAAGACATCACCAAGACATCACCAAGACATCACCAAAACATCACCAAAACATCACCGAAACATCACCGAAACATCACCGAGACATCACCAAGATATCACCGAAACATCACCAAGACATCACCGAGACATCACCAAAACATCACCAAGACATCACCAAAACATCACCAAAACATCACCGAAACATCACCGAGACATCACCAAGATATCACCGAAACATCACCAAGACATCACCAAAACATCACCGAAACATCACCAAAACATCACCGAAACATCACCGAAACATCACCAAAACATCACCAAGATATCACCGAAACATCACCAAGACATCACCAAAACATCACCAAGACATCACCAAAACATCACCAAAACATCACCAAGACATCACCAAAACATCACCAAAACATCACCAAAACATCACCGAAACATCACCAAGACATCACCAAAACATCACCAAGACATCACCAAAACATCACCAAAACATCACCAAAACATCACCAAGACATCACCAAAACATCACCAAGACATCACCAAGACATCATCAAAACATCACCGAAACATCACCAAAACATCACCAAGACATCACCAAAACATCACCAAGACATCACCAAAACATCACCAAAACATCACCAAGACATCACCAAAACATCACCAAGACATCACCAAGACATCACCGAAACATCACCAAAACATCACCGAAACATCACCAAGACATCACCAAAACATCACCGAAACATCACCAAAACATCCCCAAAACATCACCAAGACATCACCAAGACATCACCAAAACATCACCAAACCATCACCAAGACACCACCAAAACATCAACAAAACATCACCAAAACATCACCAAGACATCACCAAAACATCACCAAACCATCACCAAGACACCACCAAAACATCACCAAAACATCACCAAAACATCACCAAGACATCACCAAAACATCACCAAGACATCACCAAGACATCACCAAAACATCACCAAAACATCACCAAAACATCACCGAGACATCACCAAAACATCACCGAGACATCACCAAAACATCACCAAAACATCACCAAGACATCACCAAAACATCACCAAAACATCACCAAAACATCACCAAAACATCACCAAACCATCACCAAGACACCACCAAAACATCACCAAAACATCACCAAAACATCACCAAGACATCACCAAAACATCACCAAGACATCACCAAGACATCACCAAAACATCACCAAAACATCACCGAAACATCACCGAGACATCACCAAAACATCACCAAAACATCACCAAAACATCACCAAGACATCACCAAAACATCACCAAAACATCACCAAGACATCACCAAAACATCACCAAGACATCACCAAAACATCACCAAAACATCACCAAAACATCACCAAAACATCACCGAAACATCACCAAAACATCACCAAGACATCACCGAAACATCACCAAGACATCACCAAGACATCACCAAAACATCACCAAGACATCACCGAAACATCACCGAAACATCACCGAAACATCACCGAAACATCACCAAGACATCACCAAAACATCACCAAAACATCACCAAGACATCACCAAAACATCACCAAAACATCACCAAGACATCACCAAAACATCACCAAAACACCACCAAGACATCACCAAGACATCACCAAAACATCACCAAAACATCACCGAAACATCACCGAAACATCACCAAGACATCACCAAAACATCACCAAGACATCACCAAAACATCACCAAAACATCACCAAAACATCACCGAAACATCACCAAAACATCACCAAGACATCACCGAAACATCACCAAGACATCACCAAGACATCACCAAAACATCACCAAGACATCACCAAAACATCACCAAGACATCACCAAAACATCACCAAAACATCACCAAAACATCACCAAGACATCACCAAAACATCACCAAGACATCACCAAAACATCACCAAGACATCACCAAAACATCACCAAGACATCACCAAAACATCACCAAGACATCACCAAGACATCACCAAGACATCACCAAAACATCACCAAAACATCACCAAAACATCACCAAGACATCACCAAAACATCACCGAAACATCACCAAGACATCACCAAGACATCACCAAGACATCACCAAAACATCACCAAGACATCACCGAAACATCACCAAGACATCACCAAGACATCACCAAGACATCACCAAAACATCACCAAGACATCACCGAAACATCACCAAGACATCACCAAGACATCACCAAAACATCACCAAGACATCACCGAAACATCACCGAAACATCACCGAAACATCACCAAGACATCACCAAAACATCACCAAAACATCACCAAGACATCACCAAAACATCACCAAAACATCACCAAGACATCACCAAAACATCACCAAAACACCACCAAGACATCACCAAGACATCACCGAAACATCACCAAGACATCACCAAAACATCACCAAGACATCACCAAAACATCACCAAAACATCACCAAAACATCACCGAAACATCACCAAAACATCACCAAGACATCACCGAAACATCACCAAAACATCACCAAGACATCACCAAGACATCACCAAGACATCACCAAAACATCACCAAGACATCACCAAAACATCACCGAGACATCACCGAGACATCACCAAAACATCACCGAGACATCACCGAGACATCACCGAGACATCACCAAAACATCACCAAAACATCACCAAGACATCACCAAAACATCACCGAGACATCACCGAGACATCACCGAAACATCACCGAAACATCACCGAAACATCACCAAAACATCACCAAGACATCACCAAGACATCACCGAAACATCACCGAAACATCACCGAAACATCACCGAAACATCACCGAAACATCACCGAAACATCACCGAAACATCACCAAAACATCACCAAGACATCACCGAAACATCACCAAAACATCACCAAGACATCACCAAAACATCACCAAAACATCACCAAGACATCACCAAGACATCACCAAAACATCACCAAAACATCACCAAGACATCACCAAGACATCACCAAGACATCACCAAAACATCACCAAGACATCACCGAGACATCACCAAGACATCACCAAAACATCACCGAGACATCACCAAAACATCACCAAAACATCACCAAGACATCACCAAAACATTACCAAAACATCACCAAAACATCACCAAGACATCACCAAAACATCACCAAAACATCACCAAGACATCACCAAAACATCACCAAAACATCACCAAAACATCACCAAGACATCACCAAAACATCACCAAAACATCACCAAGACATCACCAAAATATCACCAAAACATCACCGAGACATCACCGAGACATCACCGAGACATCACCGAAACATCACCGAAACATCACCAAAACATCACCAAAACATCACCAAAACATCACCAAGACATCACCAAAACATCACCAAGACATCACCAAAACATTACCAAAACATCACCAAAACATCACCAAAACATCACCAAGACATCACCGAAACATCACCAAGACATCACCAAAACATCACCGAAACATCACCAAGACATCACCAAGACATCACCAAAACATCACCAAAACATCACCAAGACATCACCAAAACATCACCAAAACATCACCAAAACATCACCAAAACATCACCAAAACATCACTAAACCATCACCAAAACACTTGTAACTGTCGTCAGTTACAAAGCGTTTCCATGGCGACAAGGCAATAGTGAAGTCTGAGCCTTACGGTGATGATGTGGTTTTTATGGGAAAGTGTGGATTTTGATCTTTTATCATTGATTAGCGCTTAGCTAATCACTTAAATGTGTTAGCATCTCAATAGCTAAACGTTACTTTAAAAAATACTTTTATTTGATGGGACAGTTGCACATGAGCACTGTAAATATACCAGGTTATTTGTATTAGTTACAACACATACTCAATTCCCTACAAATGTAAAAACTCAAAGTGTTTTCCTTCAGCCGCTGTTTAAAAGTGCTTTAGAAGTGGCCAGAGTGTGAGTCTCTCTGACCTTTGACCCTGCTGTCGCACCTTTATCACTGCGAGGATGACGAGGCTCACACTGAACCCAAAAAAGAGTTTCACTAAAGGAGACGAGACGATGACAGATCAGCTGATTTGTGAGGCTGAGGAGCAGGAGAACCCGGCGTCGTGGTTCTACCGGAGGAGACCCGCCCTGACCTGAGGAGACCCGCTCTGACCTGAGAGGAGACCCGCCCTGACCTGAGGAGACCCGCCCTGACCTGAGAGGAGACCCGCCCTGACCTGAGAGGAGACCCGCCCTGACCTGAGAGGAGACCCGCCCTGACCTGAGGAGACCCGCCCTGACCTGAGGAGACCCGCCCTGACCGGAGGAGACCCGCCCTGACCTGAGGAGACCCGCCCTGACCTGAGGAGACCCGCCCTGACCTGAGGAGACCCGCCCTGACCTGAGAGGAGACCCGCCCTGACCTGAGAGGAGACCCGCCCTGACCTGAGGAGACCCGCCCTGACCTGAGGAGACCCGCCCTGACCGGAGAGGAGCAGCGCTCAGAGCGAGACGTGGACCGAGGAGGGAGCGTGTTTGAGATTCCTGCAGTCTGGGCTCGGCTCCGCGGGCTCCGCGGGCTCCGCGGGCTCCGCGGGCTCCGCGGGCTCCGCGGGCTCCGCGGGCTCCACGGGCTCCGCGGGCTCCACGGGCTCCGCGGGCTCCACGGGCTCCACGGGCCCAGACTTGAACAGCGCTCCAGAGAAAATCCAACAGAAATGGTTTTCTTTGGCGTTGCTAATCGGAGCCTGAGATCGGCCTCGGGTCAAACCGACTGTCAGCGTCTGAGCCAGATGCTAAACTCCGCTCCGGGCCCGGGATTTCAGAGCCACGAGTTCCAACACGACCCGCTGGCTCTGAGCGAAAGGAAACGCTGTTCACGACGTGGAGCAGTCACATGACCAGATCACATGACCAGAGCGCTGTGAGGCCAGAAGCAAAGCACCGTTTTCTACAACTGCCAGGGCGGAGCATCATTCATGACCTCATTTGGTGTTTCCTGTTTGGAAAGTTTGAAGTCATTGACAGAGTTTCTCACATGTTTACAGTGCTTCACCCCCTGCCTTAAACAAGCACATCTTCTCCAGGTCAGCTTTACCTAAATCTAAAAGCTTCTCAACTGGAGCTTACAGCCTCATTTAACCTCTTCACTCCCACCTGAACGGATCCCATTTTCTCCAGTTTGGCTTTACCCGAATCAAAAAGCTTCTTGGAGAAAAAAGCACCGAAACAGCCACAAAATATAAGAAGAAAACAAGGATGTAAACGCAACAAACGTGACAAAAAATCAACAAAAAAGTGTAGGTTTCCTCCGGGTACTCCGGTTTCTCCTACCACTAAAAACATGTACAATAGATGCCCGTCTGGGGCCAGGACTCCCCGGAAAAAGAGATTCTCAATCTCAGTGGGACCATCCTGGTTTAATAAAGGTCAATCAAAAACGCTTTTTAACCCCTTAACTCCCGCCTGAACCGAGCACATTTTCTCCAGTTTGTTTTTACCCCAATCCAAAAGCTTCTGGAAAAAAGCTGAGAAAATACTGAGACGAAAACAATGATGGAAATGGGACAAAAAAGTGATGAAGAATTGATGAAAATGTAACAAGAAATTGACGAAAAATTGACAAAAATGTGACAAAAAAATGACCAAAATTTGATAAAGCATTGACGAGGAAAAAGATCCTCTCGGTTCAGGCGGGAGTTAAGAGGTTAAAGCAGTGCTAAGTAACTCCTGCCCCTGGAGGCCGTAAGCGCCACTGCAGCCGTTGTACATGTTGTGTTTTTACTCATTAATCATCCGTGAGAGTAAATCCTGCACTGACAGGAAAGACAAAGGCACAGAGGTTCATCCAGTTACACAATAAAGATCATTGTTTCCCTCAGACCTGGCTGTAAATACTGTTTAAGTGGAGCTAGCCCACAGTTAGCCTGTTAGCTTCTTCTTCGTGAATCCATTAGTGTGTGGTTTTCTGTCCAGAGACACCAGGGGGCGCTGAAAGACCCCCCAATCATCCCATTAACACTTGTATCACCCCCAGAGGGACGACGGGGAGGAGTCATTAAGGGAAACAAGTTACTTAGTGCTGCTTTAAAGACAAAACATATAAAATCTCCGTTGATTCCTTTCATTTGGTCGATAATTGTGAATAATTATATTTTCTCTCACAATAATCGTGACTAAACAATTTGAACTTGTGACACCTACTAAAGAAAAGCAGCCTCGTGCAAACACCGCTAACGTCGGCATCAAACAACCCCTGTCCAGTAGTTCGGATCAGGCTAAAGCATCACATGGTACAGGTGTTTTCATCACTACGGATTTACGCCCATATTCAGTTGTTGAAGGCGCTGGTTTTAAGTATTTGATTAAAAGTCTTGAGCGTCGCTACAATATCCCATCACGTCCGCACTTCAGCCTAAAGTTATACCAGCACTTTATGAAAAAGCTCAAACTGATGTGAACGAGCTGTGAGTGACGACTGTATCACTTACTTACAGTATTTACATTGTTATTTTCAATGTTACAAAATGTGTATTTCATTCAAAGAGTGCAATTTATTTAAAATATCACCCAAATGAGTCGCTTTTATTTATTTTATGCAAGAACTCTATTGTGTATTGGCAGCTTTTCAAAAGAAACTTTGTGTTAGTTCTTATTTATTTGTACCGAAAACTAACCGAGCCTCAAACCTGTGAACCGGATACAGTTTTAGCGAAACGTTACAGCCCTCGTAACGATGGCTCTGTTTTGTGTTTCCCACAGAGTCTCCGCCTCCAGTCCTGCTCCCACGTCCTTCAAAGCCAGGGTGGTTCCTTTCACGCAGACCCTGACGAGCGGCGCCAAAGGCCAGAGCGCGGCGTGGGCGGGGCCAGCGAGGGCGGGGCCAGCGAGGGCGGGGCGAAGCGCGCAGAGGCAGAGCGGCTTCACGGGCGGCGTTACCCGAACCGAGCGCCGCGACTCCAGCTTCTCCGCCACGAGACTCAGCTCAGAGGCTAAACCGTCCCCGCTCAGATCCGAACCCAAAGCGGCGAGTTCGGGATCCGCGAAGAGCTCAGGATCCGGCGACGGCCAAAGGGCTAAAGTCGGGACGAGCGTGACGAAAGGCGACCGCTTTGACAAAACACGGGCGGCCCAAAGCTCGGCTCCGACAGAAATCAAAAGGGAAGTCGGGAAGTCAGAAAGAGCCTCACAAGACCTGCTCCACAAAGCGACAGTCCAGGCTGATGTTCCTTCAGACCAGGACCTGCAGGAGAAAGGCAGTGAGGAAACTGTCCATGAGGCTAAAGGTCAGATCACCACCTCTGTCCGAGCTCAAAGTCCAGCGCAGATCACGGGGAACCTCCGTAAACCATCCACTCTCAAAGCAGAATCCAGATCAGTGACTTCAGAAGTCGAGAAACCGCCTGTAGTCGGCAAAGTACAGGCTGATGTTATAGGAGGAGGTAGTTTTGACAAGACACTGCAGGAGAAAGGCAGTGAGGAAACTGTCCATGAGGCTAAAGATCAGATCACCACCTCTATCCGAGCTCAAAGTCCAGCGCAGATCACGGGGAACCTCCACAAACCATCCACTCTCAAAGCAGAATCCAGATCAGTGACTTCAGAAGTCGAGAAACCGCCTGTAGTCGGCAAAGTACAGGCTGATGTTATAGGAGGAGGGAGTTTTGACAAGACACTGCAGGTGAAAGGCAGTGAGGAAACTGTCCATGAGGCTAAAGATCAGATCAAAACCTCTCTCCGAGCTCAAAGTCCAGCGCAGATCACGGGGAACCTCCGTAAACCATCCACTCTCAAAGCAGAATCCAGATCAGTGACTTCAGAAGTCGAGAAACCGCCTGTAGTCGGCAAAGTACAGGCTGATGTTGCAGGAGGTGGTCGTTTTGACAAGACACTGCAGGTGAAAGGCAGTGAGGAAACTGTGCCTGAGGCTAAAGATCAGATCTCCACCTCTGTCCGAGCTCAAAGTCCAGCGCAGATCACCGGGAACCTCCGTAAACCATCCACTCTCAAAGCAGAATCCAGATCACTGACTTCAGAAGCTGCAAAGGAGCAGCAGAACCGTAAAGACGAGGCTTCAGCGCTGAGAGTTAGTGGTGTAGACACAGCACCGGACGTTAGTCTCTCTGTAAAGGTCGGAAAAATCAACGGAGAAGTCAAGAAACCGCCTGTCGTTGGGTCAAAGGAAGGCAAAATACAGGCTGATGTTACAGGAGGTGGGAGTTTTGACAAGACACTGCAGGTGAAAGGCAGTGAGAAAACTGTGCCTGAGGCTAGAGGTCAGATCTCCACCTCTGAACGGTCCGCACCAGCTGAAAGTCCAGCGCAGATCACCGGGAACCTCCATAAACCATCCACTCTCAAAGCAGAATCCAGATCAGTGACTTCAGAAGCTGCAAAGGAGCTGCAGAACCGTAAAGACGAGGCTTCAGTGCTGAGAGTTAGTGACGCAGACACAACACCGGACATCAGTCTCTCTTTAAAGGTCGGAAAAATCAACGGAGAACTCAAGAAACCACCTGTTGTCGGCAGAGTACAGGCTGATGTTGCAGGAGGTGGGAGTTTTGACAAGACACTGCAGGTGAAAGGCAGTGAGAAATCTGTGCCTGAGGCTAAAGGTCAGATCTCCACCTCTGTCCGAGCTCAAAGTCCAGCGCGAACCAACGGGAACCTCGATAAACCGTCCAGATCAGTGACCTCAGGCGCTGCAAAGGAGCTGCAGGACCGTAAAGATGAGGCTTCAGTGCTGAGAGTTAGTGATGCAGACACAGCACCGGACATTAGTCTCTCTGTAAAGGTCAGAAAGGTCACCGGGGAAGTGGAGAAACGGTCCACGTCCACAGCAGAATCAAAGGCAGCCGGTTCAGGAGGTGCTGAGGGAGGTGACAGGGAGCTACAGAGCGGTAAAGACGAAGCTTCCGTGGAGGTGAGAAACGCATCGCAGGCTGTGAGAGCGAAAACGGCAGGAAACGCCGCCAGTTCAGCCGCAAAGGAGCCGCGAAACAACGAAGCAGGAGCCGACGTTCCCAAAGGCGGCGCACGAGATGAACCCGAGTCCAAAAGGGCGAAAGCAGAAGGAGGTGTTTCTGGAAAAGATCTCAGGTCAACAGCGCGACAGGGACTCGGTGACGATCTCCAGGGTGAAACGACAAAGCAAATCCAAGGGGAAGTGGGTCGAGAAGTTCTCACAGAGGGAAACAAAACGGTCCAAAAGGTGGAGACGAAAGGCGACGAGGAACGAGAAGCTGAAAGTCAAACGGGTTTAAGGGTTCTGACTCGTGAGACCGAGAGAAAAACACCAGGAGAACTCACAGAACATCTGGACAAAGGAGCAGCTGACGTCCTGAAGGTTTCGTCAACCAGTGAAGCTCTAGGATCCCAAACTGTTGCTGCTTTGAGTGAAAAAGGTGCGGGAACTGTCCAATCAGAAACTCGTTCAGACGCCGGAGCAGCTGCAGGGAAACGTTCTGCGGAAACCGTCCACATTCTGACCAAAACTCAGACTAAAGAGATCGTTCCACAAACTGTCGCTCCAAACACAAGACCAGGCGTGAAGGGAGTAACCGAAGACGTGTCTCCGAGTCCGATAGAGAAAGACGTCGAGGCAAAACCTGAAGCTCGAACGGGCTTAGAAAGTTCTCTTCAACAAAGCCTTGCAGATGCGAAAACCAAGCGCACGGACAAGATGGTCATCGTGAAAATAATCGAGGAGATCGAAGACAGTGTGAGCGAAACGAGCGCAGATCAGGTCGTCTGGAGTTCGGAATTCAGGCTCCAGAGGGCGCCGGAAAACAAAGAGATCCGGGAAGATGTGTCCGGAGGAGTGAGAGCTTCAGCGGGAGACGTTTGTGCTGAACCTGGAGAAGAACCGGCTCTTCACGGGCAGGACCTTCGAACAAAAGCTCGGATTTTGGCGGCAGGCGGAGCAGATCGAACGGCAGAAGATGATTCAGTTGTTGGGAAAGTAACAGAAGAAGAAAGTGTAAGTGCGGCGTCTGGAAATCTCCCGGATGTGAACAGTCAGGCGGGATTTCAGAAGATTGAAGCTGGAAGTTTGCAAGAAAAGTCTCGGAAAGCAGTCGCGGCGGTCGGAGGAAGTGTGAGGAAAGCGACGGACCTGGTGCACAAAGGTCTCGCTGAAGGAGGAGAGGTTTTAAGTTCAGAGCGAGTGATCGGCGACGGTGGAGACGGTGAGCAAGATGTGAAGGTTCAGAATGTACACGTTGGGTCTGAAAATCAGCCAAAACAAACAGAGTCCAGAGCAAGTCATCCAGAAGGAATTGAAGAACGTGCGAGCAAAGCTGAAGCGGATCTGAGCGCGAAACAGGAGGAAAAACCTGGAGGAGATTTGACTCGTCCTGAGCCAGACTTTCAGGCAAAAGTTCAGAGTCTTGGAGTTCAAGATTTGTCGGAAAGTTCCACAAAACCAACAAGTGCGGCGTCTGGAATAATCGGCGCAGAGAGTTCAGTAGTCGATTCAAAACTCACAAGTACAATCAATACAGAGAGCGACCAGAAAGACCCAGAAAACATGACCGTCGATGCAAAGAAAGACGAGGAGAATTTACCGAGCAAAGTTGAAGATTCCCCGGTGAGTTGTGCTGAAACGTCCAAACCAGGACCTCGTCTAGTCGCAGAGAAACAAGAGGCTGTGAGAGTACCAGCTGCAAAACCTGGAGGAGATTTGACTCGTCCTGGGCCAGACTTTCAGGCAAAAGAACTGAGTCTTGGAGTTCAAGATTTGTCGGGAAGATCAACAAAACCAACAAGTGCGGAGTCTGGAATAATCGGTACAAAGAGTTCTTTAGTCGATTCAAAACTCGCAAGTACAATCAATACAGAGAGTGACCAGAAAGTCCCAGAAAACATGACCGTCGATGCAAAGAAAGACGCCGAAGATTTGACTCGTCTTGAGCCAGACGTTCAGGCAAAAGTTCAGAGTCTTGGAGTTCAAGATTTGTCGGGAAGATCAACAAAACCAACAAGTGCGGAGTCTGGAATCATCGCTACAAAGAGTTCTTTAGTAGATTCAAAACTCACAAGTACAATCAATACAGAGAGTGACCAGAAAGTCCCAGAAAACATGACCGTCGATGCAAAGAAAGACGCCGAAGATTTGACTCGTCCTGAGCCAGACGTTCAGGCAAAAGTTCAGAGTCTTGGAGTTCAAGATTTGTCAAGTAGACCAACAAGTGCGGCGTCTGGAATAATCGGTACAAAGAGTTCAAAACTCGTGGACAAAGTTGAAGATTCCCCAATGAGTTGTGCGGAAACGTTCAAACCAGAACCTCGTCTGGTTGCGGAGAAACAAGAGGCTGTGAGAGAACCAGCGGCACAGAAGCTACCGGCAAAAACTGTGGAAGAAAAGAGTTCGGGAACTTCAGCAAAAGCCACAGAAGCGAATCCCGAACTAAAGAGTCTGGATTCAGCGCCACAGAAACTGCCTCCAGAAGAGATGGAAGCTTCTCGACAGTCGGACGTTGAAAACATGGGCGTAACAATCCCGATGGGTCGAATCTCCACAGCGTTCTCCGACTCTGCGGTGCCGCGTTTACGTCTGGCTCGGCCCGGTTTGGACTTCCCGCCCGACCCCGAGGAGGAGGAGGAGTTCCTGCGGCTCGGCGAGGACGCGTTCTGCCCACAAGACCTGGAGGAATTCTGCGACGCCGATGACGAGCGGATGGACCTGGACGAGGACCTGACGGAGGCGAACGTGCGCGTGAGGCCCGTGGAGCGATACGTCCTGAAGGAAAGTCCTCCCTTCGGCGACGACGCGGAGGATTTAGAGGAAGCGGAGGCGATTCGCGAAGACTTCGAGGCGTTCGGGAGCGTCGAGAGGGAGGCGGGGAGTTCGCTGATCGCGGAAAAGGAGAAAGAGGCGGGGTTCGGGGGGTTGTACCGAGCGAAGGGATCTGGAGAGTCGATAGCGGAGGGTTTGAGAGAAGGCGGTGGAACGAAAGAGCAGGTTGGAGTCAGAGAAGGGAGTGGGAACGTTGGGCAAAGTGAAGAGAGAATTGGCAAGAGCGACGTGAACAGTTGGATGAGTGGAAGTGTAGAAAAGGATCAGAAGGTTTGGAAGGTGGAAGGTGCAGAACAAACGCTTGAAAAGTCCGAAAACGAGGAGTCACCAGAGCCAGGAGAGGAGACGGAAAAGGCAAAACGAGAGAGAAGCGCCAACGTGGACGTGCCGAGGAGCGAGGGCAGTTTGGACGTCCCGCTGAGCCCGCCCGCCAGCGGCAACGTGGGCAGCGAGTGGCGCGTGTACGGGCGCAGCAGCGGCCGCATGAGCACGAGCCCGCCCAAAAGCATCAGCCCCAGGAGTCCGGCAGAGACGGGCCGGTTCGGGAAGGCGGGCAGCGGGGAGTGGCTGGTCTACGGGAATCGAGACAGGGTTAGTCGAAGCGCAGCAGAGACGAGAGCGCTGAGTCCGACCGCGAGACCGACCAGCCCCGTCCCTCGAGTCGTGAGTCCGGCGGAGGGTCGGTTCGGGAAGGCGGGCAGCGGGGAGTGGAAGTTCTACGGGAATCGAGATAGGGTTAGCCAAAGCGCAGCAGAGATCAGAGCGCTGAGTCCGACCGCGAGACCGATGAGTCCAGTCCTGAGTCCCACGAGTCCCACCGAGACGGGCCGGTTCGGGAAGGCGGGCAGTGGAGAGTGGAAGTTCTACGGGAATCGAGATAGAGTTAGTCAAAGCGCAGCAGAGATAAGAGCGCTGAGTCCGACTGCGACACCGAGCAGCCCCGTCCCTCGAGCCGTGAGTCCGGCAGAGATGGGCCGGTTCGGGAAGGCGGGCAGCGGGGAGTGGAAGTTCTACGGTAATCGAGATAGGGTTAGCCAAAGCGCCGCAGAGCTAAGAGCGCTGAGTCCGACTGCGCGGCCGATGAGTCCAGTCCTGAGTCCCTCCAGTCCCACGGAGACGGGCCGGTTCGGGAAGGCGGGCAGCGGGGAGTGGCTGGTGTACGGGCACAACAGGGAGCGAATGAGCCAGCCTCAGGCCGACGAGCTGGACTTCCGCGCGATGAGCCCGGAGGAGATGGTGAAGTCCGGGTTGTATTTCTCAGACTTCAGTCCCGATAATCCGGCGACGGAGCTGGGGCAGTTCCGACTGTCGCCGCGGCCGCTCAGCCCTCCCCCCGTGGGACCGTACGGCCGCTTCGGGAAGGCCGACAGCGGCGAGTGGCGGGTGTACGGGAACAGCAGCACGACGGGTCGCGTGAGCAAAGCCGCGAGCGACGAGAGGCTCAGCGGGTACGGCGGCCCGCGCACCGTGAGCCCCGCGGGGCCGGGGGAGGCGGGGCACCGGCCGCTGAGCCCGGAGGGCGGGCGCTTCGGGGCCGCGCGAGAGTGGATGGTCCAGCGGAGCATGAGTCTGCCCAAAGCCGAAACAGGGGGCGGAGCGTTCGATTCCAGGCAGAGGAACCTGAGTCCGCCGGCCGTGGGGCGTTTGGCGGCGATCGGGAAGAAGAGCTGGCTCGGCGGCGGCGGCAAAGACGCGGAGAAGCTGCGTAAGCGAACGCTGAGCCCGCCCGAGGTGCAGAGGAAGCAGGTCCTCACCCGCGGCGACGGCCGGAAGGGCGGGAGGAACATCATCAGCAGCTTAGGGAAGTTAGTGAGGGGCAAAGGGAGCAAGGAGGGGCGGGTCATCACCAGCAGCGACGGGCCAATCAGGAGCTCCGACAGCGGCTCCGGAGCCAAGAAGGAGCGGGTCAGCGTCTGCAAGATGGCCGCCATGTCCATGTCCAAAGAGCGGAGCCAGGAGAAGAAGAGCGGCAAGGAAACAGGTGAGTGTCGTCGCCAACTAAAGGCCATCTCACCGAAGACTAACGGGTCCCATTCCAGCTCTCCAGCAGCCTGAGACCAAGGAGATCTCAGAGAGTCGCACGGAGCCTCTCTGAGATCTCCTCGGTCTCCAACTCTCCTGCAGCCTGAGACCGAGGAGATCTCAGAGTCGCACGGAGTCTCTCTGAGATCTCCTCGGTCTCCCACGGGTCTCTGAGACATCGCACAGACGTCACCGGAATGTCTCGTGGGGCCTTCGCGGGTCTTTTTGACCCGCTGTCATGTTCCGGGCATTTGGATGCAAGGTGACATAAGGGGGCGCTCTTCCAACAAATGTGAGTTGACTTTCTTCAGACTTAGACTTTAGGTCAGACACCATGAGTGACAGTAACATGAGGCTAAATACAGTGAGCTCTTTGTTTCCAGTAAAAAGGCTGAGCCCTCATTTCTCTTCAGTCACAGACTGAGAAGTGAAGAAAGAAGTCATGGAGCTTCTGCTTTAGACAGAACTTCAGACTTCTGCTGCATGTAGGGGTCATATTACATCAAATCAAATGTTGTAATCTGTAAAGCACTTTGTGATACCTTTTGGTATGAAAAGCGCTTTATAAATAAAGTTTTATTGATTGTTTGATCATATCCTGAAACTCAATCTGTAGTAAAAATATAATATATGGAAAATAATTACAATTACAAAAATGCTGTATCTAATAATTTTTTTTTTTCTTTTTTTTTTAATTTACTCTCATTCTAAAAACGAAAACCCAAACAAACCCTAACCATTTGTATCTGCTGTAAAGTCATGTTTGACCCAGTTCCTCTGAGTCGTGGTGCAGCAGGACTGATGTGGACAGATGTTACAGAAGAAGCTCATGAGGTTCATTTCTTCAACAGTTTCTATAGTAACTATTTTCTCCAAAGTAAAAGTAGATCTACTACAGTCCTGTCCACATCTGTTATGGTCCACCATGACCCACCACGACTCAGAGGAACTGGGACAAACATGACTTTACAGCAGATACAAATGACCAGGGTTTGTTTGTTTTGTTTTTTTTTAATTTAGAATGAGAGTAAATAAAACTTTTTGATTAGATACATGATTTTCAAATATTTTTCTTTTTGTAATTGTAATAATTATTTCCATATATTATGTTTTTACTACAGATTTGAGTTTCAGGATATGATCAATCAATCTTTATTTATAAAGCACTTTGCATACCGAAAGGTATCACAAAGCGCTTAACAGATTACAACATTTGATATGATGTAATATGACTCTTACATGCAGCAGAAGTCTGAAGTTCTGTCTAAAGCAGAAGCTCCATGACTTCCTTCTTCACTTCTCAGTCTGTGACTGAAGAGCAATGAGGCCTCAGCCTTTTTACTGCAAACAAAGAGCTCACTGTGTTTAGTGTCATGTTATTGTCACTCATGGTGTCTGACCTAAAGTCTAACTCTGAAGAAAGTCAACTCACATTTACACTGAGAAGGTTGGAAGGGCGCCCCCTTGTGTCACCTTGCATCCAAATGCCCGGAACATGCCAGCGGGTCAAAAAGACCCACGAAGGCCACACGAGGGATAGTGTTTGTGACACAACTGCCTGAGACACACGGCGACGTCTGGAAGACTTGAAAAAGTCTCTGTTGAAATTGAACCTGTTAGTTTTCACCGAGAGCCGGAGACTTGCTGACCTCCAGGGGGCGCCTCGGACACGGCTCCGAGACCAGCGGCAGCTCGAGTCTCCAGCTCGAGCCTCCGGTGAGATGGGCTCTTGATGAGCAAAAGGTCCGAGTTACAGATGCACTGATCTGATACTGGCAGCAGATATTTGTGGCCGATACACGAACAATTTCGATATCGGGTATCGGCTACAAATATCCGATACTGAACCGATACCAGTTTTGTCTCTCACCACTTTAAACAACTTTCACTAAATCTGAGAGAGTGTCGGCATTTGAAAGCTTAGAACCTGTAGAATTCATACTTTTAACCTAATGTATTTTTGATCTCTGTGCAAAATGCTGCGGTTAGCAACATGCTAATGCTAGCTGGAGTCTGCTAATGCTAACGAGAACTAATCAAGGCAGTGGCCACTGTGTGTTTTAGTTTATGAATAAGTTCGATCTTCGTCATGACCGACACATCTGCAGGTTTCAGTTTCAGTTTTAGCCTCGTTAACGACTTTTGCTTCAGTTTCAGCCTCGTTAACGACTTTTGCTTCAGTTTCCGTCTCGTTTTCGTCGCAGAAACAAAAGTCTGACTCGAATCGTGACACATATTTAGTTCATGACATTAACCACTAACGCTGCTCCTCCTCTGTACCCTTTAGTCCCGCCTTCCTCCATCCAGCATTGGCTGTCCACGAGTGAGCCGCGCCCCGCCCAGGACTCCTCCCCCTCCAGGCCCTGATTGGCTCGTTCAGACCTGGCTCTGGTGTTTGTGAATGAACGGGGAAAACGATCACATGGAGACGTCGGCGTGAAGAGACATGAGTCTAAATACTGGACATTATTGTGACACATTAGTTTCAAAGAGAGTTGCTCAGAGGGATTTGGGTTATTTTTTGAATGAACTAGTAATTAGTAAAAAAAAAAAAAAACATATATAAAAATAAAAAAATCTTTAAAAAAAAAAGAAAAAAAATCAAAACTTTTCCAAATTTTCTACAATTAAAATGTTTCTCCCAAATTAAAAAAAAAAATCATTTTTTTTTCATTTTTTTCTTTTTAAAATTTTAAATGTATTATATTTTCTTTTTCTTTTCTAAAAATGTAAATGTACATTTTTATTTTTATTCCGAGCATCAAAATCTACAAACTTGACATAGTTTGTGACATAATAGTAACAAAGATTTGCTTCATTTTGAATTGATTTAATTTTGGAATAAACTAGTCATCAGGAAAAGACCAGGAGCCACTCGGCCATGTTGGATCTCAGAGAATAAACCTGGTAAAGTTTGGCTGGTTTTAAACTCAGACGTAAAGGGAGTGTGAAGGCAGCGTGTGGCCTTCAGGGACACAGATGTTTGGCCTTCAGGGACACAGATGTTTGGCCTTCAGGGACACAGATGTTTGGCCTTCAGGGACACAGATGTTTGGCCTTCAGGGACACAGATGTTTGACCTTCAGGGACACAGATGTGTGGCCTTCAGGGACACAGATGTTTGACCTTCAGGGACACAGATGTTTGGCCTTCAGGGACACAGATGTTTGACCTTCAGGGACACAGATGTGTGGCCTTCAGGGACACAGATGTGTGGCCTTCAGGGACACAGATGTGTGGCCTTCAGGGACACCGATGTTTGGCCTTCAGGGACACAGATGTTTGGCCTTCAGGGACACAGATGTTTGGCCTTCAGGGACACAGATGTTTGTGCTTTACATTTTTATCTGTTTGGAGCCGTCGGCGCCTCCGGAACGACTTTGTTTTTCTGTGAATGTTCCCTGAGCCCGAGGCCTTTTCTAACGTGAACATGAGAGTGAAGACGACAGAACATCCCTGAGACCACACCCAGGTTAGTCCTGGTTTAGTCCTGGTTTAGTCCTGGTTTAGTCCTGGTTTAGCCCTGGTTTAGTCCTGGTTTAGCCCTGGTTTAGCCCTGGTTTAGCCCTGGTTTAGTCCTGGTTTAGCCCTGGTTTAGACCTGGTTTAGCCCTGGTTTAGTCCTGGTTTAGTCCTGGTTTAGCCCTGGTTTAGCCCTGGTTTACTCCTGGTTTAGTCCTGGTTTAGCCCTGGTTTAGTCCTGGTTTAGCTCTGGTTTAGTCCTGGTTTAGTCCTGGTTTAGCCCTGGTTTACTCCTGGTTTAGTCCTGGTTTAGTCCTGGTTTACTCCTGGTTTAGTCCTGGTTTAGCCCTGGTTTAGTCCTGGTTTAGCTCTGGTTTAGTCCTGGTTTAGTCCTGGTTTAGCCCTGGTTTAGTCCTGGTTTAGTCCTGGTTTAGTCCTGGTTTAGTCCTGGTTTAGCCCTGGTTTACTCCTGGTTTAGTCCTGGTTTAGACCTGGTTTAGCCCTGGTTTACTCCTGGTTTAGTCCTGGTTTAGACCTGGTTTAGCCCTGGTTTAGTCCTGGTTTAGCCCTGGTTTAGTCCTGGTTTAGCCCTGGTTTAGCCCTGGTTTAGCCCTGATTTAGCCCTGGTTTAGCCCTGGTTTAGTCCTGGTTTAGCCCTGGTTTAGCCCTGGTTTAGCCCTGGTTTAGTCCTGGTTTAGCCCTGGTTTAGTCCTGGTTTAGCCCTGGTTTAGTCCCGGTTTAGTCCTGGTTTGTGGCACGTGTTGTTTCCTTGTCGGCCACTAGAGGGAAACGTGTGTGTGATGATTTTCTTGAGTGTGAAGTTGCAGTTCCGGTGTTTACCTGTGGAGGCGCCGCCCTCTGGTGGAAGTTTTTGTGTTTTTTCTCTTTTGTTTCGTGTTTGGATCAAACTTTTTAAAGAAATAAAGACGTTTGTGATGAAATCTCTGTGTCGGATGTTTCTGTGTTCTATCCTGAGGTGAACGAGAGGTCACAGGTGCTTTAGGAGGAGGTCACAGGTGCTTTAGGAGGTCACAGGTGCTTTACTGCTGCACATTCATTTGCTTCATTTGAAACAATAAATAAGCTGCACGTCCAGGGCAGACACAGAAGGGGGCGCTGTCTCAGAGCTTCTAGTATTTTAATTCTACTCAAGTCATTTCATTTACAAATTGTTTTTTTTTTAATTCTTTGAGTTTTCTGAACTTTTGAACGTTATAAAGTGAATTCTTTTCCTGACCTAATGTGTCGATACTAATTATCTGTCGTTAATTATGATGTAATCGATGGTTGTAAATATGTATTATCTACATGTATGTAAATACTTCCATGTGCACATGTTACACACGTGACTTTTCCAGGTCAGGTTTTTGTAAATCACACCTTCAACCACCTGCGACCTTTCAGCTGTCCTCATGATGGCGCTGTTGAGCTGCCTCTGCCTCGGAGAAGCTTTCGGAACTTTAGCACATGTTATGGACCAACAACAGCAGAACTGAAAAGCTCTTTGTCCTCTCTTTTTTTATTCTTCTTTTTATTCTCTTTCTTTTTCTTCTTTTTCTTTTTCTTCTTTTACGTTTTCTTCTTTTCTTCTTCTTTTTCTTTTTCTTCTTTTTCTTCTTTTTCTTCATTTTCTTCTTTCTCTTTTTCATCTTTTTCTTCATTTTCTTCTTTCTCTTTTTCTTCTTTTCTTCTTCTTCTTTCTCTTTTTCTTCTTTTCTTCTTCTTCTTTCTCTTTTTCTTCATTTTCTTCATTTTCTTCTTTTTCTTCTTTTTCTTCATTTTCTTCTTTCTCTTTTTCTTCATTTTCTTCATTTTCTTCTTTCTCTTTTTCTTCTTTTCTTCTTCTTCTTTCTCTTTTTCTTCTTTCCTTCTTCTTCTTTCTCTTTTTCTTCTTTTTCTTCATTTTCTTCTTTCTCTTTTTCTTCTTTTTTCTTTTTCTTCTTTTTCTTCTTTTTCTTCTTTTTCTTCTTTTTCTTCTTTTTCTTCTTTTTCTTCTTTTTCTTCTTTCTCTTCTTTCTCTTCTTTCTCTTCTTTCTCTTCTTTTTCTTTTTCTTCTTTTTCTTCTTTTTCTTCTTTTTCTTCTTTTTCTTCTTTTTCTTCTTTTTCTTCTTTTTCTTCTTCTTCTTCTTCTTCTTCTTCTTCTTCTTCTTCTTTTTTTTCTTCTTCTTCTTCTTCTTTTTCTTCTTTTTCTTCTTCTTCTTCTTCTTCTTTTTTTTCTTCTTCTTCTTCTTCTTCTTTCTCTTTTTCTTCTTTTTCTTCTTTCTCTTTTTCTTCTTTCTCTTTTTCTTCTCTTTCTTTCTCTTCTTTCTCCTCTTCTTCTTCTTCTTCCAGCTCTGACCGACTCGTCTTTAAACTCTTTGTCTTTGGGTCGGTCGATCCAGCTCGTCCAGATCTCATGACCGAAGGCGTCGCTTTACCCAAATCTAAAGCCCACAGCCTGCAGGCCGGTGTGCGCCACATTTGGAATAGTTTCTGTCGCTCTTTCGTGGCTTTCAAGGTCATTTTTGGTGCTGTTTTTTGCTTTTAGATTTGGGTAAAGCCAAAGTGGAGAAAAGTGCTATGACTACAGAGGTGTCTTATAAATACAGAGGCGTCTTATTTACAATGAGTAAAAGGGGCAGAAATATAAACAATAATAAAATCCGTTTTAGAACAGACAAACAAAGCTCCAGTCATGTATATGCAGATGACTGTGCTCTATGTCGCCCTCTGCTGCACAAGCAGTTCAAAATATACAACGTGACTTCAATTTGGTTCAACAACATTTTACTGACTTCCTCGAAAACTAACTGCACGTTGTTCTCTAGAAAACAGTGGGTTCTGTCGCAGAACAAGTCAGTCTCTGCTTCAGACGGTTCTGTCATTGAGAAAGAGCCACATTATAAAAAAAAAAAAGAAAAAGAAGAAAAAGAAAAAAAAGAAAAAAAAGAAAAAGAAGAAAAAGAAAAAGAAAAAAAAGAAAAAAAAGAAGAAAAAGAAAAAGAAAAAAAAGAAAAAAAAGAAAAAAAAGAAAGAAAAAAAAGAAAATGAAGAAAAAAAAAAGAAAAAAAAGAAGAAAAAGAAAAAGAAAAAAAAATAAAAAAAAGAAAAAGAAGAAAAAGAAGAAAAAGAAAAAGAAAAAGAAGAAAAATAAAAAAAATAAAGAAAAAGAAGAAAAAGAAAAAGGAGAAAAAGAAAAAGAAAAAAAAAATAAAGAAGATAAAAAAGAACAAGAAAAAGACAAAAAAAAACAAGAGGAAAAAGAAAAAGAAGAAAAAAAAGAAAAAGAAACAAAAAAAAATAAAAAAAAAAGGTAAATGAAAAGGAAAAAGAAGAAGAAGAAGAAGAAGAATCGACTCAACGCTGGACCACGACTGAAAAACAGCCCTGGACTCTGACCAGCCTGGGCCCAAATCAGCGTAATTGTGACACTTCCACAAACACATATTTTAACCTCTGACCCCCCGCCTAAACCGAGTGCATTTTCCCCAAGTCGACTTTTTATTATTGTTTTTTTGATCGGCATCATCAGCAAAAAGAGCGGGAAAGGCGGTCGTAGAAACAGAAGCAAAATCATTCATTTAAATAATAAATAATATTGGTCCCAAAACTGACCCTTGTGGGGCCCCATACTCAACAGAATTCCTTTTAGATTCATGTTTTTTTATACTGGGCTTTACCCAAATCTAAAAGCTTCTCGACTGGAGATCAAAGGAAAGCGAAGACCTACAAAAGTGATGGTAACTTTTTGTCATATTTTTGTTTGTTTTTTTCTATCATTTGTTTGTGTTTTTTCTCACGTTTTTGTCGGTTTTTTTGCCCGTGTTTTTCTCGTGTTTTCGTTGCCTTTTCATCACATTTTTTGTCGCTTTTTGTTGCTTTTCCAGCACATTTTTGTTTTGTTTTCATCCTCTTTTTCTCGCTATTTTGATGCTTTTCTTTTTAGCTTTTAGATTTGGGTAAAGCTCGGTTGAGGCGGGACCGGTGGCCATTCTGTGCTCTTCCAGAATGGTGAACTTAGTAAATGTTTGTTTATGTATTTTTTTACTATAAGCTTCAGGCTCCTCCCCTTTTACCAAACACACTCTAACATAAACACAAATAAATGTTTAGCCGGCTGCATATATGGTTTGACCCCCAAAAAAATGCTACAAAAGGTTTTTCAGTGGTTTTCTGTAGTATCAGCTTATTAACATACTAAAAGTCTACCAAAATCTGACCACTGGAAAGGTCTCATTTTCAAGATGGCGTCCAAGAGGGTGGCGAGATCCTTAAAATGCCCATTACTCCTTTATTATTCATCCTAGGCAAGTCACTTTGGTTCTAACCCCATGTTTTGGGGATCTAGGAATCCAATGGGCTTGTTCAAATTAGTAGTCACATGATCACATAATTATGAAATAGAAATCATGGACAAAGACTCTATATATTAACATTAGCGAGTTGTCACGGCAACGGCACACATTTTCAACGCAATCTTACATGGCTTCCCAGAGGCTTAGAGGGGCCTGGATGGGCTCGTTTTAAAGCCCCGCCC
This sequence comes from Gobius niger, assembly GCF_951799975.1. Lineage (NCBI taxonomy): Eukaryota > Metazoa > Chordata > Actinopteri > Gobiiformes > Gobiidae > Gobius > Gobius niger. The sequence continues at coordinate 239,579 of NW_027639331.1, forward strand.
CTCTTCTTCCCAACGCAATAAAAGGTACGTCTCTATGACATTTACTTGCGGAGATATTCACTAAAGTCTGCGAGGTGACCCTGACATGGTGGACCTGGAAGGTTAAAACCCTTCCAGATCCACCATGTCAGGGCCGACGTGGCCTCTCTGTTATCTTAGCATTTTATCAGTTAGCATATTTAAATTATAGTGAAATGATTACAATTACAAAGTGATTACAAATTTTAATTATTTTTGAAGAAATACCTTTGATTTGCACCAGATTTACAAATAGTCATTGTCACACTGTTCCTCCCATAAAGGTGGATTATGTGGATTGGATGTATTTAACACGTTTTGTAAGAGAGAGTTCTGTTTCTGAAATGTAAAAGTGAAGCAGCTCCTGTTTCTCCCGCTGAGCCTGTGTGTAAAGTAAACTCCCTGTAGGGGGCGCCGCAGAGACAGAGCAGCTCTGTGTCCGCAGGGAAACCGGCTGTGATTAAAGTAAACTCCCTGTAGGGGGCGCCGCAGAGACAGCAGCTCTGTGTCCGCAGGGAAACCGGCTGTGATTAAAGTAAACTCCCTGTAGGGGGCGCCGCAGAGACAGAGCAGCTCCGTGTCCGCAGGGAAACTGGCTGTGATTAAAGTAAACTCCCTGTAGGGGGCGCCGCAGAGACAGAGCAGCTCTGTGTCCGCAGGGAAACCGGCTGTGATTAAAGTAAACTCCCTGTAGGGGGCGCCGCAGAGACAGAGCAGCTCTGTGTCCGCAGGGAAACCGGCTGTGATTAAAGTAAACTCCCTGTAGGGGGCGCCGCAGAGGGAGCAGCTCTGTGTCCGCAGGGAAACCGGCTGTGATTAAAGTAAACTCCCTGTAGGGGGCGCCGCAGAGGGAGCAGCTCTGTGTCCGCAGGGAAACCGGCTGTGATTAAAGTAAACTCCCTGTAGGGGGCGCCGCAGACAGAGCAGCTCTGTGTCCGCAGGGAAACCGGCTGTGATTAAAGTAAACTCCCTGTAGGGGGCGCCGCAGACAGAGCAGCTCTGTGTCCGCAGGGAAACCGGCTGTGATTAAAGTAAACTCCCTGTAGGGGGCGCCGCAGAGACAGAGCAGCTCTGTGTCCGCAGGGAAACCGGCTGTGATTAAAGTAAACTCCCTGTAGGGGGCGCCGCAGAGGGAGCAGCTCTGTGTCCTCAGGGAAACCGGCTGTGATTAAAGTAAACTCCCTGTAGGGGGCGCCGCAGAGACAGAGCAGCTCCGTGTCCGCAGGGAAACCGGCTGTGATTAAAGTAAACTCCCTGTAGGGGGCGCCGCAGAGGGAGCAGCTCCGTGTCCGCAGGGAAACCGGCTGTGATTAAAGTAAACTCCCTGTAGGGGGCGCCGCAGAGACAGAGCAGCTCTGTGTCCGCAGGGAAACCGGCTGTGATTAAAGTAAACTCCCTGTAGGGGGCGCCGCAGAGGGAGCAGCTCTGTGTCCGCAGGGAAACCGGCTGTGATTAAAGTAAACTCCCTGTAGGGGGCGCCGCAGACGGAGCAGCTCTGTGTCCGCAGGGAAACCGGCTGTGATTAAAGTAAACTCCCTGTAGGGGGCGCCGCAGAGACAGCAGCTCTGTGTCCGCAGGGAAACCGGCTGTGATTAAAGTAAACTCCCTGTAGGGGGCGCCGCAGAGACAGAGCAGCTCTGTGTCCGCAGGGAAACCGGCTGTGATTAAAGTAAACTCCCTGTAGGGGGCGCCGCAGAGGGAGCAGCTCTGTGTCCGCAGGGAAACCGGCTGTGATTAAAGTAAACTCCCTGTAGGGGGCGCCGCAGAGACAGCAGCTCTGTGTCCGCAGGGAAACCGGCGGTGATTAAAGTAAACTCCCTGTAGGGGGCGCCGCAGAAAGAGCAGCTCTGTGTCCGCAGGGAAACCGGCTGTGATTAAAGTAAACTCCCTGTAGGGGGCGCCGCAGAGACAGAGCAGCTCTGTGTCCACAGGGAAACCGGCTGTGATTAAAGTAAACTCCCTGTAGGGGGCGCCGCAGAGACAGAGCAGCTCTGTGTCCGCAGGGAAACTGTGATTTATGTGAAAACTTAATGATTAAAAGAAACCTCGGAGAAAACAAGTCCATAAATCTGATCCATGTGATAATTAGGACCATTATGTGGATTATGTTGATTACGAGAGATTACAACACGAGCGGTTACAAGGCGAGCGGTTACAGGGCGAGCGGTTACGACACGCCGCGGCGTCCGACAGAGAACAGAGAAGCGCCGCTTTGGGCCCGAGGCGGCGAGCGTTCCAACAGGTCGGAGAAAACACCATCAAAGACCGGCCTGGGAACGAGCCGGGACGTCATCGGCAAACCCCAAAGTGCTGAAGTATCTGCAGTAGAAAGTACTGAAGTATCTGCAGTAGAAAGTGCTGAAGTATCTGCAGTAGAAAGTGCTGAAGTATCTGCAGTAGAAAGTGCTGAAGTATCTGCAGTAGAAAGTGCTGAAGTATCTGCAGTAGAAAGTGCTGAAGTATCTGCAGTAGAAAGTACTGAAGTATCTGCAGTAGAAAGTGCTGAAGTATCTGCAGTAGAAAGTGCTGAAGTATCTGCAGTAGAAAACCCCAACGTACAGAGACTGCTCAAGTACTGCAGTGAAAGTACTGAAGTATCTGCAGTAGAAAGTACAGAAGTATCTGCAGTAGAAAGTGCTGAAGTATCTGCAGTAGAAAGTGCTGAAGTATCTGCAGTAGAAAACCCCAACGTACAGAGACTGCTCAAGTACTGCAGTGAAAGTACTGAAGTATCTGCAGTGAAAGTGCTGAAGTATCTGCAGTAGAAAGTACTGAAGTATCTGCAGTAGAAAGTACTGAAGTATCTGCAGTAGAAAACCCCAACGTACAGAGACTGCTCAAGTACTGCAGTGAAAGTACTGAAGTATCTGCAGTGAAAGTGCTGAAGTATCTGCAGTAGAAAACCCCAACGTACTGATACTGCTCAAGTACTGCAGTGAAAGTACTGAAGTATCTGCAGTAGAAAGTACTGAAGTATCTGCAGTACAAAGTGCTGAAGTATCTGCAGTAGAAAGTACACAAAGTACACATGCAGAGTGAAGAAAATCACAGATATCTTTACAAATGAAACGCTTCATTTTCACATGAATCAAACTCAGACGAGACTTTATCTCCTCAGTGCAGACGAGGAGGTGCTTCACAGGTCTGACCCCCCCCCCCTTTGAGGTCTGACCCCCCCCTCACAGGTCTGACCCCCCCCTCACAGGTCTGACCCCCCCCTCACAGGTCTGACCCCCCCCTCACAGGTCTGACCCCCCCTCTGTCCTCCTCTCTGATTGCCACCATGTACAGCAGACTATGTGACAGTGTGAGGTGCATTAAAAAGCCCAGTGTGGGTCAGCTGGGAGGGGGCAGTGACCCCCAGTCAACCCCCCAACCCTGCTGCCCTGAGGAGTGACTTTACAAGTGAACGTTGGTAATCTGTGCTGTGTGATGGGGGGGTTTAGTTTTTTTTGTGTGTGTGTGTGTACACTTTTAAGAAAATCATAGAATGTATTTTATACAGTGATTTTATTGTAGATTGGATTTATAGATTGTAATTGTAATGTTTTATGTTCACACCTGCGGATGGAAAACATCTGCTGAGCTAAATCTGGTACAAACCATCTCCTCTTGTAAAGACTCATGGTTCTGTACATTGTCCCTGTTTCAATAAATAATGATAATAATAATAATAATAGTTGAGCAGCAGTGATGGTGACGACGAGCAGACACTATATTGAGATATTTGAGGTTTGTCTTTGTTCCACTTGGTTTAGTTCTGACACATCAGAACAAGTAATGGTGATAAACGATCGAAGTAGATGTAACAGTGATCTGCATTTGTACTTATAGCCATATATAGCCATAGATATATATAGTCATATATATAGTCTTATATATAGCTTTGACTTCAGATTCACATAGCTGATACAAAACAGAGATATGTGAATAAGACAAAAGAGCACAGTGTGATCAGATAAATAAACCGTGATGTTTGTCAGTGACAGTACTACGACATAGATAGTTTACTGCAGTTATTTCCATTTCCACACTCCTGACATTCCTGTACGCAGACAGAGTGAGCTGTTCATACTTTGATTTGAATTGTAAACGGATCAGCATTGCTTGTGTTGGGCTCCCGGTTTATTCCAGAGCCGGACACCAGACACATGTGTATAAAACTAGATCCATGAGTTGTTACTTTGTAAGAACAATGTATTTGTGTGTTCGAGGTGACCGACTTCGTGAACGGTTCTAAATGCTCGTTTTTGGAGCTTTACAAGGGGATGGAGTGAACTTTTGTAATTATTACCCCAAACCTCAATTCCATAAGTGAAGTATGACAGTATAAGACTGGAATACAACATATACAGAGCCTTATGATTTAAAACACTTAGCTTTGTTTATGATCGCAATATGTTTCATATCTTTCTCTGTATGTTTCCAATGTGTGGTTTCCAGCTCACTTTGTGAGATTCAAAAATTAGATTTCTGTTACTTTTTCTATTTTAGTAGCATTTATAGTTATCCATAATTCAGGATTTTACTTGTAGTTGCCAAACATGATCATTTTTGTTTTGTTCAGGTTGAGTCATCATTAGTTTAGATCCAGCCATGTCTTAAGCTTAGCTACTTCCGGCTCTGCTCCTCTGCCTGTGTGACTCCGCCTCCTGCTCTGTGACTCCGCCTCCTGCTCTGTGACTCCGCCTCCTGCTCTGTGACTCCGCCTCCTGCTCTGTGACTCTGCCTTTGTGACTCCGCCTCCTGCTCTGTGACTCCGCCTCCTGCTCTGCTCCTCTGCCTTTGTGACTCCGCCTCCTGCTCTGTGACTCCGCCTCCTGCTCTGTGACTCTGCCTTTGTGACTCCGCCTCCTGCTCTGTGACTCCGCCTCCTGCTCTGTGACTCCGCCTCCTGCTCTGTGACTCCGCCTCCTGCTTTGTGACTCCGCCTCCTGCTCTGTGACTCCGCCTCCTGCTCTGTGACTCCGCCTCCTGCTCTGTGACTCCGCCTCCTGCTCTGTGACTCCGCCTCCTGCTCTGTGACTCCGCCTCCTGCTCTGTGACTCCGCCTCCTGATTTCAGGTCAAACATGAGTCTTTCCTGCCGTGTCTCTGTCTCTGTCTGATCTAACGTGAGGCAATTTCATCTCATTAACTCTAATTAAAATTAGCACTGGCCATAAACTCTTTTTGCATCAGTAACAAGCTTGTTTTGTACAATGTTGATTTACAATGTCCCTGTCAAATAAATCAATAAATACAATAAAAAATAAATAATTTAATATAATATAATATAATATAATATAACATAACATAATTAAGTTTAATTTAAGACAATATAATATAATAAAATATCATTTAATATAAAATAACGTAGTTTAATTTAACATTGTATAACTTAATTTAATACAACCATGATATAAAATAACTTCACTTCATTTAAAATATAACTTAATATAACAATTTAATTTAATATAATATAACAATTTAACACAATACAATATAATATTTACTATAACCATAATATAGTCTAATTTAATTTAATATCATGTAATAAACATAATATAATTTAAAATAACCTAATACAATTTAATATAATATAATACAATATTATTTAATTTAACATAACCATAATATAACATAATATAATTTAGCTTAATATGATTTAATTTAATTTAATAAAACATAATATAATATAATGTAATATAACCATAATATAACTTCACTTCACTTAATGTAATATAAAACAATTGAATTCAATTTAAATCAATATAATTTTATATAATACATATAACATAATTTGATTTAATATAATATAATAAATATAATATAATATATTATACATTTCATTTTTTATTTTTTTTATTTCATTCATTTAAAAATGCAACAACAGCATTTAGCATGAATGAAAAGGAACATTCAACACAAAATCATTCACAGTTCCAGTTCATTTAAATGTTAAACTATCTCTGAAATAGTTCTCAAGACAGAGCGAATCTAAACAAGACTTAAAAATGCAGATAACTGAAAGAATCTTATCTGCACTCTCGCCTCTTACTGTAATTGATTAATTCTATGTTGATGTTTTCATTGATCGTATTTGTTTTCTTATATTTATGCAACTGTGAAGCACTTGTCTTGCCTTGTGTATGAACTGTGCTCTACAAATAAACTTGCCTTGCCTCATGCAGACGTCTTTTTTTTTGTTTTGTCCAAGACATCAAAGCACTAAATACATAAATAAAGTTGATCTGCTGCTCCGCTCTGTCATATTTTTGTAACATTGATAATTTGACATATTTCTTAAACACATCAATGGAATTAGATTTTTTCACTTTACAATCGAGACACAGAGACTCTGACTGAGAAACATGTTTCCTTTGCTGCCGATGGAAACCTGGGTTTTGTAAAAACCTCAGTACCTTTTAGTTCATATCTGCTTTTTCTCTTATTGAATCTGTGTTGTAAATTGTTTGGTAAACTTTCCAGATGAGACGAGTTATACAACAAAAACAATGCATTCTTATTGAGAGAATCGTTGACTTTATACAGCACAGCTAATATTACCTTCACATTAAACTTTATGTTGTTCATTTCCACAAATTGACTTTTAGTCTGGGACCCAAAGTCTCAAAACTGGGTTGAGCCTGACATGGTCTGCTATACTTTTTACAAGTGTTTTTTCTTTTAACTTTGACCCTAAGGACCAATAATTGGAGGCTCTGCTCTGCTGGAAATATCGCGGAAAAAAACTGTGGCCATTTTAGTGCATGCACCCTGTATTTATTATCAGAAAAATGTGAAAAAATATGTTTTTCCCTCAAATCCTCAGTGGGTCGAGTAGGCTGTAGATAAATGCATTCCAGATACACAGAACACATGTGCTGAGAACATCCACTGAGAAAATCGCTCTAAAAACACATTTCTACACATTTTTACATCAATTTAATGCAAAAAAATGTGGCGTTTTCTCACTTTTTTCCAATATTTTTATCTTTACTTCATTGGCAACTATTCCACCCAGTTATATTTATGTGTAGCAGACCATGTCAGGTTCAACCCAATTGGCTTGTTGCACGGTGTGGCTATGCTAGTTCCTCTGACCTGAAGGTGTGAGCGCCAGTACTTCCTGTCTGTTTTCTTTTCCTGGAATAATAATCACATTGTCTACCGATTATGTTGTGGGCGGTGAGTTCCCGGTCGATGATCATTTACTGTGTTCAAATCATGATGTAACGAGTTTAGAGGAGACGCCTGTGATCATGAAGGATTGATAGTTTGTCTTGAAGCTAAAGGCTAACATGCTATAAAAAAAAATATACATACATTTTCTCCAGTTTGGCTTTACCCCAGTCCAAAAGCTTCTGGAAAAAAGCTGTGAAAATAGCAACAAAACTGAGACGAAAATAATGATGTAAATGTGACATAAAAATGAGAAAACATTGACAACAAATTGACGAAAAAATGACCAAAAAATTACAAAAATGTGACTAAATGTGACAAAAAAAATGGCAAAATGTGAAAAAAATGTGACAAAAAAAGGACAAAAAAGCAACAAAAATGAGTTGAATACCTAACAAAGGAATGATGGAAAAAAAGTGTGATGACGTGAGGAAAAAAGATCCTCTCGGTTCAGGCGGGAGTTAAGAGGTTAAATTAGCCTTTAGCTTCAAGACAAACTCCCTGATCCTCACAAACATAAATGTCTCCTCTATGGAAATATTTCTACCAGGAACTCACAGGTCTGAGCTCATCTTAATGGAAATTAATACAAACAGGAAGTACTAGCGCCCACAGCTTCAGCTCAGAGGAACTAGCGTAGCCACATTGTGCAACAAGCCGATTTAAAGAGCTTTTGAGACTTTGGGTCCCTGACTATTCTGTTTTTGAAGTAGCTGGTGAGCCCTTGGTGGCCACACCTCTGATATCGTAATTATATCATTCATGCAACAATATCTTGTGGTCCAGCGAATCAAATGCTTTCTGAAGATCTACAAAGATGCTAAACAGTTCTGTTTGTCTATAGCATTGGTTATAGAATACATCATAATCAAAACACGACTCTCATTCTAGACCCGACACTTTACTCCATTCAGGAAAAACTACACATTAGACTCGGCATAAATCTGAATATGTTTATGTGTTTGTTTGTTTGTTTGTTTGTGTAACTTCATCTTCCTCGTCCAAAACGTGCGGCTCAAAAGTTTCCATTTCCTTTGATGAAATGTTTGCTGAATAAATGAAAGTACATTCATGTGATTTGCTTCTGGACGTGAACCCGGTTTAAAACGACAAACAAACGGTCGAACGAGCAAAACAAAAAGACGACGATGGAAGCGGAAAAGCCCAGGGATTAAAGGGACGTTTTCAGCGGAGACTTAAAGGGATGAGTGACGAGAACAGAGTGATGTGTCTGGACCTGAGAGGCGCAGGTCAGGAGGTCACACACACACACACACGAGCAGCTGATCCTCAAAGAGCGGCTGATCCTCGAGGAGCGGCTGATCCTCAAAGAGAGAAATGAAATAAACCAACGGCTGAATTCAAAGGTCGTGTTTGGAGACGCCGCTGAACAAACCTGAGACTGAAGTCCTGTTTGTGAAAGTGAATTTACACTGGAGCCGCCACTACATTACCCACAATGCTCTGCTGCTGCCGTGTGATGTCGATGCTTGTTCTCGTTGTAGGGCCTGGTATGCTCGTCTGTTTTTACAGAGTTAATGAACTGTGGAAGGATCTGCAAAACAGCACAATCTTTAAGAAAACATGAAAATGCCTCATGAAATAAAACACTTTTCAATCTGCTCATGGAATGTTTATGTAAGTTTATGTTAAGGCTAGCAGCTAGCCTAGCTACTTAGCTGAAGGTGCAGTTGGAGGAGGTGGTGAATCTCTGGGTAAGTTGAAAGTCAGACTCACGATTCCCCGACTTCTCTCTCAGTGACGGGACAGATAGTGTCGCTGCTACGTACGTGCGGAGTGATATGAAAGCACCAACTCCGTTGCCATTGGTAACGGTCATTATTTTTTTCAGACGTCCTTTATCAGAAAATAAGGACCGGGAGAACGTTGGGAAATCCCATTCAAATCAACGGAGCTTCTGCTTACGTTGTGAAGAGCTATACAAGCTGTACGAGAAGGGCCAAAGTCGCCTCCACCTTCTGAGGAGACGGAGCTCAGGACTTTTTATGACTCTGTGGTGGCCTCTGCTCTCCACTACGCTGCCGTGTGCTGGGCCCCGGGCCGCACAGAGCGGGACAAGAACAGACTGAACAAGCTGGTCAGGAGGGCCAGCTCCGTCCTGGGCTGCCCCCTTGGGGGACAGGAGGGTGTTAGCCAAGCTCACCTCCATCATGGACAACACCTCCCACCCACTGCACGGGACTGTAGAGGAGCTGAGCAGCTCTCTCAGTGGCAGACTGAGACACCCTCAGTGCAGGACGGAGCGCTACCGCAAAGCCTTCATCCCCACTGCTGTCAGACTGTACAATAAGACTGTGAAGTAACATGTGCAATAATCTCTGTATCAGCTGCACTTTATTCCCTGAACCAGCATCACTTACTGACTCCTGCACTAGGACTGGAACTTTACACCTAGACACTTTACTTATATGAGCTGCTCTAGTTTTTATCCTGTTTTTATTGTTGTTGTTCACCTATTGTTGTGTTTCTGCTGCTTGTTGCACATGGGAGACCTCATTTTTATTCTATTTAACTGGTTGCACATTTCCCGTCTGTTTTTGCACAACCCTGAGTGATCTTCTTGAACGCCGACAACAAGTGAATTTCTCCATTGTGAGATCAAGAAAGTATTATCTTATTTTATCTTAACCTGAAAACCGTTCATCCCAGACTGAGATTAATGCCAGTGATTCAAACTGAGACACAAAACCATCATGAGTTTGACTGAAAAACGTTATATTTTTGACCTTTTTGACTCTGAAATATACTTTGCATGATGATCGTTAACACCGTGTTGACAGAACTCAAAAGAATCCAGTAAAAGTCTGTTTTTATTAACGTGAGCATCGACAGCAGGAGTTCCACAACGAGCTGAATTTAAAAACTCTCCTGCCGCGTCTCGCCTCAAGTTTATCATAAATCAAAGGTTTGTGGATGGAGTTTTTATTTGGTTTTAATGAATATAATCTGATAGTTGATAAAGATGAAATATGACATTATAATCAGAGTCGGAGCCGCCCCTTTAATCCTCCTGCTGCAAACGTCTTATTTTCTCCTGTGTTTAATGGTGTAAAAAAGGAGGGCGTTTCTTTCATTTGAACTTTTAAACTTTAGCCTCCGAGCTGCGAGTGCGGGAAATGCCCGAGTTCAGGATCAAACCTAAAGTTAAAAACTCACTCAGGTTTACCAGGTTTATTCTCTGAGGTTTATCCAGGAAGTGACATCACACAAAACAATCAGGATTAAATATTAACAATGTTTTCCTTTTCTTTTTTGACACATATTATCTCAGGGGAAGATACATTATGTTGGTGGAATGTTTTTTTTTGTTTTTTAAGAAAATAAAATATTTTTCTTTAAATAAAGAGAGAGAGAGAGCTATAGATACAGACGCATCTCGTCATAGAAGGGGGCGTGGCTTCGCCGAGGGGGAAAATAGAATCTTTAGAGAAACAACATTATTTCCTCTTTTTAGCCATTTTCTGGTGGAAAATGAACTTATTTATCACATAAATAAAGTCAAGTGTAAATCAGGCCCATATGGATATTTTCTCACAGCAGATTGTTCAGTAAAAGTGAAAAAACGGCAGTTGTAGCTCGTGCTAGCTAACCGTTAGCATTAGCCCGATGCTAACATGTAGCATCAAATTAGCATTCTCCGTTATTCATGTATTTATGGGCTGTTGAGCCACTTTGCTCCTCCCCATGTCTTTGTATCTTTATTTAGTAGAAACTATATTCATAATTCAACGTTTGTTAAAGTAGTTTTTGAATAATTAGAGAAAATTTACATATTTACAAAATTGTTTTCACCCTTAGTGTCTGCGTACATTGGTGTATGAATGGGTGAGTGGATCCTTGCTGTAAAGCGCTTTGAGTGCCTAATGTAGGTGGAAAAGCGCTATATAAGTTGAGACCATTTACCATTTACCATTAATTGTTTTTTAAAATGACCATATATGGCATGGGCGATTCCAGAGATGCCGTAGATCATTTTCATACTTCAATAAAAAATAAATAAAAAACAATCAATAATATTTCCCCCCAAAATATGTATTGTATAAAACATAAAAAAGAAAAAAAAGGAAGAGAAAAAATATAATAAACATATAATATATGTTTATATAAAAACATGTGCTGTCACTTCCTGGGCTAAAGAGCAAACCTGCAGTTGTGAATGTGTTTTAATGTGTTTTCATGTGTTTTCATGTGTTTTAATGCATAAATATTATATTTTAATTCCACAAGCCTGTTTCATTTTGTAACATTTGAAAACATTCAAACAGGATTTTGGTACATTTTGATATTCAAATATTCAGATGAGTCTAAACATTATCAGTTTCCTGTTTGGTTCTTTTCCTTCTGTGACAAAGTGTTTGTTATTTATTTGTTTTGTTTCATTTGTAACGATCACCACCGGATTCTTTAGTTTCAGTTCGTGATTGCACTTCTCATTGTCCGTTTACAACTGTATTTATTTATTTACTCAGTTTACAAACTTACCAAGTGGGAACAAAGGGAGGGCGTGGTCTTTGTCGGCCATTTTAAAACCCCAGGCTGAACCATGTGGCCGGGGGGGGGGGGGGGGGGGGTTGTCCCATTGTGTGTGTTTGTTATTTTGCTTCGTTTCTTTCGTTTGCGATAAACACCAGCCAGCAATAACCCTCAGATTCATGTACGTGTTAATAATTATATCATTTACCTGTGTCACCTGGTGGGGAGAAAGGAAGGGGCGTGGTCTTTGTCGGCCATTTTAAAATCTTAGGCTGGACCATGTGGCCGGGGGAAACCGGTTTAACTTTGCTTTGTGTTTCCTTTTGTTTGTGACGTTTGATTTGTATTTTGTTTTGTTTTGATTTGAACACAGATCATTTCATTTGATGTAAAATGTGAATAATAATATATAATAACTTACCTGCTGAACTTTCATGTGGAACTGACCCATCGAGCTAATGGTACTTTCTGGTGGGAGGTCCTTTCCCATTAGGAGGAAGTATAAAGCCTGACTGCTTCTAGTCATGGGGGCCATTTTGTATGTGACACTGAGAAGTTTGAGTAATAAACATCTGGTAAGAGCTGCGTTTGTTGTCAGTCTGCCTGCACATTTCGACCCCTCGTGTCCGGCTTCCTCACACTTTTATGATTCTTGTTTTGTATTTTGTTTTTATGAGTCTAACTTGAACAGTTATTGAACAGTTATTTTTATATTAAAACTTCGCAGCTAAACCTATGTTTGAACTCACCCATCGAGCTCATGGGGGGGGTGAAGCTGGTAAGAACTTTATTCTCCCCTCCTGGAGCCGCCACCTTAACGTGGGGGAGGGTTTGAGCGCCTGAATGATCCTGGTATTCTGCAAAATGGACTTTTCCAGCTTTCCATCATGTTATTCTGTCACTCCCTCATTAAAAACATGCCTGAAGTGTTGCCTTGGCACATTCACGTATTTCTGAGTCATCTGTAAAAACTCTGATGGCGGCCATTTTAGGGATAGGTTTGCCTGAGTCCTCCTAGGAACGCCCCCACCTCCTGGAGACGCCTCCGAGCTTTGGTCACCAGCCGAGTAACCAACCACTGCTCCTCAGCAGAGCCCCCTCCCCACTGATGCCACAGACAGCGTGTGGAGGGGGCGTGTCGGAAAGGCTCAGAGGTTCTTAAAGAGACAGAGGCCTATTTCAAGACATTCACTACAGCCATTTTGAGAGAGACATTTTATACAAGGCAGTTATTCTAATTTACTGCATTTACAGACCAACAGAAGGTTTGTCATCATTGTAGTGTGATATAGACTGGTGCTATGGGACTGACAAAAGCAGAACACCCCCTCTTTAAAGCAGAACACCCCCTCTTTAACGCAGAACCCCCCCTCTTTAAGAAGTGAAGTATGCACCGAGTCTTTCTGTGTTCGTGGCATTAAAAGCTTTCAAACCGTAGAAAGGCTCCAAACCTCAGGGAAATAGTTTGGGGTTAAGAGATTAATGCCAGTTCAAATCTAATGTAAGGCTTTTCTATGACTTTTGATGCCTTGATTCTGGCAGGTTGAGCACCCTCCTCCTCCTCCTCCTCCTCCTCCTCCTCCTCCTCCTCCTCCTCCTCCTCCTCCTCCTGGTGCTAAAGTCGTGTAATGACGGTGATTAGCTTGTCTTTCTGTGACTGAACACGAGTCTTTGACGACGGCTGTGTTTGATCCGGAGCCAAAACTAACCGTGTGGTTCCTGAGTGACAAGTTTATAATCTCTGCTCCGCTCTGACAGGCTCAGACCGGCCGGGTAGCCTGTTAGCCTGTTAGCCTGGTAGCCTCTTAATCTCTTAATCTCTTAGCCTCTTAACTTTAACCGTAGCCTCTTCGCCTCATAGCCTGTTAGCCTGGTAGCCTCTTAGCCTCTTAACTTTAACCTTAACCTCTTAGCCTCATAGCCTGTTAGCCTCTAAACCTCTAAACCTCTTATGCTGCGTCCGAAACGAGCAGATTGGTCAGAGCTCTTACGCCAAACCAAATGTGCGTCAGCGTCCGCCATGACAAGAAGCTTCCGAATTGGGCTGTCAGTTAGGAAGGAGTTATGGGGAGGAGCCTCCATGCTAACTATCATAGCCACTTTAGCATAGGGACCTCTGGTGCTAACTATCATAGCCACTTTAGCATAGGGACCTCTGATGCTAACTATCATAGCCACTTTAGCATAGGGACCTCTGGTGCTAACTATCATAGTCACTTTAGCATAGGGACCTCTGATGCTAACTATCATAGCCACTTTAGCATAGGGACCTCTGATGCTAACTATCATAGCCACTTTAGCATAGGGACCTCTGATGCTAACTATCATAGTCACTTTAGCATAGGGACCTCTGATGCTAACTATCATAGCCACTTTAGCATAGGGACCTCTGATGCTAACTATCATAGCCACTTTAGCATAGGGACCTCTGATGCTAACTATCATATCCACTTTAGCATAGGGACCTCTGGTGCTAACTATCATAGCCACTTTAGCATAGGGACCTCTGGTGCTAACTATCATAGCCACTTTAGCATAGGGACCTCTGGTGCTAACTATCATAGCCACTTTAGCATAGGGACCTCTGGTGCTAACTATCATAGCCACTTTAGCATAGGGACCTCTGGTGCTAACTATCATATCCACTTTAGCATAGGGACCTCTGGTGCTAACTATCATAGTCACTTTAGCATAGGGACCTCTGATGCTAACTATCATAGCCACTTTAGCATAGGGACCTCTGATGCTAACTATCATAGTCACTTTAGCATAGGGACCTCTGATGCTAACTATCATAGCCACTTTAGCATAGGGACCTCTGATGCTAACTATCATAGCCACTTTAGCATAGGGACCTCTGATGCTAACTATCATATCCACTTTAGCATAGGGACCTCTGATGCTAACTATCATAGTCACTTTAGCATAGGGACCTCTGATGCTAACTATCATAGCCACTTTAGCATAGGGACCTCTGATGCTAACTATCATAGTCACTTTAGCATAGCGACCTCTGATGCTAACTATCATATCCACTTTAGCATAGGGACCTCTGATGCTAACTATCATAGTCACTTTAGCATAGGGACCTCTGATGCTAACTATCATAGCCACTTTAGCATAGGGACCTCTGATGCTAACTATCATAGCCACTTTAGCATAGGGTCCTCTGATGCTAACTATCATAGCCACTTTAGCATAGGGTCCTCTGATGCTAACTATCATAGCCACTTTAGCATAGGGACCTCTGATGCTAACTATCATAGCCACTTTAGCATAGGGCCCTTTGATGCTAACTATCATAGCCACTTTAGCATAGGGACCTCTGATGCTAACTATCATAGCCACTTTAGCATAGGGACCTCTGATGCTAACTATCATAGCCACTTTAGCATAGCGACCTCTGATGCTGCTGTAGCTTTAAGAAACAGCTGCTGAAATAAAATAAGACTAAAGGGAAATGTTTGGATTTATTTTCTCCTTAAATGTCTTTGTTTGGACACTATGTTGTTGTTGGACACTAGGGGGCGACATGCACTTTTGTTTGGCCTGCACTCCACCAATAACTTTAAAGAAGAAGAAAAACACCTGTTGGTGATGTCACTTCCCTTTCCCCTGTTTAAGGACGGACAGATTGTTCAAATGCTGCTGAAGCTCTAGTTCCCGAACTGCACAGATCTAACAGGTGACCCCATGAAAGGTCAAGGGTCAGAGCTCAGAGGCTGTGATGTGATGGTTTCAGACGCAGCCTTGTCCTCTCGGCCTCTTCGCCATTCTAAGAGTGAGTTCCCCCTCTGGGTTAGGGTTTACAGCTCTGTTGTTGCAGATTTCAACATTACAGTTGTTGATAATTCAAAACTTTTAAAAGTCACAGGTTGAGAATCTGATTTAAAAATCTGGAAAACATAGATTTTAAAGTTTCCTCATGACTTCTGTAAAAACACTCCCTCTTCTATAGATTCACTGATATTTAAGTATCACGTTCGTCATGAGGTTAAACGGTGTTTTAAACCCAGGCTCGAGCCACAGGTCGGGTCGGGTCGGGTCGGTCAGAGTCTGCATCATCCTGGATCCACTGGTGCAGATGTGCAAAGGTCTTACAGCTGTTTCTCCTCAGGACATGCGGGAGGCGGGGCTTAACCGCCGGCTCCGGACACCAAGAAGAAAGACTCGGGCCTGGTTTAAGTCAGACCAGGACAGGGCGGAAGACTTTAGACCAGGCTCTGCCCCTCTGCCCCTCTGACCCTCTGCCCCGGCCTCTGCCCCCCTGACCCTCTGCCCCTCTGCCCCCCTGGCTCTGGGGCCTCTGGGGCCTGACATGCAGTGCTTGCTCGGGTGCTTCCTCCTGCAGGTTCTCACGGCTCTCCAGACGGCTCTGCAGGCGCGGCTCGCTCCTCCTCTGACCCTCTGACCCTCTGACCCTCTGACCCTCTGACCCTCTGCCCCTCTGCCCCTCTGCCCCCCTGCCCCCCTGGCTCTGGGGCCTCTGGTGCTTGCTCAGGTGTTTCCTCCTGCAGGTTCTCACGGCTCTCCAGACGGCTCTGCAGGCGCGGCTCGCTCCTCCTTTGTCCCGCTGACATTTCCCTTCAGATAAAAGCTCCGTGCGGATTATGACCCGATGAAAATAAAATAATTAAAGCGCGAGCGGAGCGAGGGCGCGGCCGGGGCCCCGGGGCCGATCCCACAGGTGCGGCTGGAATCCCCTCCAAAATCATCATCATTATCTTTATCGGCGCTGACAGAGGAGCGGCCCCGCCCGGGCGCTCACCTGCGGGCGCTCACCCACAGGGAGCTCGCCCACAGGGGGGGGCTCACCCACAGGACGGGGGGGGCTCACCCACAGGACGGGGGGGGCCTCACCCACAGGACAGGTACACACATCACAGTATAAAAGCTGTCGGTTTGATTCCACGGGACACTTCACCCGGAGTCACACCTTCAGCTCCAGCAGAGAGAGGACGAGACATGACCCTGGTGATGAACTACAGCGGCAGGTACAGGCTCACGCACACGCACACGCACACGCACACGCTCACGCTCACGCACACGCACACGCACACACACACACACACACACGGGACACTTCACCCGGAGTCACACCTTCAGCTCCAGCAGAGAGAGGACGAGACATGACCCTGGTGATGAACTACAGCGGCAGGTACAGGCACACGCACACGCACACGGACACGCACACGCACACGGGTACACGCACACACACACACACACACACACACACACTTTAACCTGCCCAACATCACAGGGGTCACTTCTGTTTTTATCACATTTAAAAAAAATCATTATATGTTTGAGTTTAGACACGTTTTTGGTTTGTTTACATTTTTTCACTTTAACCCCTTAACTCCCGCCTGAACCGAGCACATTTTCTCCAGTTTGGCTTTACCCCAATCCAAAAGCTTCTGGAGAAAAGCTGTGAAACGAAAACAATGATGGAAATGTGACAAAAAAGCGAGAAAACATTGACAAAAAATGACAAAAATGTGACAAAAAAGTGACGAAAAATTGATGAAAAAGTGGCAAAAATGTCACAAGAAATGGCCAAAAAAATGACAAAAATTTAAAAAAAAATGACAAAAATGTGATAAAAATTTTACAAAAAAATAACAAAAAATTAACTAAAAAATGACAACCAAACAACAAAATGATGGAAAAACAATCGTGAGGAGAAAGATCCTCTGGGTTCAGGCGGGAGTTAAGAGGTTAAAGTCGTCTTTGTTTGTGTGTGATTTTCACCTTCTCGTTTCGTTGTCACTTCTGTTTTTTATTTAAAAAAAATCAATATATGTTTTAGTTTATGAACGTTTTATTCTTTTTTTTATTCTTTTTTTTGTACCCCTGTCCTCTCTCATGTTCACACTTTAACCCCTTAACTCCCACCTGAACCGAGCACATTTTCTCCAGCTTTACCCCAATCCAAAAGCTTCTGGAGAAAAGGTGAGAAAATAGAGACAGAACTGAGACGAAAACAATGATGGAAATGTGACAAAAAAGCGAGAAAACATTGACAAAAAATGACAAAAATGTGACAAAAAAATGACGAAAAATGACAAAAATGTGACAAGAAATGGCCAAAAAAATGACAAAAATAAATAAAAAAAATGACAAAAAAAATGACAAAAATGTGATAAAAATTTTACAAAAAAATAACAAAAAATGAACAAAAAAATGACCAAAAAAAAGACAAAAAAGTTACATAAATGAGTTGAATACCAAACAACAAAATGATGGAAAAACCATCGTGAGGAAAAAGATCCTCTGGGTTCAGGCGGGAGTTAAGAGGTTAAAGTCGTCTTTGTTTGTTTCTGTGTGATTTTCACCTTCTCGTTTCGTTCTGTTTTTTATCACATTTAAAAAATCAATATATGTTTTAGTTTATGAACGTTTTATTCTTTTTTTTTGTACCCCTGTCCTCTCTCATGTTCACACTTTAACCCCTTAACCCCCGCCTGAACCGAGCACGTTTTCCTCAGTTTGGCTTTACCCCAATCCAAAAGCTTCTGGGAAAAAGTAGAAATTTGACATAAAGTTTGTTATGCCTCGCTGGTATTTGTATTCCTAGTTTTTATCATCTGTTTGTGAAGCACTTTGGGCCGTGGTTGTTGAAAATGTGCTATAGAAATAAACTTGACCTTGACAAAAAAGTGACGAAAAATGGATGAAAAAGTGGCAAAAATGTCACAAAAAAAGTGACAAAAATATATTTAAAAAAATGACAAAAATATACAAAAAAAATGACAAAAATATACAAAAAAATGACAAAAATATACAAAAAAAATGACAAAAATATACAAAAAAATGACAAAAATATACAAAAAAAATGACAAAAATATACAAAAAAATGACAAAAATATACAAAAAAAATGACAAAAATATACAAAAAAAGTGACAAAAATATACAAAAAAATGACAAAAATATACAAAAAAAATGACAAAAATATACAAAAAAATGACAAAAATATACAAAAAAATGACAAAAATGTGATAAAAAATTTACAAAAAAATGACCAAAAAAATGACCAAAAATGTTCAAAAATGTGACAAAAAATGACAAAAAATGTGACAAAAAATGTGACAAAAAATGACAAAAAAGTTACTAAAATGAGTTGAATGCCCAACAACAAAATGATGGAAAAACAATCTGCTGACGTGAGGATAAAGATCCTCTGGGTTCAGGCGGGAGTTAAGAGGTTAAAGTCGTCTTTGTTTCTGTGTGTGTGATTTTCACCTTCTCGTTTCTATCTTTCCTTTTTTTTACTAATAATTTGTATTTGTGTAAATTTTTGTCTTGGTTTTTGGTCATTTTTTTTACCTTATTTTCTCCAAATGTTTCCTTCTCACGAGCCTGTAGTTTAACCTGAGGCGTCACCGTGGGAACCGTCTTCATGCAGATTCTAGAGTTGGTTCATTTCTCTGTAATTCCTGAAACAAAAACTGTCCTAAAGTTCAGCTCAGATGAACTCAGGTCTCAGTTTGTCCTCGATGTTCAGAAACATGCGGAACATGCTCAGAATAATAATAATAATCTTATTTTATTTTTCAGTATTCTGCTATTTTTATGTTTTACTCCTTTCTTCTTCTTCTTTTTCTTCTTTTTCTTCTTTTTCTTCTTTTTCTTCTTCTTCTTTTTCTTCTTTTTCTTCTTCTTTTTCTTCTTCTTCTTTTTCTTCTTTTTCTTCTTTTTCTTTTTTTTCTTCTTTTTCTTTTTCTTATTTTTCTTCTTTTTCTTCTTTTTCTTCTTCTTCTTTTTCTTCTTTTTCTTCTTCTTTTTCTTCTTCTTCTTTTTCTTCTTTTTCTTCTTTTTCTTTTTTTTCTTCTTTTTCTTTTTCTTATTTTTCTTCTTTTTCTTCTTTTTCTTTTTTTTCTTCTTTTTCTTTTTCTTATTTTTCTTCTTTTTCTTCTTTTTCTTCTTTTTCTTTTTCTTTTTCTATTTTTTTTCTTTTTCTTCTTTTTCTTTTTCTTTTTTTTTTCTTTTTCTTCTTTTTCTTCTTTTTCTTCTTTTTCTTCTTCTTCTTTTTCTTTTTCTTCTTTTTCTTTTTCTTTTTCTATTTTTTTTCTTTTTCTTCTTTTTCTTTTTCTTTTTTTTTTCTTTTTCTTCTTTTTCTTCTTTTTCTTTTTCTTTTTCTTTTTCTTTTTCTTTTTCTTCTTTTTCTTTTTCTTTTTTTTCTTCTTTTTCTTTTTCTTCTTTTTCTTCTTTTTCTTCTTCTTTTTCTTTTTCTTTTTCTTTTTCTTCTTTTTCTTTTTCTTTTTCTTTTTCTTTTTTTTTTCTTTTTCTTCTTTTTCTTCTTTTTCTTCTTTTTCTTTTTCTTCTTTTTCTTCTTTTTCTTCTTTTTCTTCTTTTTCTTCTTTTTTTTCTTTTTCTTCTTTTTTTTCTTTTTTTTCTTCTTTTTTTTCTTTTTCTTCTTTCTCTTCTTTTTTTTCTTTTTCTTCTTTTTCTTCTTCTTTTTCTTTTTCTTCTTTTTCTTCTTCTTTTTCTTCTTTTTCTTTTTTTTCTTTTTTTTCTTTTTTTTCTTTTTCTTCTTCTTCTTTTTATTATTTTTCTTCTTTTTCTTCTTTTTCTTTTTTTTTTCTTTTTTTTCTTGATTTTTTCTTTCTTCTTTTTCTTCTTTTTCTTCTTTTTTTTCTTTTTTTTCTTTTTCTTCTTTTTTTTCTTCTTTTTCTTTTTTTTCTTCTCCTTCTCCTTCTTCCTCCTCCTCAGACCCTCCCCTGTGTCGGATAAAAGGCCTTATTTGTGTGAAAACCTGCGTGTGGTTCCTCTCCAGCTCCCTAGGGGGCGCCGGACGCTTCGGCAGCAGGTCGATGTACGGAGGAGGAGGAGGAGGAGGAGGAGGAGGTCAGGCCCGCAGGTCGTACGCAGTGTCCGTCCAGAGAGGCTCCGGGGTGAGTGTGACTACATGTCCCACAATCCTCTGCTGCACATTAACACGCACTTTGACCGGGTGACGCTAACTTCCTGTAGGCTAACGGCTGTTTCCTGTGGAGCGCTACAGTGACAGTAATGTTCCCTCAGGATGTAAATACTTGTGTGTTTATACTGTGAGGGTGTTAGCCTGGAAGCTAAAGGCTAATGCTAATAAAACTTGTCCAACGTTGGGTTATTTGAAAAAGGAGTCGCCCAAATATTTACTCTAATGTTTCTTGAATATTGTTACTGTGTTGCTAGAAAATAGTCCCTTTAAATGCTGTTAGTCTGGTGTTAGAAGTGATTATCTTTTTATTATCTGACCCCCCGCCTAAACAAATGCATTCTGTCCTCTTTGGCTGTTATATAGGCCTGTGTAGCAGCTCATTTGAAAGCTAAGACCCACAAAACTGATCTTTTTCCTCGCCTTGTTGCTGTGTCACCTTTTTTTAAATGTTTTTTTCTTTTTGAATTTTGGTCACATTTGTCATTTTGTTGTAGAATTTTTGTCACATTTTTGTTGTTTTTTTGATTTTTTTTTGATTTTTTGTTGAATTTTTGTTGAATTTTTGTTCAATTTTTGTCACTTTTTTGTTGAATTTTTGTCACTTTTTTGTTGAATTTTTGCCACTTTTTTGTTGAATTTTTGCCACTTTTTTGTTGAATTTTTGTCACTTTTTTGTTGAATTTTTGTCACTTTTTTGTTGAATTTTTGTCACTTTTTTGTTGAATTTTTGTCAAATTTTTTGTTGAATTTTTGTCACATTTTTGTTGAATTTTTGTCACATTTTTATTGAATTTTTGTCACATTTTTGTTGAATTTTTGTCAAATTTTTTGTTGAATTTTTGTCAAATTTTTTGTTGAATTTTTGTCACATTTTTGTTGAATTTTTGTCACATTTTTATTGAATTTTTGTCACTTTTTGTTGAATTTTTGATGATTTTTTGTTGAATTTTTGTCACAATTTTTTTGAATTTTTGTCATTTTTTGGTGAATTTTTGTCACATTTTTGTTGAATTTTTGTCACATTTTGGTTGTTGTTTTTTTTTTTTTTGTCACTTTTTTGTTGAATTTTTGTGACTTTTTTGTTGAATTTACATCCGTGTTTTCTTTTAATTTTTTGTGGCTATTTTGGTGCTTTATCCCCAAGAAGCTTTTTGATTTGGGTAAAGCCAAACTGGATAGAATGGGATCCGTTCAGGTGGGAGTTAAGAGGTTAATGCAGGCTAATGCGCTAGCCTAGCACTAGCCTAGCACTAGCCTAGCACTAGCCTAGCACTAGCCTAGCACTAGCCTAGCACTAGCCTAGCACCACTAAACTCAGAACTCCAGAAATCAGCAACACTCTGGATGCTCTACAGACAGGAAGTGGCCGTTACCCTGCACTGGCTGACAGGAAGTTAGCCAAAAACATGCCGTTTACTGAACCCTGTGTCTATCGGGCTCCAGGTCCCGCCCTCGACCCTGAGCCTGATGTTTGTCTCTGAAAACTGACGCCGTTATACATGTTTTTGTTTCAGTTCGGAGGCGGAGGAGGAGGAGGCGGCTTCGGGTTCAGCTCTGGATATGCCTCTGGGGGCGGGTCTTTCGGCGCAGGGGGCGGGTCATTCGGTGGGGGGGGGCGGGGACATGGCGATCTCGACCAATGAGAAGGCGACGATGCAGAACCTGAACGACCGCCTGGCCGCGTTCCTGGAGAAGGTGCGGCTCCTGGAGGCGGCGAACGCGGAGCTGGAGGCGCAGATCCGAGGCTTCCTGGACCACAAGACCTCGCCGTCCGCACGGGACTACAGCGCCTACTTCAGCGCCATCCAGGAACTGCAGGGCCAGGTGAGGACCCGGGCGGAGGGCGGGGCTTAGGACTGTCCGTCATCAATGAACGACCTCATGTACATCGATATCGTGAGCATGTATCGGTTATCGGTGTATCGGGAGGTTATCGATATCGTGAGCATGTATCGGTTATCGGTGTATCGGGAGGTCGATATCGTGAGCATGTATCGGTTATCGGTGTATCGGGAGGTCGTCGATATCGTGAGTCATGTATCGGTTATCGGTGTATCAGGAGGTCGTCGATATCGTGAGCATGTATCGGTTATCGGCGTATCAGGAGGTCATCGATATCGTGAGCATGTATCGGTTATCGGTGTATCGGGAGGTTATCGATATCGTGAGCATGTATCGGTTATCGGTGTATCGGGAGGTCATCGATATCGTGAGTCATGTATCGGTTATCAGTGTATCGGGAGGTCATCGATATCGTGAGTCATGTATCGGTTATCGGTGTATCGGGAGGTCATCGATATCGTGAGTCATGTATCGGTTATCGGTGTATCGGGAGGTCATCGATATCGTGAGCATGTATCGGTTATCGGTGTATCGGGAGGTTATCGATATCGTGAGCATGTATCGGTTATCGGTGTATCGGGAGGTTATCGATATCGTGAGCATGTATCGGTTATCGGTGTATCGGGAGGTCGATATCGTGAGCATGTATCGGTTATCGGTGTATCGGGAGGTCATCGATATCGTGAGTCATGTATCGGTTATCGGTGTATCGGGAGGTCATCGATATCGTGAGCATGTATCGGTTATCGGTGTATCGGGAGGTTATCGATATCGTGAGCATGTATCGGTTATCGGTGTATCGGGAGGTTATCGATATCGTGAGCATGTATCGGTTATCGGTGTATCGGGAGGTCGATATCGTGAGCATGTATCGGTTATCGGTGTATCGGGAGGTTAACGATATCGTGAGCCATGCATCGGTTATCGGTGTATCGGGAGGTCATCGATATCGTGAGCATGTATCTGTTATCGGTGTATCGGGAGGTTAACGATATCGTGAGCATGTATCGGTTATCGGTGTATCGGGAGGTCATCGATATCGTGAGCCATGTATCGGTTATCGGTGTATCGGGAGGTCATCGATATCGTGAGTCATGTATCGGTTATCGCCGTATCGGGAGGTCATCGATATCGTGAGCATGTATCGGTTATCGGTGTATCGGGAGGTTATCGATATCGTGAGCATGTATCGGTTATCGGTGTATCGGGAGGTCGATATCGTGAGCCATGTATCGGTTATCGGTGTATCGGGAGGTCGATATCGTGAGCATGTATCGGTTATCGGTGTATCGGGAGGTCATCGATATCGTGAGCATGTATCGGTTATCGGTGTATCGGGAGATCATCGATATCGTGAGTCATGTATCGGTTATCGGTGTATCGGGAGATCATCGATATCGTGAGTCATGTATCGGTTATCGGTGTATCGGGAGGTCATCGATATCGTGAGCATGTATCGGTTATCGGTGTATCGGGAGGTTGATATCGTGAGCATGTATCGGTTATCGGTGTATCGGGAGATCATCGATATCGTGAGCATGTATCGGTTATCGGTGTATCAGGAGGTCGATATCGTGAGTCATGTATCGGTTATCGATATCATGAGCCATGTATCGGTTATCGATATCATGAGTCATGTATCGGTTATCGGTGTATCGGGAGGTCATCGATATCGTGAGTCATGTATCGGTTATCGATATCATGAGTCATGTATCGGTTATCGATATCATGAGTCATGTATCGGTTATCGATATCGTGAGTCATGTATCGGTTATCGATATCGTGAGTCATGTATCGGTTATCCATATCATGAGTCATGTATCGGTTATCGATATCGTGAGTCATGTATCGGTTATCGATATCATGAGTCATGTATCGGTTATCGATATCATGAGTCATGTATCGGTTATCGGTGTATCGGGAGGTCATCGATATCGTCAGCATGTATCGGTTATCGGTGTATCGGGAGGTCATCGATATCGTGAGCATGTATCGGTTGTATCGTCTCCACGGTGACGCTGAGCTGTGATGTTTCCTCAGATCGTCGAGGCGACCAAAGTGAACGGCTTCCTCTACCTCGCCATCGACAACGCCAAACTGGCGGCCGACGACTTCCGGATGAAGTGAGTGTTTCTGCCTCTGCGTGTCCAGGTCTGTGGGCGTGTCCAGGTCTGTGGGCGTGTCCAGGTCTGTGGGCGTGTCCAGGTCTGTGGGCGTGTCCAGGTCTGTGGGCGTGTCCAGGTCTGTGGGCGTGTCCAGGTCGGGGGCGTGTCCAGCAGTGTTTATTTTGCCAACATATTTTATTTTAATTTTAGTCTTTTTGACTAAAATGTAATTTAATTTTAGTCGAGATTTAGTAAAAAAAAACTTTTCGATTTTAGTCTAGTTTTAGTCGACTGAATTTAAGACTAATGTAGTGGACTTTGCATTGATAATATTGATTCTAATCATGTTTAATGTTGTTCCTCTGCTTCATGTTTCTGCTCCACATGAACAAAGCTCAGAGCTGATCCTTTAAACATGATCTGAGGCTCTTTCAGACGCTCAATACAAGTTTGGATGATGATGGAAATGTGAGAAAAAAGTGATGAAAGATTTATGAAAAAATGGCAAAAATGTCACAAGACATGGACAAAAATTTACGGAAAAATGACAAAAATTTGACCAAAAGTTACAAAAATGTGATAAAAAAATAACAGAAATGTGACAAAAATGTGACAAAAAAAGTTACAGAAATGAGTTGAATACCCAACAACAAAATTATGTAAAAAAAATCTGATGACGTGAGGAAAAAGATCCTCTCGGTTCAGGCGGGAGTTAAGAGGTTAATGAGACTAGATGCAAGTTGATCCTTTTATGCTCACTACTGCCACCTCAGGTCTTACGTGTAACTACAGCTTCTACAAGAAATTGACAAAAAATGGACGAAAAAATTAGAAAAATGCGACAAAAAAATTCGAAAAATTGATACAAAATTGAAGAAAAATTTGACGAACAAATGTGACAAAATGTGTCAAAAAAATTACAAAAATGTGATAAAAAATTTCTAAAAAATGTGACAACAAAATGACAAAAAATTGAACAAATTTGACAAAATGTGACAAAAATCTGATTTTAGTCTCTCCTTTTCATTTTTATTTAGTCTGATTTTAGTCGACTCAAATATCTGGACATTTTAGTCACAGTTTTAGTCTCATGAGAAACTTTTAATTTAGTTTTAGTCCAATTTTTGTCACAAAAATATCACTTTGACTAAAATTAAGACTAAATATTTTAGTCGACGAAACTAACACTGGTGTCCAGGTCTATTTTATTTATTTAAGTTTATTTGAATAGGGACAAGTCTGTCACATAAACTCATGTTACTACAACACCAAAAGCTAATTCTCAATGTCCGTCCCCTGTTGGGCCTTTACAAAAAAATTAAACAATACTTAGTTAAAACACATATAATAATCCAGCACAACACGATATAAACACAGCAGAGCAGACGGTCAGTGGTCACATTTCTGATTAAAAAGTTTGTGTTTGAAAAGGACCCAGTGTGACGCCCCCTGCAGGTCAGGGGGTGAACAGTTCCAGGCTTTAGTGCCTCGTACAGAGAAAGCTGATTGTCCAAACGAAGTGTTTAGTTTCGGGATGTGACAGTTCCCGCGGCCGCGCTCTGACCCGGATGCCCTCCCTCCCCCAGGTTCGAGAGCGAGCTGGCCATGCGTCAGTCCGTGGAGGCCGACATCGCGGGGCTGAAGAGGCTCCTGGACGAGCTGACGATGGGACGTTCAGACCTGGAGATGCAGATCGAGGGGCTGAGGGAGGAGCTGATCTTCCTCAAGAAGAACCACGAGGAGGTGAGGGACACTTTACCCGAGCGTGTGAGGACCTTCTGACCAGGCCTGGTGTCCTCAGGAGCTGCTGGCCTCGCGGGAGCAGATGAGCGGGCAGGTGAACGTGGAGGTGGACTCGGGCCCTCAGGAGGACCTCACCAAAGTCATGGAGGAGATCAGGGACCACTACGAGGCCGTGGCCAACAAGAGCCGCAAGGAGCTGGAGGGCTGGTTCAACGCCAAGGTACGAGAGTCACTTTCCCACAAACACTGATATGTTTATTATCCACGCCACGCACGGAATCCCCCCGACAACACAGTACAAATATGGTCCTTTGTGGGAGACACGCCTACAGAACCACTCTCTTCAGGCTCAGAAGTGTGGAGGTACTTCTGTCTCAATGAGATTTAAACACACATTACCGTTTAACCCCTTAACTCCCACCTGAACCGAGAGCATTTTCTCCAGTTTGGCTTTACCCCAATCCAAAAGCTTCTGGGAAAAAGCTGAAAATAGCAACAAAACTGAGACGAAAACAATGATGGAAATGTGAGAAAAAAAGTGATGAAAGATTTATGAAAAAGTGGCAAAAATGTCACAAGAAATGGACAAAAATGTACGAAAAAATGACAAAAAATGACAAAAAAGTTACAAAGATGAGTTGAAAACCCAACAAAAAAATGATGTAAAAAAAATCTGATGACGTGAGGAAAAAGATCCTCTCGGTTCAGGCGGGAGTTAAGAGGTTAAAGAGACTAGATGCAAGTTGGTCCTTTTATGCTCACTACTGCCACCTCAGGTCATACGTGTAACGACAGCTTCTACAAGAAATTGACAAAACATTTGTGAAAAAATTACAAAAATGTGACAAAAAAGTTAGAAAAAATTGAAGAAAAATTTGACGAACAAATGTGACAATATGTGACAAAAAAATGTACAAAAATGTGATAAATTGATGAAAAAATGACATAAATGAGTTGAATACCCAACAAAAAAATGATGGAAAAACAATCTGATGACGTGAGGAAAAAGATCCTCTCGGTTCAGGCGGGAGTTAAGAGGTTAAAAGCTCAGGGTCTTAAAATGTCCTTATTTTGAAAGAAAAGTACAGATGTTTTAAATGACTTAAATGATGTTGTGGGTCAGGTGGTTCCTCCACAGGTGAAAGGCTCCACTGGTTCATGGTGTCATTAAGTCATTATGCAGCACTGCTGATTTGAGACGCCTAAACTAAACTCTGAGACACGCATCCACATTCTGAACTAAAAAAAACCTTCAAACTTGTAAAATATGTAAATGAACCTGTATTTTTCACATGGGGATTTTTACAGATTTATTGAGCTTTGAACCAAATTGGAAACAGTTTATTCACAAATGAAACGATCTCCAGTTTGACTTGTTTGTTGATGTTTGTGATGTTCCTCAGGCCCAGGCTCTGAACCGGGAGATGGCGGATCAGACCGAGACGCTGCAGACGTCCAAGTCAGAGACGTCAGACCTGAAGAAGATGCTGCAGGCGCTGGAGTTCGAGCTGCAGTCCCAGCTCTCCATGGTACTGTTCCCACACTGGTCCCACACTGGTCCCACACTGGTCCCTCACTGGTCCACACTGGTCCCACACTGGTCCCACACTGGTCATACACTGGTCCCACGCTGGTCCCACACTGGTCCTACACTGGTCCCACGCTGGTCCACACTGGTCCACACTGGTCCCACACTGTTCCCACACTGGTTTACACTGGTCATACACTGGTCCCACACTGGTCCCTCACTGGTCCCTCACTGGTCCCACACTGGTCCCACACTGGTCATACACTGGTCCCACACTGGTCCCACACTGGTCATACACTGGTCCCACACTGGTCATACACTGGTCATACACTGGTCCCACACTGGTCATACACTGGTCCCACACTGGTCATACACTGGTCCCACACTGGTCCCACACTGGTCATACACTGGTCCCACACTGGTCCCACACTGGTCCCTCTCTGGTCCCTCACTGGTCCCACACTGTTCCCACACTGGTCCCACACTGGTCCCTCTCTGGTCCCACACTGGTCATACACTGGTCCACACTGGTCCCTCACTGGTCCCACACTGGTCCCTCACTGGTCCCACACTGGTCCCACACTGGTCCCACACTGGTCCCACACTGGTCCCTCACTGGTCCCACACTGTTCCCACACTGGTCCCACACTGGTCCCTCTCTGGTCATACACTGGTCCTACACTGGTCCCACACTGGTCCCTCACTGGTCCCACACTGTTCCCACACTGGTCCCACACTGGTCCCTCTCTGGTCATACACTGGTCCTACACTGGTCCCTCACTGGTCCCATACTGGTCCCACTCTGGTCCCACACTGTTCCCACACTGGTCCCACACTGGTCCCACACTGGTGGGACCAGTGGTCATACGTTGGTCCTACACTGGTCCTACGCTGGTCCCTCACTGGTCCTACACTGGTCCCACACTGGTCCCACACTGGTCCCACACTGGTCCCACACTGGTCCCACACTGGTCCCACACTGGTCCCACACTGGTCCCACACTGGTCCCACACTGGTCCCACACTGGTCCCACACTGGTCCTACATTGGTCCCACACTGGTCCCACACTGGTCCCTCTCTGGTCATACACTGTTCCCACACTGGTCCCTCACTGGTCCCATACTGGTCCCACTCTGGTCCCTCACTGGTCCCACACTGTTCCCACACTGGTCCCACACTGGTCCCTCTCTGGTCCCTCACTGGTCCCACACTGGTCCCACACTGGTCCCTCACTGGTCCCACACTGTTCCCACACTGGTCCCACACTGGTCCCTCTCTGGTCATACACTGTTCCCACACTGGTCCCTCACTGGTCCCACACTGTTCCCACACTGGTCCCACACTGGTCCCTCTCTGGTCATACACTGGTCCCACACTGGTCCCACACTGGTCCCACACTGTTCCCACACTGGTCCCACACTGGTCCCTCTCTGGTCATACACTGGTCCTACACTGGTCCCACACTGGTCTTACACTGTTCCTACATTGGTCCCACACTGGTCATACACTGGTCCCACACTGGTCCCACACTGGTCTCACACTGGTCCCACACTGGTCCCACACTGGTCCCACACTGGTCCTACACTGGTCATACACTGGTCATACACTGGTCATACACTGGTCCCACACTGGTCCCTCACTGGTCCCACACTGGTCCCTCACTGGTCCCTCACTGTTCCCACACTGGTCCCACACTGGTCCCTCTCTGGTCATACACTGTTCCCACACTGGTCCCTCACTGGTCCCATACTGGTCCCACTCTGGTCCCTCACTGGTCCCACACTGTTCCCACACTGGTCCCACACTGGTCCCTCTCTGGTCCCTCACTGGTCCCACACTGGTCCCACACTGGTCCCTCTCTGGTCCCACACTGGTCCCTCACTGGTCCCACACTGGTCCCACACTGGTCCCACACTGGTCCCACACTGGTCCCTCACTGGTCCCACACTGGTCCCACACTGGTCATACACTGTTCCCACACTGGTCCCACACTGGTCCCACAATGACAGGAAGTGACATAGTAAGAGGCACTGAAAGGAAGTGACATAGTTAGAGGCACTGACAGGAAGTGACATAGTTAGAGGCACTGACAGGAAGTGACATAGTAAGAGGCACTGACAGGAAGTGACATAGTTAGAGGCACTGACAGGAAGTGACATAGTAAGAGGCACTCACAGGAAGTGACATAGTAAGAGGCACTGACAGGAAGTGACATAGTTAGAGGCACTGACAGGAAGTGACATAGTTAGAGGCACTGACAGGAAGTGACATAGTTAGAGGCACTGACAGGAAGTGACACAGTTAGAGGCACTGACAGGAAGTGACATAGTTAGAGGCACTGACAGGAAGTGACATAGATAGAGACACTGACAGGAAGTGACATAGTTAGAGGCACTGACAGGAAGTGACATACTTAGAGGCACTGACAGGAAGTGACATAGTTAGAGGCACTGACAGGAAGTGACATAGTTAGAGGCACTGACAGGAAGTGACATAGTTAGAGGCACTGACAGGAAGTGACATAGTTAGAGGCACTGACAGGAAGTGACATAGTTAGAGGCACTGACAGGAAGTGACATAGTTAGAGGGACTGACAGGAAGTGACATAGTTAGAGGGAAACTGCTCTGGACCTGGACATTCTTCATGTGATTTTAACAAACATATACATTATACAGTAATAATTAATGTACATTTTCACATATATCGCAGTACTAGGCCGTACATCAGGTGTAAATGAGAGAAAAAAAAGCCACACGTGACTGTAGTACTTTTGCATGTGCTGCTCTAACCCCTAAGCTCACCTGAGTCTGGTCTGGTTCTGCAGAAAGCGTCTCTGGAGGCGGCTCTGGGCGACGTTCAGAACGGCTACAGCATGAAGTTGATGGGCTTCCAGAACAAGGTGAGGGTCGGGCTGGGTTGGGTTGGGTCGCCTCGGGGTTAGAGGCCGGGTCACAGATGTTCCCGTCTCCGCAGGTGATGTCGATGGAGGAGCAGTGGGTTGGGTCTGGTTGGGTTGGATCGGGTCGGCTCGGCTCGGGTCGGGCTTAGAGGACGGGTCACAGATGTTCCCGTCTCTGCAGGTGATGTCCATGGAGGAGCAGCAGGTCGGGTCGGGCCTGGTCGGGTCAGGTTGGGTCAGGCTGGGTCAGGTCGGGCTGGGTTGGGTCGAGTCGGGTCGGTTCGGGTCGGGTTTGGTTGGGTCGGGTCTGCTTTGGTTTGGTTTGGTTTGGTTTGGTTGGGTCAGGTTGGGACGGGTTGGGTCGGGTCGGGGTTAGAGGCTGGGTCACAGATGTTCCCGTCTCTGCAGGTGATGTCCATGGAGGAGCAGCTGGTGCAGCTCCGGGCCGACCTGGAGCGACAGGGTCTGGAGTACCAGGACCTGCTGGACATCAAGACCCGGCTGGAGATGGAGATCGCAGAATACCGCCGCCTGCTGGACGGAGAGGGCGTCGGCAGGTGAGCCTCACTGCTGCCTATACATGATACTGGAACATCCTGTACATGATACTGGAACATCCTGTACATGATGATACTGGAACATCCTGTACATGATGATACTGGAACATCCTGTACATGATACTGGAACATCCTGTACATGATACTGGAACATCCTGTACATGATGATACTGGAACATCCTGTACATGATACTGGAACATCCTGTACATGATACTGGAACATCCTGTACATGATACTGGAACATCCTGTACATGATGATACTGGAACATCCTGTACATGATACTGGAACATCCTGTACATGATACTGGAACATCCTGTACATGATGATACTGGAACATCCTGTACTTGATGATACTGGAACATCCTGTACTTGATGATACTGGAACATCCTGTACATGATACTGGAACATCCTGTACATGATACTGGAACATCCTGTACATGATGATACTGGAACATCCTGTACATGATGATACTGGAACATCCTGTACATGATGATACTGGAACATCCTGTACATGATGATACTGGAACATCCTGTACATGATGTTACTGGAACATCCTGTACATGATGATACTGGAACATCCTGTACTTGATACTGGAACATCCTGTACTTGATACTGGAACATCCTGTACATGATGATACTGGAACATCCTGTACTTGATACTGGAACATCCTGTACTTGATGATACTGGAACATCCTGTACTTGATACTGGAACATCCTGTACATGATGATACTGGAACATCCTGTACATGATGATACTGGAACATCCTGTACATGATGATACTGGAACATCCTGTACATGATGATACTGGAACATCCTGTACATGATGATACTGGAACATCCTGTACTTGATGTTACTGGAACATCCTGTACATGATGATACTGGAACATCCTGTACATGATGATACTGGAACATCCTGTACATGATGATACTGGAACATCCTGTACATGATGATACTGGAACATCCTGTACATGATGATACTGGAACATCCTGTACATGATGATACTGGAACATCCTGTACATGATGATACTGGAACATCCTGTACATGATGATACTGGAACATCCTGTACTTGATACTGGAACATCCTGTACATGATGATACTGGAACATCCTGTACATGATACTGGAACATCCTGTACATGATGTTACTGGAACATCCTGTACATGATACTGGAACATCCTGTACATGATGATACTGGAACATCCTGTACATGATACTGGAACATCCTGTACATGATACTGGAACATCCTGTACATGATGATACTGGAACATCCTGTACTTGATACTGGAACATCCTGTACATGATACTGGAACATCCTGTACATGATGATACTGGAACATCCTGTACATGATACTGGAACATCCTGTACATGATGATACTGGAACATCCTGTACATGATACTGGAACATCCTGTACATGATGATACTGGAACATCCTGTACTTGATGATACTGGAACATCCTGTACATGATACTGGAACATCCTGTACATGATGATACTGGAACATCCTGTATATACATGATACTGGAACATCCTGTACATGATGATACTGGAACATCCTGTACATGATACTGGAACATCCTGTACATGATGATACTGGAACATCCTGTACATGATGATACTGGAACATCCTGTACATGATACTGGAACATCCTGTACATGATGATACTGGAACATCCTGTATATACATGATACTGGAACATCCTGTACATGATGATACTGGAACATCCTGTACATGATGATACTGGAACATCCTGTACATGATGATACTGGAACATCCTGTATATACATGATACTGGAACATCCTGTACATGATGATACTGGAACATCCTGTACATGATGTTACTGGAACATCCTGTACATGATGATACTGGAACATCCTGTACATGATGATACTGGAACATCCTGTACATGATACTGGAACATCCTGTACATGATGATACTGGAACATCCTGTACTTGATACTGGAACATCCTGTACATGATACTGGAACATCCTGTACATGATGATACTGGAACATCCTGTACTTGATACTGGAACATCCTGTACATGATGATACTGGAACATCCTGTACATGATGATACTGGAACATCCTGTACATGATGATACTGGAACATCCTGTACATGATGATACTGGAACATCCTGTACATGATGATACTGGAACATCCTGTACATGATGATACTGGAACATCCTGTACTTGATACTGGAACATCCTGTACATGATGATACTGGAACATCCTGTACATGATGATACTGGAACATCCTGTACATGATGATACTGGAACATCCTGTACATGATGATACTGGAACATCCTGTACATGATGATACTGGAACATCCTGTACATGATACTGGAACATCCTGTACATGATGATACTGGAACATCCTGTACATGATGATACTGGAACATCCTGTACATGATGATACTGGAACATCCTGTACATGATACTGGAACATCCTGTACTTGATACTGGAACATCCTGTACATGATGATACTGGAACATCCTGTACATGATACTGGAACATCCTGTACATGATGATACTGGAACATCCTGTACATGATACTGGAACATCCTGTACATGATACTGGAACATCCTGTACATGATGATACTGGAACATCCTGTACATGATGATACTGGAACATCCTGTACATGATACTGGAACATCCTGTACATGATACTGGAACATCCTGTACATGATGATACTGGAACATCCTGTACATGATGATACTGGAACATCCTGTACATGATACTGGAACATCCTGTACATGATGATACTGGAACATCCTGTACATGATACTGGAACATCCTGTACATGATGATACTGGAACATCCTGTACATGATACTGGAACATCCTGTACATGATGATACTGGAACATCCTGTACATGATGATACTGGAACATCCTGTACATGATACTGGAACATCCTGTACATGATGATACTGGAACATCCTGTACTTGATGATACTGGAACATCCTGTACTTGATGATACTGGAACATCCTGTACATGATGATACTGGAACATCCTGTACTTGATGATACTGGAACATCCTGTACATGATGATACTGGAACATCCTGTACATGATACTGGAACATCCTGTACATGATACTGGAACATCCTGTACATGATGATACTGGAACATCCTGTACTTGATGATACTGGAACATCCTGTACTTGATGATACTGGAACATCCTGTACTTGATGATACTGGAACATCCTGTACATGATGATACTGGAACATCCTGTACATGATGATACTGGAACATCCTGTACATGATACTGGAACATCCTGTACATGATGTTACTGGAACATCCTGTACATGATGATACTGGAACATCCTGTACATGATACTGGAACATCCTGTACTTGATACTGGAACATCCTGTACATGATGATACTGGAACATCCTGTACATGATGATACTGGAACATCCTGTACATGATGATACTGGAACATCCTGTACATGATGATACTGGAACATCCTGTACATGATGATACTGGAACATCCTGTACATGATGATACTGGAGCATCCTGTACATGATACTGGAACATCCTGTACATGATGATACTGGAACATCCTGTACATGATGATACTGGAACATCCTGTACATGATGATACTGGAACATCCTGTACATGATACTGGAACATCCTGTACATGATGATACTGGAACATCCTGTATATGATGATACTGGAACATCCTGTACATGATGATACTGGAACATCCTGTACATGATGATACTGGAACATCCTGTACATGATACTGGAACATCCTGTACATGATACTGGAACATCCTGTACATGATGTTACTGGAACATCCTGTACATGATGATACTGGAACATCCTGTACTTGATGATACTGGAACATCCTGTACATGATGTTACTGGAACATCCTGTACATGATGATACTGGAACATCCTGTACATGATGATACTGGAACATCCTGTACATGATGATACTGGAACATCCTGTACTTGATGATACTGGAACATCCTGTACTTGATGATACTGGAACATCCTGTACATGATGATGATACTGGAACATCCTGTACATGATGATACTGGAACATCCTGTACATGATGATACTGGAACATCCTGTACATGATACTGGAACATCCTGTACATGATGATACTGGAACATCCTGTACGTGATGATACTGGAACATCCTGTACATGATGATACTGGAACATCCTGTACACATGATACTGGAACATCCTGTACATGATGTTACTGGAACATCCTGTACATGATGTTACTGGAACATCCTGTACATGATGATACTGGAACATCCTGTACATGATGATACTGGAACATCCTGTACATGATGATACTGGAACATCCTGTACATGATGTTACTGGAACATCCTGTACATGATGATACTGGAACATCCTGTACATGATGATACTGGAACATCCTGTACATGATGATACTGGAACATCCTGTACTTGATGATACTGGAACATCCTGTACATGATGTTACTGGAACATCCTGTACATGATACTGGAACATCCTGTACATGATGATACTGGAACATCCTGAACATGATGATACTGGAACATCCTGTACATGATGATACTGGAACATCCTGTACTTGATACTGGAACATCCTGTACATGATGATACTGGAACATCCTGTACATGATACTGGAACATCCTGTACATGATGATACTGGAACATCCTGTATATGATGATACTGGAACATCCTGTACATGATGATACTGGAACATCCTGTATATGATGATACTGGAACATCCTGTACTTGATACTGGAACATCCTGTACATGATGATACTGGAACATCCTGTACATGATGATACTGGAACATCCTGTACTTGATACTGGAACATCCTGTATATGATGATACTGGAACATCCTGTACATGATGATACTGGAACATCCTGTATATGATGATACTGGAACATCCTGTACTTGATACTGGAACATCCTGTACATGATGATACTGGAACATCCTGTACATGATGATACTGGAACATCCTGTATATGATGATACTGGAACATCCTGTACTTGATACTGGAACATCCTGTACATGATGATACTGGAACATCCTGTACATGATGATACTGGAACATCCTGTACATGATGATACTGGAACATCCTGTACATGATGATACTGGAACATCCTGTACATGATGATACTGGAACATCCTGTACATGATACTGGGACATCCTGTACATGATGATACTGGAACATCCTGTACATGATGATACTGGAACATCCTGTACATGATGATACTGGAACATCCTGTACATGATACTGGGACATCCTGTACATGATGATACTGGAACATCCTGTACATGATGATACTGGAACATCCTGTACATGATGATACTGGAACATCCTGTACATGATGATACTGGAACATCCTGTACATGATGATACTGGAACATCCTGTACATGATGATACTGGAACATCCTGTACATGATGATACTGGAACATCCTGTACTTGATACTGGAACATCCTGTACTTGATACTGGAACATCCTGTACATGATACTGGAACATCCTGTACATGATGATACTGGAACATCCTGTACATGATGATACTGGAACATCCTGTACTTGATGATACTGGAACATCCTGTACATGATGTTACTGGAACATCCTGTACATGATACTGGAACATCCTGTACATGATGATACTGGAACATCCTGTACATGATGATACTGGAACATCCTGAACATGATGATACTGGAACATCCTGTACATGATGATACTGGAACATCCTGTACATGATGATACTGGAACATCCTGAACATGATGATACTGGAACATCCTGTACATGATGATACTGGAACATCCTGTACATGATACTGGAACATCCTGTACTTGATGATACTGGAACATCCTGTACATGATGATACTGGAACATCCTGTACATGATGATACTGGAACATCCTGTACATGATGATACTGGAACATCCTGTACTTGATACTGGAACATCCTGTACATGATACTGGAACATCCTGTACATGATGTTACTGGAACATCCTGTACATGATGATACTGGAACATCCTGTACATGATGATACTGGAACATCCTGTACTTGATACTGGAACATCCTGTACATGATACTGGAACATCCTGTACATGATGTTACTGGAACATCCTGAACATGATGATACTGGAACATCCTGTACATGATACTGGAACATCCTGTACATGATGATACTGGAACATCCTGTACATGATGATACTGGAACATCCTGTACATGATGATACTGGAACATCCTGTACATGATGATACTGGAACATCCTGTATATGATGATACTGGAACATCCTGTACTTGATACTGGAACATCCTGTACATGATGATACTGGAACATCCTGTACATGATGATACTGGAACATCCTGTACATGATGATACTGGAACATCCTGTACATGATGATACTGGAACATCCTGTACTTGATACTGGAACATCCTGTACATGATGATACTGGAACATCCTGTACATGATGATACTGGAACATCCTGTACATGATGATACTGGAACATCCTGTACATGATGATACTGGAACATCCTGTACATGATGATACTGGAACATCCTGTACATGATGATACTGGAACATCCTGTACTTGATACTGGAACATCCTGTACATGATGATACTGGAACATCCTGTACATGATGATACTGGAACATCCTGTACATGATGATACTG
This sequence comes from Gobius niger, assembly GCF_951799975.1. Taxonomy (NCBI): domain Eukaryota; kingdom Metazoa; phylum Chordata; class Actinopteri; order Gobiiformes; family Gobiidae; genus Gobius; species Gobius niger. Next base: position 277,565 of record NW_027639331.1, read on the forward strand.
GAACATCCTGTACATGATGATACTGGAACATCCTGTACATGATGATACTGGAACATCCTGTACATGATACTGGAACATCCTGTACATGATGATACTGGAACATCCTGTACATGATGATACTGGAACATCCTGTACATGATGATACTGGAACATCCTGTACATGATACTGGAACATCCTGTACTTGATACTGGAACATCCTGTACATGATGATACTGGAACATCCTGTACATGATACTGGAACATCCTGTACATGATGATACTGGAACATCCTGTACATGATACTGGAACATCCTGTACATGATACTGGAACATCCTGTACATGATGATACTGGAACATCCTGTACATGATGATACTGGAACATCCTGTACATGATACTGGAACATCCTGTACATGATACTGGAACATCCTGTACATGATGATACTGGAACATCCTGTACATGATGATACTGGAACATCCTGTACATGATACTGGAACATCCTGTACATGATGATACTGGAACATCCTGTACATGATACTGGAACATCCTGTACATGATGATACTGGAACATCCTGTACATGATACTGGAACATCCTGTACATGATGATACTGGAACATCCTGTACATGATGATACTGGAACATCCTGTACATGATACTGGAACATCCTGTACATGATGATACTGGAACATCCTGTACTTGATGATACTGGAACATCCTGTACTTGATGATACTGGAACATCCTGTACATGATGATACTGGAACATCCTGTACTTGATGATACTGGAACATCCTGTACATGATGATACTGGAACATCCTGTACATGATACTGGAACATCCTGTACATGATACTGGAACATCCTGTACATGATGATACTGGAACATCCTGTACTTGATGATACTGGAACATCCTGTACTTGATGATACTGGAACATCCTGTACTTGATGATACTGGAACATCCTGTACATGATGATACTGGAACATCCTGTACATGATGATACTGGAACATCCTGTACATGATACTGGAACATCCTGTACATGATGTTACTGGAACATCCTGTACATGATGATACTGGAACATCCTGTACATGATACTGGAACATCCTGTACTTGATACTGGAACATCCTGTACATGATGATACTGGAACATCCTGTACATGATGATACTGGAACATCCTGTACATGATGATACTGGAACATCCTGTACATGATGATACTGGAACATCCTGTACATGATGATACTGGAACATCCTGTACATGATGATACTGGAGCATCCTGTACATGATACTGGAACATCCTGTACATGATGATACTGGAACATCCTGTACATGATGATACTGGAACATCCTGTACATGATGATACTGGAACATCCTGTACATGATACTGGAACATCCTGTACATGATGATACTGGAACATCCTGTATATGATGATACTGGAACATCCTGTACATGATGATACTGGAACATCCTGTACATGATGATACTGGAACATCCTGTACATGATACTGGAACATCCTGTACATGATACTGGAACATCCTGTACATGATGTTACTGGAACATCCTGTACATGATGATACTGGAACATCCTGTACTTGATGATACTGGAACATCCTGTACATGATGTTACTGGAACATCCTGTACATGATGATACTGGAACATCCTGTACATGATGATACTGGAACATCCTGTACATGATGATACTGGAACATCCTGTACTTGATGATACTGGAACATCCTGTACTTGATGATACTGGAACATCCTGTACATGATGATGATACTGGAACATCCTGTACATGATGATACTGGAACATCCTGTACATGATGATACTGGAACATCCTGTACATGATACTGGAACATCCTGTACATGATGATACTGGAACATCCTGTACGTGATGATACTGGAACATCCTGTACATGATGATACTGGAACATCCTGTACACATGATACTGGAACATCCTGTACATGATGTTACTGGAACATCCTGTACATGATGTTACTGGAACATCCTGTACATGATGATACTGGAACATCCTGTACATGATGATACTGGAACATCCTGTACATGATGATACTGGAACATCCTGTACATGATGTTACTGGAACATCCTGTACATGATGATACTGGAACATCCTGTACATGATGATACTGGAACATCCTGTACATGATGATACTGGAACATCCTGTACTTGATGATACTGGAACATCCTGTACATGATGTTACTGGAACATCCTGTACATGATACTGGAACATCCTGTACATGATGATACTGGAACATCCTGAACATGATGATACTGGAACATCCTGTACATGATGATACTGGAACATCCTGTACTTGATACTGGAACATCCTGTACATGATGATACTGGAACATCCTGTACATGATACTGGAACATCCTGTACATGATGATACTGGAACATCCTGTATATGATGATACTGGAACATCCTGTACATGATGATACTGGAACATCCTGTATATGATGATACTGGAACATCCTGTACTTGATACTGGAACATCCTGTACATGATGATACTGGAACATCCTGTACATGATGATACTGGAACATCCTGTACTTGATACTGGAACATCCTGTATATGATGATACTGGAACATCCTGTACATGATGATACTGGAACATCCTGTATATGATGATACTGGAACATCCTGTACTTGATACTGGAACATCCTGTACATGATGATACTGGAACATCCTGTACATGATGATACTGGAACATCCTGTATATGATGATACTGGAACATCCTGTACTTGATACTGGAACATCCTGTACATGATGATACTGGAACATCCTGTACATGATGATACTGGAACATCCTGTACATGATGATACTGGAACATCCTGTACATGATGATACTGGAACATCCTGTACATGATGATACTGGAACATCCTGTACATGATACTGGGACATCCTGTACATGATGATACTGGAACATCCTGTACATGATGATACTGGAACATCCTGTACATGATGATACTGGAACATCCTGTACATGATACTGGGACATCCTGTACATGATGATACTGGAACATCCTGTACATGATGATACTGGAACATCCTGTACATGATGATACTGGAACATCCTGTACATGATGATACTGGAACATCCTGTACATGATGATACTGGAACATCCTGTACATGATGATACTGGAACATCCTGTACATGATGATACTGGAACATCCTGTACTTGATACTGGAACATCCTGTACTTGATACTGGAACATCCTGTACATGATACTGGAACATCCTGTACATGATGATACTGGAACATCCTGTACATGATGATACTGGAACATCCTGTACTTGATGATACTGGAACATCCTGTACATGATGTTACTGGAACATCCTGTACATGATACTGGAACATCCTGTACATGATGATACTGGAACATCCTGTACATGATGATACTGGAACATCCTGAACATGATGATACTGGAACATCCTGTACATGATGATACTGGAACATCCTGTACATGATGATACTGGAACATCCTGAACATGATGATACTGGAACATCCTGTACATGATGATACTGGAACATCCTGTACATGATACTGGAACATCCTGTACTTGATGATACTGGAACATCCTGTACATGATGATACTGGAACATCCTGTACATGATGATACTGGAACATCCTGTACATGATGATACTGGAACATCCTGTACTTGATACTGGAACATCCTGTACATGATACTGGAACATCCTGTACATGATGTTACTGGAACATCCTGTACATGATGATACTGGAACATCCTGTACATGATGATACTGGAACATCCTGTACTTGATACTGGAACATCCTGTACATGATACTGGAACATCCTGTACATGATGTTACTGGAACATCCTGAACATGATGATACTGGAACATCCTGTACATGATACTGGAACATCCTGTACATGATGATACTGGAACATCCTGTACATGATGATACTGGAACATCCTGTACATGATGATACTGGAACATCCTGTACATGATGATACTGGAACATCCTGTATATGATGATACTGGAACATCCTGTACTTGATACTGGAACATCCTGTACATGATGATACTGGAACATCCTGTACATGATGATACTGGAACATCCTGTACATGATGATACTGGAACATCCTGTACATGATGATACTGGAACATCCTGTACATGATACTGGAACATCCTGAACATGATGATACTGGAACATCCTGTACATGATGATACTGGAACATCCTGTATATGATGATACTGGAACATCCTGCACATGATACTGGAACATCCTGTACATGATGATACTGGAACATCCTGTACATGTTACTGGAACATCCTGTACATGATGATACTGGAACATCCTGTTCATGATGATACTGGAACATCCTGTACATGATGATACTGGAACATCCTGTACATGATGATACTGGAACATACTGTACATGATGTTACTGGAACATCCTGTACATGATGATACTGGAACATCCTGTACATGATGATGATACTGGAACATCCTGTACATGATGTTACTGGAACATCCTGTACATGATGATACTGGAACATCCTGTACATGATGATACTGGAACATCCTGTACATGATGATACTGGAACATCCTGTACATGATGATACTGGAACATCCTGTACATGATGATACTGGAACATCCTGTATATGATGATACTGGAACATCCTGTACATGATGATACTGGAACATCCTGTACATGATGATACTGGAACATCCTGTACATGATGATACTGGAACATCCTGTACATGATGATACTGGAACATCCTGTACATGATGATACTGGAACATCCTGTACATGATACTGGAACATCCTGTACTTGATGATACTGGAACATCCTGTACATGATGTTACTGGAACATCCTGCACATGATACTGGAACATCCTGTACATGATGTTACTGGAACATCCTGTACATGATACTGGAACATCCTGTACATGATGATACTGGAACATCCTGTACATGATACTGGAACATCCTGTACATGATGATACTGGAACATCCTGTACATGATGATACTGGAACATCCTGTACATGATGATACTGGAACATCCTGTACATGATACTGGAACATCCTGTACATGATGTTACTGGAACATCCTGTACATGATGATACTGGAACATCCTGTACATGATGATACTGGAACATCCTGTACATGATGATACTGGAACATCTCCTCTGTCTGCAGCATGTCCGGGTCGGGATTCGGGTCTGGCTCTGGCTTCGGGTCGGGATCTGGTTTTGGAGCAGGATCTGGTCTTGGAGCAGGATCTGGTCTTGGAGCAGGATCTGGTCTTGGAGCAGGATCTGGTCTTGGAGCAGGATCTGGTCTTGGAGCAGGATCTGGCTCTGGCTTAGGCTCTGGTGCAGGTTCTGGGGCAGGATCTGGTGCTGGTTCAGGCTTAGACTCAGGAGCAGGATCTGGTCTTGGAGCAGGCTCTGGCTCTGGCTCTGGCTTAGGCTCAGGTGCAGGTGCAGGTTCTGGATCTGGTTCTGGCTCCGGTGCAGGTTCTGGGGCAGGTTCTGGATCTGGTTCAGGCTTAGACTCAGGAGCAGGATCTGGTTCTGCAGCAGGCTCTGGATCTGGCTCAGGAGCAGGTTCTGGGGCTGATTCCGGAGCAGGTTATGGGGCAGGTTCTGGTTCCGGAGCAGGGTCTGGAGCAGATTCTGGGGCAGGTTCTGGTTATGGGGCAGGTTCTGGAGCAGATTCTGGGGCAGGTTTTGGTTCCGGAGCAGGGTCTGGAGCAGATTCTGGGGCAGGTTCAGGCTCAGGAGCAGGTTCTGGATCAGGTTCTGGTTATGGAGCAGGGTCTGGAGCAGATTCTGGGGCAGGTTCAGGCTCAGGAGCAGGTTCTGGATCAGGTTCTGGTTATGGAGCAGGTTCTGGAGCAGATTCTGGGGCAGGTTCAGGCTCAGGAGCAGGTTCTGGGGCAGGTTCTGGTTATGGAGCAGGTTCTGGAGCAGATTCTGGGGCAGGTTCTGGTTCCGGAGCAGGGTCTGGAGCAGATTCTGGGGCAGGTTCAGGCTCAGGAGCAGGTTCTGGGGCAGGTTCTGGTTATGGAGCAGGTTCTGGAGCAGATTCTGGGGCAGGTTCTGTTAATGGAGCAGGTTATGGATCAGGTTCAGGCTCAGGAGCAGGTTCTAGATCAGGCTCAGGAGCAGATTCTGGGTCTTCAGCTCCGGTCTCCAGAAGGACGACCAAACAGAAGGTGGTGACCATCATCGAGGAGATCGTGGACGGGGTTGTCGTCAACACCATCGAAACAGAGGAAATTTTGGAAAAATAAAGAACAAACGTGTAAAACTAAAGGTCTGTCTGTAATGTGAATAAAGATGCTCCTCCTCCACCTCGTGTCAGGAGTTTGTTTTTGGAGAAACATCACGTTCCTGTCACTCACATAAACATGAGGAACATATATGAACTCTTTCAAAAGTGGATTAGACGTGAGGTTCTTACAGAGGTTCTTACAGAGGTTCTTACAGAGGTTCTTACAGAGGTTCTTACAGAGGTTCTTACAGAGGGTCTTACAGAGGGTCTTACAGAGGTTCTTACAGAGGGTCTTACAGAGGTTCTTACAGAGGGTCTTACAGAGGTTCTTACAGAGGTTCTTACAGAGGGTCTTACAGAGGGTCTTACAGAGGTTCTTACAGAGGGTCTTACAGAGGTTCTTACAGAGGGTCTTACAGAGGTTCTTACAGAGGTTCTTGCAGAGGTTCTTACAGAGGTTCTTACAGAGGGTCTTACAGAGGGTCTTACAGAGGTTCTTACAGAGGGTCTTACAGAGGTTCTTACAGAGGGTCTTACAGAGGTTCTTACAGAGGTTCTTACAGAGGTTCTTTCAGAGGTTCTTACAGAGGTTCTTACAGAGGTTCTTACAGAGGTTCTTACAGAGGTTCTTACAGAGGTTCTGGAGATGAATGTCTAAAGTGCTTCAGTTTTCCGTTGCTTTGGCGACGACACATTATTCCAGGTGAAAGTTTATAAATACTGTTATAATACTTTACTGTTCAGTTTAAGTATGTCATACAGTCTAACATTAAATACTTATTTAACCAAAGTACAAAAGATAAAGAGTAAAGTTATATATTCTGAAGATTCATTTGTTAAAGGGGGGGTATTCTGCAAAATGGACTTTTCCAGCTTTCCATCCTGTTATTCTGTCACTCCCTCATTAAAAACATGGCTGAAGTGTTGCCTTGGCACATTCACGTATTTGTGAGTAATCTGTAAAAACTCTGATGGCGGCCATTTTAGGGATAGGTTTGCCTGAGTCCTCCTAGGAACGCCCCCACCTCCTGGAGACGCCTCCGAGCTTTGGTCACCAGCCGAGTAACCAACCACTGCTCCTCAGCAGAACCCCCTCCCCACTGATGCCACAGACAGCGTGTGGAGGGGGCGTGTCTAAAGGCTCAGAGGTTCTTAAAGAGACAGAGGCCGATTTCAAGACATTCACTACAGCCATTTTGAGAGAGACATTTTATACAAGGCAGTTATTCTAATTTACTGCATTTACAGACCAACAGAAGGTTTGTCATCATTGTAGTGAGATATAGACTGGTGCTGTGGGACTGACAAAAGCAGAACACCCCCTCTTTAAAAGTTACACAGCTGTAGTAGTAGCAGTACTGTATTATTAGTAGCAGTATTGCAGTAGTATTAGTAGCAGTATTGCAGTAGTTTCCTTCTGAGCTGCTCCTCTCATAAACAGACTGTGGTTAATGTTTGATGGTTTATGAGTTTCTCTTGTTTCTCGTTTGAACTGAAGGAAAATCCTCGTTTGAAGCAAAAAAAAAACTCTTTTTTGCTTCAAAGCTCAAAAAAAATGAAGGATCAGAAAAAGTCTGTGTATTAGAGCAATGTTTAAACAGATGTTTGAACAGATGTTTGAACAGATGTTTGAACAGATGTTTGAACAGATGTGTGCAGATGTGGGACTTTCTCACAGAACACTGACTGTACCAGAGCTCCTGATGCTTCAGGCGCTGCTCCGGACCCAGCGTTGCTTCACCTGGAGATGGAGGTGTTTGTTTGGGGGTCGTTGGTCCTGAGGCGACGACGTGAGGACGAGGAGGAATGTGGGACAGAGCGGGACTCGCCCAGGAATCCACCAGGAATCTGCCTGCGGCCTCCCCCATGCGGGTCCCTCACCCTCTACCTCCCCCCTACCTCTCCTCCCTGTCCCTAGTCCCTAGTACGCAGTAGTAGCAGTAGTAGTAGCAGTAGTAGTAGTAGTAGTAGCAGTAGTAGTAGCAGTAGTAGTAGTAGTAGTAGTAGTAGTAGCAGTAGTAGTAGTAGCAGTAGTAGTAGCAGTAGTAGCAGTAGCAGCAGTAGTAGTAGTAGTAGTAGTAGTAATACTGTACTCTCCAGATAAACGTACTTGCAGACTTGCAGTACTGCAGTAGTTGAAGCAGAGCAAAGGGTGGTTGTAGTAATAGTAGTAGTAGAAATAGTAGTCGTGGTAGTTGCAGTAACATTTACTTAAGGACTTAATAGTTGCAGATGTTGTAGCAGTACTTACAAAAGTAAAAGTAAAAGTATAAAGTAAGTACTTCCTGTTTTCACATCACCATGATGTACAAAAACGTTCGGGATGCAGTAGCTGTAGCTGCAGTACTAGTCGTAGTAATGGAAGTATTTGTAGTTGTAGTAAGACGTGGTGCAGGCTCTAGTAAACGATCATGTTTCCAAGATTTAAACATCTCCCGGAGCAACTGTTCAATCCATTGTTCAGAAATGGAAAGAGTAAAGCACCACTGCAGACTTACCAAGACACGGCTGTTCACCTAAACTAACAAACTGAACAAGGAGACACTGGTCAGAAAGGCAACCAAGTGCCCCATGATAACTCTGGAGGAGCTGTGAAGTCCTGCCGCTGAGCTGGGGGAATCTGTACATGGGACAACTATAAGTCGTATCTACACAAATCTGGCCTTCATGGACGAGTGGAAGAAGAAAGACATTATTGAAAGGAGAACATAAGAAATCCTGTTTAAAGTTTGTGGAAGTCATATGGAGGACACAGCTCCATGTGGAAGAAGGAGCTTTGGTCAGATGAGACAAACGTTATGTATGGAGCAAACCTGACACTGCTCATGGTCCTGAGTGCACCATCCCCAGTGTCAGATATACGGGGGGGGCATCATGCTGTGGGGCTGCTTTTCCTCAGTGAGGACTGGGGAGACTGTAAGAATAGTTGTGAAGATGGATGGAGCCAAATACAGAGACATTTTGGAGGAAAACCTGCTGGAGTCACAAGAGAACTGAGGCTGGGGCGGAGATTCACCTTCAGCAGGACAATGACCCTAAACACAAAGATAAATCTACAATGGAATGGTTCAATAAAAACATATTAATGTGTTAGAATGGCCCAGTCAAAGTCCTGACCTAAATCCTATTGAAAATCTGTGGAAAGATCTGAAAACTGCTGTTCACAAACGCTCTCCTTCTAATGTGACAGAGCTGGAGTTGTTTTGTAAAGAGGAATGGGCTAAAATGTCAGTCTCTACATGTGCAAATCTTGTAGAGTCAAACCCAAAAGATTTGTGCTGTTATTGCAGTAAAAGGAGGTTCCACAAAGTATTCATTCATCTGTATGATACTTATGCAAGTCCCACTTTTCACTTTTCTATTTTTTGAAAAATAACAGAATCATGTATCATTTCACTTTCACTTCACAGTTGTCTGTTACTTGTGTGTGAACGTTCAGTAAAAAAATCTAAATAAAATCTTTATGTTTAGGGTTGTAAACATAACAAAATGTGCAAAAGCTCAAGGTGTATGAATACTTTCGAGAGGCTCTGTATGTGATATGTGATATATGTGATATATGTGACATATGTGACATATGTGATATGTGATATATATGATATATGTGATATATATGATAAATGTGGCACTAGGCGTTTTATTTTTTAGATTAAAATAGTTGCCCCCTCATTAAAAAACTCTTTAAGGTCCTTTAACTAAGTTTACACACTGTTTATAATTGTTTACTTTTCGAAATGTTGTATGTATGGTTTTACTGTTTTATGTGACATGCAGTACCTGGGTGCACCAGCAGAGGGCGCTTGGTGCGGTTCGTATCAGTAGCTGGCGCTGTAGAAGAAGTCCTGCCAGTGCATGATATGAGAGAAGCAGAGGCAGCTCCGTGGTAATGACACTTGTACATGTTTTCAGGTAAGCTGGGAGTTAAAACACACACATGAACAGTAGCAGAGTCTCTCCTGCACCTTTTAGATTAACTTTTGTTTAGTCAGGAAGTGTTTTGTAAACTTTATTTTGTTTAAGACGAGCATCAGGCCAAGTTAGTATTTCTAAGATGGCGGACGTTGGTCCAACGGTTACCGCGGTGACCAAGCAAAATACCATTTGATACTGTACGAGGTTGTGTTAAAATATGAAATAAGTGCTCGGATATGCGTACTAGTACTGTGTACTGTGTACTAGTACTGTGTACTGTGTACTAGTCCTGTGTACTGTGTACTAGTACTGTGGTAGGGATTTCCAGATGAACTTTGTCAGTGTGTTGTTGCCTCCATGAGCACATCAGTTATGGCTAAGCTGCTACTGCACGTGTGCTAAGGCAGGAAAATGGAGTCACACAGAAGGTCAAGGTTCAAGTAATATAACGGTACAGCAGAGCGGTAATGACAAAAGATACATACATGAATAAATAAGTGATTAAAGACATGATTTAAAGGTAGTTAAAAACAGGTAAAGGTTTTTGCTCTTTTAGAATATTGTAAAATTGTTCAACTCCAAACTTTATATGTTTTGTAAGAAGTTCTGCCAGTGCGTGATATGAGAGAAACAGAGGCAGCTCCGTGTTAATAACACTTGTACATGTTTTGCAGCTTGTGTCACCGGAAATAAATATGTTGCACCAAGAAGGAGTGGGCCCGTCTATCAGAAGTGTAGCATATATATAATATATATAATATATATAATATATATGATATATATGATGTATATTATTTATATTATATATGAGGCCTGAGTTGGTCTGAGCTGAAGAGGTGACTCTGAACTGTGGGAAAGTTTCTGTTTCATGTGAATCGGCCTCAGGAAATACAGAGAAATGAACCAACACTAGAATCTGCATAAAGACGGTTCCCATGGTTACGCCTCAGGTTCAGCTACAGGTGCTTTAGAAGGAGGTGACGTCATGTTCATAACGTTCACACAGAGGAACTGGAGTTGTAGTTTTTCTTCACCTTCATCCAGACCGGCTCGTCCTGGTTTATAAATCAGACTGTGTTGTGGTGGCTCCTGTCGTGGCTATCGAGGTCTTACAGGAGGACTGTAGTATCTCTGAGGTCCTACAGGAGGACTGTAGTGTCTCTGAGGTCCTACAGGAGGACTGTAGAGTCTCTGAGGTCCTACAGGAGGACTGTAGTGTCTCTGAGGTCTTACAGGAGGACTGTAGTATCTCTGAGGTCCTACAGAAGGACTGTAGTTCCTCTGAGGTCCTACAGGAGGACTGTAGTGTCTCTGAGGTCCTACAGGAGGACTGTAGTTCCCCTGAGGTCCTACAGGAGGACTGTAGTTCCTCTGAGGTCCTACAGGAGGACTGTAGTGTCTCTGAGGTCCTACAGGAGGACTGTAGTGTCTCTGAGGTCCTACAGGAGGACTGTAGTTCCTCTGAGCTCCTACAGGAGGACTGTAGTTCCTCTGAGGTCCTACAGGAGGACTGTAGTTCCTCTGAGGTCCTACAGGAGGACTGTAGTTCCTCTGAGGTCCTACAGGAGGACTGTAGTGTCTCTGAGGTCCTACAGGAGGACTGTAGTGTCTCTGAGGTCCTACAGGAGGACTGTAGTGTCTCTGAGGTCCTACAGGAGGACTGTAGTTCCTCTGAGCTCCTACAGGAGGACTGTAGTGTCTCTGAGGTCCTACAGGAGGACTGTAGTGTCTCTGAGGTCCTACAGGAGGACTGTGGTGTCTCTGAGGTCCTACAGGAGGACTGTAGTTCCTCTGAGGTCCTACAGGAGGACTGTAGTGTCTCTGAGGTCCTACAGGAGGACTGTAGTGTCTCTGAGGTCCTACAGGAGGACTGTAGTGTCTCTGAGGTCCTACAGGAGGACTGTAGTGTCTCTGAGGTCCTACAGGAGGACTGTAGTTCCTCTGAGGTCCTACAGGAGGTCTGTAGTGTCTCTGAGGTCCTACAGGAGGACTGTAGTTCCTCTGAGGTCCTACAGGAGGACTGTAGTTCCTCTGAGCTCCTACAGGAGGACTGTAGTTCCTCTGAGGTCCTACAGGAGGACTGTAGTTCCTCTGAGGTCCTACAGGAGGACTGTAGTTCCTCTGAGGTCCTACAGGAGGACTGTAGTGTCTCTGAGGTCCTACAGGAGGACTGTGGTGTCTCTGAGGTCCTACAGGAGGACTGTAGTTCCTCTGAGGTCCTACAGGAGGACTGTAGTGTCTCTGAGGTCCTACAGGAGGACTGTAGTTCCCCTGAGGTCCTACAGGAGGACTGTAGTTCCTCTGAGGTCCTACAGGAGGACTGTAGTGTCTCTGAGGTCCTACAGGAGGACTGTAGTGTCTCTGAGGTCCTACAGGAGGACTGTAGTTCCTCTGAGGTCCTACAGGAGGACTGTAGTTCCTCTGAGGTCCTACAGGAGGACTGTAGTGTCTCTGAGGTCCTACAGGAGGACTGTGGTGTCTCTGAGGTCCTACAGGAGGACTGTAGTGTCTCTGAGGTCCTACAGGAGGACTGTAGTGTCTCTGAGGTCCTACAGGAGGACTGTGGTGTCTCTGAGGTCCTACAGGAGGACTGTAGTTCCTCTGAGCTCCTACAGGAGGACTGTAGTTCCTCTGAGGTCCTACAGGAGGACTGTAGTTCCTCTGAGGTCTTACAGGAGGACTGTAGTTCCTCTGAGGTCCTACAGGAGGACTGTAGTGTCTCTGAGGTCCTACAGGAGGACTGTAGTTCCTCTGAGGTCCTACAGGAGGACTGTAGTTCCTCTGAGGTCCTACAGGAGGTCTGTAGTGTCTCTGAGGTCCTACAGGAGGACTGTAGTGTCTCTGAGGTCCTACAGGAGGACTGTAGTTCCTCTGAGGTCCTACAGGAGGTCTGTAGAGTCTCTGAGGTCCTACAGGAGGACTGTAGTGTCTCTGAGGTCCTACAGGAGGACTGTAGTGTCTCTGAGGTCCTACAGGAGGACTGTAGTGTCTCTGAGGTCCTACAGGAGGACTGTAGTTCCTCTGAGGTCCTACAGGAGGACTGTAGTTCCTCTGAGGTCCTACAGGAGGACTGTAGTTCCTCTGAGGTCCTACAGGAGGACTGTAGTTCCTCTGAGCTCCTACAGGAGGACTGTAGTGTCTCTGAGGTCCTACAGGAGGACTGTAGTTCCTCTGAGGTCCTACAGGAGGACTGTAGTGTCTCTGAGGTCCTACAGGAGGACTGTAGTGTCTCTGAGGTCCTACAGGAGGACTGTGGTGTCTCTGAGGTCCTACAGGAGGACTGTAGTTCCTCTGAGGTCCTACAGGAGGACTGTAGTGTCTCTGAGGTCCTACAGGAGGACTGTAGTTCCTCTGAGGTCTTACAGGAGGACTGTAGTGTCTCTGAGGTCCTACAGGAGGACTGTAGTGTCTCTGAGGTCCTACAGGAGGACTGTAGTGTCTCTGAGGTCCTACAGGAGGACTGTAGTGTCGCTGAGGTCCTACAGGAGGACTGTAGTGTCTCTGAGGTCCTACAGGAGGACTGTAGTTCCTCTGAGGTCTTACAGGAGGACTGTAGTTCCTCTGAGGTCCTACAGGAGGACTGTAGTTCCTCTGAGGTCCTACAGGAGGACTGTAGTTCCTCTGAGGTCCTACAGGAGGACTGTAGTTCCTCTGAGGTCCTACAGGAGGACTGTAGTGTCTCTGAGGTCCTACAGGAGGACTGTAGTTCCTCTGAGGTCCTACAGGAGGACTGTAGTTCCTCTTACACTTTGCCCTGAGGCTGTAACGTTCTTGCTCTGAGCTCATGTTTCCATCTCGACTGGACCAAAACAAACCCGTCAGACCAGTTTCAGCACAGAGTCATGTGACCCCCTCCCTCAGAATCACTCAGGTCATGGGTTTACTCGACAACATTTTAGATTTGGGTAAAGCTGAACTAGAGGAAATGCACTTGGTTCAGGCAGAGATTAAGAGGTTTAGAAAAGACGCATTTTTAAAGTGAGAATTTGATTTTTTTCTAGCGCTTTTACCGCTGGTTAAAAGTACAAAACATGTTCAATAGGGGCGAGAATGACCTTCACAGACACAGCACGAGCTCCTCCTGCTGCTGCACATCCACACACGTCTCTGACAGGATTTGAATTGGACGAGGACCTGGTCTCACGATCAGGCTGTGAAAATGCAAATGTTTCTCTGGAGAGAAGACTCACATGTCGCCGACGGGCCCGGGGCTCGTCGTCTGCGGAGGCTCTGCAGACTCACCTGTCGCCGACGGGCCCGGGGCTCGTCGTCCACGGAGGCTCACATGAATCTGTCTGAAATGTTGCATCGCGATGATTGATGAAGTTCTCCCTCATCATCCCCGTCTTCCCTCCATCTTCTGTCCCTCCGAGGCAGGGGTTTGAGAGGCTCAGGTGAGTCCAGCCTAGCACTAGGCTAGCACTAGCCTAGCACTAGGCTAGCACTAGCATAGCACTAGCATAGCACTAGTCTAGCACTAGCATATCACTAGCCTAGCACTAGCCTAACACTAGCCTAGCACTAGCCTAGCACTAGCCTAACACTAGCCTAGCACTATCATAGCACTAGCATAGCACTAGCATAGCACTAGTCTAGCATAGCACTAGCATAGCACTAGTCTAGCATAGCACTAGCATAGCACTAGTCTAGCACTAGCATAGCACTAGCATAGCACTAGCCTTGCACTAGACTAGCACTAGCCTAGCACTAGCCTAACACTAGCCTAGCATAGCACTAGCATAGCACTAGTCTAGCACTAGCATAGCACTAGTCTAGCACTAGCCTAATACTAGTCTAGCACTAGCATAGCACTAGCATAGCACTAGTCTAGTACTAGCATAGCACTAGTCTAGTACTAGCATAGCACTAGTCTAGCACTAGCATAGCACTAGTCTAGCACTAGCATATCACTAGCCTAGCACTAGCATAGCACTTGTCTAGCACTAGCATAGCACTAGTCTAGCACTAGCCTCGCACTATACTAGCACTAGCCTAACGCTAGACTAGCACTAGTCTAGCGTTAGACTAGCACTAGCCTAGCACTAGCATAGCACTAGCATAGCACTAGTCTAGCACTAGCCTCGCACTAGACTAGCACTAGCCTAACGCTAGACTAGCACTAGTCTAGCGTTAGGCTAGCACTAGCACTAGGCTAGCCTAGCACTAGCCTAGCACCACGTAACATCTTCTGTCCCTCTGAGGCAGGTGTTTGAGGTTTCCAGGTGAGACCAGGTGGTCATGTGAGTCCAGGTGAGTCCAGGTGAGTCCAGGTGAGTCCAGGTGAGTTCAGGTGAGTCCAGGTGAGTCCAGGTGAGTCCAGGTGAGTCCAGGTGAGTCCAGGTGAGTCCAGGTGAGTCCAGGTGAGTCCAGGTGAGACCAGGTGAGTCCAGGTGAGTCCAGGTGAGTCCAGGTGAGACCAGGTGAGTCCAGGTGAGTCCAGGTGAGTTCAGGTGAGTCCAGGTGAGTCCAGGTGAGTCCAGGTGAGACCAGGTGAGTCCAGGTGAGTCCAGGTGAGTCCAGGTGAGTCCAGGTGAGTTCAGGTGAGTCCAGGTGAGTCCAGGTGAGTCCAGGTGAGACCAGGTGAGTCCAGGTGAGTCCATGTGAGTCCAGGTGAGTCCAGGTGAGTCCAGGTGAGTCCAGGTGAGTGTGTCCAGGGGGGTCCTGTTCAGCTCTTTGGTGGGGGAGCTGGGGGACTTTGAGGAACTGTGGGCGGGTCGTTCTGGAGTAAATGGATGATTTTAAGAATATTTTTATGAGTTGTATTGAGTAAGAGTTGATTGTATGTTGAATTGTATGTGCTCCTCCCCCCTCCCCCTCTCCTCCCCCCTCCCCATGTCCTCCCTCGCTCCTTTGTCCTCTCCCTGTCCCGTGTCATGTTCCTGTTTGCTTTACCTGCGGGCGTGTCGGGACAAACATCCTCGTCCTGACGGGGGAGGGGGCCGCGGGAGCGAGAGGGGGAGGGGGGAGGGGACTGTCGTGTCATCCAGGTGGAGAGAGAGGGGGGAGGACGGGGCCGTATGGTCACAGGGAGGGAGTGTGTCTGTCCCAGTGGGAGGGGGCTCTCCAGGGCTTTATATAAACCCAGCCCCTGTCGCTGTCCCGCACTCTCTCGGGACTCGCCCAGGCTCCTCCAGACTCTCCTCCAGACTCTCCTCCAGACTCTCCTCCAGACTCTCCTCCAGACTCTCCTCCAGACTCTCCTCCAGACTCTCCTCCAGACTCTCCTCCAGACTCTCCTCCAGACTCTCCTCCAGACTCTCCTCCACCTCCAGACTCCTCCAGATCTTCAGGTAGGTGCTTCTGCTCAGCATCAGAGCTTTTGGAGTCTCTTGTTTCCTGTTCCTGTTCTGAGGCGTGGCTCTGACAGGGCCGGGGCCAGACCTTTATGGCCTGAGGGGACGCTCGGCTCCTCTCACTGAGAAGGTTTATGGCTCTTTGTGGAGGTGAATCTCAGGGATCTGTCGGTTTAAATGAGCAGAAAAAGATCTGGATCTTTTAAAGAGGGGGTGTTCTGCTTTTGTCAGTCCCATAGCACCAGTCTATATCTCACTACAATGATGACAAACCTTCTGTTGGTCTGTAAATGCAGTAAATTAGAATAACTGCCTTGTATAAAATGTCTCTCTCAAAATGGCTGTAGTGAATGTCATGAAATAGGCCTCTGTCTCTTTAACCTCTTAACTCCCGCCTGAACCGAGAGCATCTTTTTCCTCACGTCATTTTTTTTCCATCATTTTTTTTTTGCTGGGTGTTCGACTCACTTTTGTCATTTTTTTTCACATTTTTGTTTGTTTTTTTGTCACATTTTTGTCATTTTTTCTTCCATTTTTTGTCAATTTCTTGTGACATTTTTCGTCACTTGTTCCATCATTGTTTTCTTCTCAGTTTTGTTGCTATTTTCACAGCTTTTGGATTGGGGTAAAGCCAAACTGGAGAAAATGTGCTCGGTTCAGGCGGGGGTTAAGGGGTTAAATGTCTCTCTCAAAATGGCTGTAGTGAATGTCTTGAAATAGGCCTCTGTCTCTTTAAGAACCTCTGAGCCTTTAGACACGCCCCCTCCACACGCTGTCTGTGGCATCAGTGGGGAGGGGGTTCTGCTGAGGAGCAGTGGTCGGTTACTCGGCTGGTGACCAAAGCTCGGAGGCGTCTCCAGGAGGTGGGGGCGTTCCTAGGAGGACTCAGGCAAACCTATCCCTAAAATGGCCGCCATCAGAGTGTTTACAGATTACTCAAAATGGCCCCTAAACTGAGTCTTTACAGATTACACAAAATGGCCGCTAATCTGAGTTTTTACAGATTACTCAAAATGGCCGCCATCAGAGTTTTTACAGATTACTCAGAAATACGTGAATGTGCCAAGGCAACACTTCAGCCATGTTTTTAATGAGGGAGTGACAGAATAACATGATGGAAAGCTGGAAAAGTCCATTTGCTCTGAGGTTTCTCTGAGGGGGGGGGTGAACATGAACCTGAGGGAGACTCCGGCGACTCCCTCCTGGGCCTTTCTGTGGAGCTTGCAGGTTCTCCCCGTGTCTGCCCCTGCCACTAACAACATGTACAATAGGTGAATCCTCCAGGTGACCGCCAGCCCCCGGGCGTGGCACTGCCGCCGCCCACTGCTCCTGACGGGTCCTCTCAGTGGCGTAAAGAACCGTAAGCTTAGAGAACTTCCCTTCACATCTGGACTCAGACAGCACAGATGTGGAGGAGCTCATGGGAAGGTGACAGTTTAGAACATCATTCCATGACCAGGCGTGACCTCCGGCTCCGGACAGGGGTTCAGGTCAGGGTCCAGGTCAGGGTCAGGGTTCAGGTCAGGGTCAGGGGTCAGGGTCCAGGTCAGGGGTCAGGGTTCTCTCCTCCTCCTGTAGTGACCTGTGTGTCTCTGTCTCTTCAGGATGTCCTTTATAAATCGTTCCTATCGTATGGGCTCTATGCGGGCCCCCAGCGTGCACGGGGGGGCGGGCAGAGCGGGCATCAGTGTGTCCAGTGTGGGCATGCCCAGAACCTTCGCCTCCTCCGCGCGGTCCCTGGGGTCAGCAGCAGGGGGCGCCAGCTTTAACCTCTGCGACGCCCTGGACGTGACCACCGACAACAAGAAGGCGGCCATGCAGAACCTGAACGACCGGCTCTCCAACTACCTGGACAAGGTACTGTGAATACTACTGCAAATACTGCAAATACTACTGCAATACTACTGCAAATACAACTACCTGGACAAGGTACTGCGAATACTACTGCGAATACTGCAAATACTACTGCAAATACTACTACCTGGACAAGGTACTGCAATAATACTGCAAATACTGCAATAATACTGCAATACTACTGCAAATACTGCAATAATACTGCTGCGAATACAACTACCTGGACAAGGTACTGTGAATACTACTGCGAATACTGCAAATACTACTGCAAATACTGCAAATACTGCTGCGAATCCAACTACCTGGACAAGGTACTGTGAATACTACTGCAAATACTACTACCTGGACAAGGTACTGCAAATACTGCAAATACTACAGCAAATACAACTACCTGGACAAGGTACTGTGAATACTACTGCGAATACTGCAAATACAACTACCTGGACAAGGTACTGCAAATACTACTGCGAATACTGCGAATACTACTGCAAATACAACTACCTGGACAAGGTACTGTGAATACTACTGCGAATACTGCAAATACTACTGCAAATACTGCAAATACTGCTGCGAATCCAACTACCTGGACAAGGTACTGTGAATACTACTGCAAATACTACTACCTGGACAAGGTACTGCAAATACTGCAAATACTACTGCAAATACAACTACCTGGACAAGGTACTGCAAATACTACTGCAGATACTACTGCAATACTACTACAGATACTACTACCTGGACAAGGTACTGTGAATACTACTGCGAATACTGCAAATACTACTGCTAATACAACTACCTGGACAAGGTACTGTGAATACTACTGCAAATACTACTGCGAATACAACTACCTGGACAAGGTACTGCAAATAATACTGCAAATACAACTACCTGGACAAGGTACTGTGAATACTACTGCGGATAATACTGCTAATACAACTACCTGGACAAGGTACTGCGAATACTACTGCGGATAATACTGCTAATACAACTACCTGGACAAGGTACTGCGAATACTACTGCAAATACTACTACCTGGACAAGGTACTGTGAATACTACTGCAAATACTGCAAATACTACTACCTGGACAAGGTACTGCGAATACTACTGCGAATACAACTACCTGGACAAGGTACTGCAATAATACTGCAATAATACTGCAATAATACTGCTAATACAACTACCTGGACAAGGTACTGTGATAATACTGCAATAATACTGCAATAATACTGCAATAATACTGCTAATCCAACTACCTGGACAAGGTACTGCAAATACTGCAAATACTACTACCTGGACAAGGTACTGCGAATACTACTGCGAATACAACTACCTGGACAAGGTACTGCAATAATACTGCAATAATACTGCAATAATACTGCGAATACAACTACCTGGACAAGGTACTGCAATAATACTGCAATAATACTGCAATAATACTGCAATAATACTGCTAATACAACTACCTGGACAAGGTACTGTGATAATACTGCAATAATACTGCAATAATACTGCAATAATACTGCTAATCCAACTACCTGGACAAGGTACTGCAAATACTGCAAATACTACTGCAAATACAACTACCTGGACAAGGTACTGCAATAATACTGCAAATACTACTGCTAATACAACTACCTGGACAAGGTACTGCAAATACTACTGCGGATAATACTGCTAATACAACTACCTGGACAAGGTACTGCAAATACTACTGCGGATAATACTGCTAATACAACTACCTGGACAAGGTACTGTGAATACTACTGCAATAATACTGCAATAATACTGCAAATACTACTACCTGGACAAGGTACTACAATAATACTGCTAATATTACTGCTACTGCAAATACAGCTGCTGTTCTAACGATCAACAAACTGCACAAAGGCCTCAGTGTTTATCCAGGTTTGTAAAGAGAGAGAGAGAAGTGGGCGTGGCCAAGTCTTACAGGTGTCTCGAAGTAAAGGTACATTATTATTAAATAAAGATACATTATTATTAAGTAAAGGTACATTATTATTAAGTAAAGGTACATTATTATTAAATAAAGGTACATTATTATTAAATAAAGGTACATTATTATTAAGTAAAGGTACATTATTATTAAGTAAAGGTACATTATTATTAAGTAAAGGTACATTATTATTAAGTAAAGGTATATTATTATTAAGTAAAGGTACATTATAATTAAGTAAAGGTACATTATTATTAAGTAAAGGTATATTATTATTAAATAAAGGTACATTATTATTAAGTAAAGGTACATTATTATTAAGTAAAGGTACATTATTATTAAATAAAGGTACATTATTATTAAGTAAAGGTACATTATTATTAAGTAAAGGTACATTATTATTAAGTAAAGGTATATTATTATTAAATAAAGGTACATTATTATTAAGTAAAGGTACATTATTATTAAGTAAAGGTACATTATTATTAAACAAAGGTACATTATTATTAAGTAAAGGTACATTATTATTAAGTAAAGGTACATTATTATTAAATAAAGGTATATTATTATTAAGTAAAGGTACATTATTATTAAGTAAGGGTACATTATTATTAAGTAAAGGTATATTATTATTAAATAAAGGTATATTATTATTAAGTAAAGGTACATTATTATTAAATAAAGGTACATTATTATTAAATAAAGGTATATTATTATTAAATAAAGGTATATTATTATTAAATAAAGGTACATTATTATTAAATAAAGGTACATTATAATTAAGTAAAGGTACATTATTATTAAATAAAGGTACATTATTATTAAATAAAGGTACATTATTATTAAATAAAGGTACATTATTATTAAGTAAAGGTATATTATTATTAAATAAAGGTATATTATTATTAAATAAAGGTACATTATTATTAAGTAAAGGTATATTATTATTAAATAAAGGTACATTATTATTAAATAAAGGTACATTATTATTAAATAAAGGTACATTATTATTAAGTAAAGGTACATTATTATTAAGTAAAGGTATATTATTATTAAATAAAGGTACATTATTATTAAATAAAGGTACATTATTATTAAGTAAAGGTACATTATTATTAAATAAAGGTACATTATTATTAAGTAAAGGTACATTATTATTAAATAAAGGTACATTATTATTAAATAAAGGTACATTATTATTATTAAATAAAGGTACATTATTATTAAGTAAAGGTACATTATTATTAAGTAAAGGTACATTATTATTAAATAAAGGTACATTATTATTAAAAATGTATTTATATGTATGTCGAGATCCAGATTTGAGTCACTTACATTCTTCTTTCATATATTTTTTGCCCGTGTCCAGAGAAACATCTCAGGCTCAGTAGTAATGCAGTACTCTGTGTACTTCAGGGGCAGTAGTAATGCAGTACTCTGTGTACTTCAGGCTCAGTAGTAATGCAGTACTCTGTGTACTCTGTGTACTTCAGGTCCGCTCTCTGGAAAAGGCGAACTCTGACCTGGAGCTGAAGATCCGAGAGTTTCTGGAACGAAAAACTCAACCGGAAACAAACGACCACTCGGTGTTTACGGCGATCATCGGAGACTTACAGGACCAGGTACTACTACTGCAAATACTGCAAATACTGCACATACTCTGACTTACAGGACCAGGTACTAGTACTGCAAATACTACACATACTCTGAATTACAGGACCAGGTACTAGTACTGCAAATACTGCAAATACTGCAAATACTACAGATACTACACATACTCTGACTTACAGGACCAGGTACTACTATTGCAAATACTGCAAATACTACACATACTCTGACTTACAGGACCAGGTACTAATACTACACATACTACAGATACTACAAATACTACTTCCTATAAGACATGGCAGTACTGCTGCTTGAGCCACAATGGCAGCGCGGCTCAGTGGCGGCGGCTCAGTCGCAGCGGCTCAGTGGCGGCGGCTCAGTCGCAGCGGCTCAGTGGCGGCGGCTCAGTCTCAGTCGCAGCGGCTCAGTGGCGGCGGCTCAGTGGCGGCGGCTCAGTGGCGGCGGCTCAGTGGCGGCGGCTCAGTCGCGGCGGCTCAGTGGCAGCGGCTCAGTCGCAGCGGCTCAGTGGCAGC
>NW_027639331.1:307500-343192 GCF_951799975.1 Gobius niger
GAACGTTGAGACCTTCACCTTCTCCTCAGGTTTGAGAACGAGCTGTCCATGCGTCAGTCTGTGGAGGCCGACATCGCGGGGCTGAAGAGGGTCCTGGACGAGCTGACGTTGTCGCGTTCAGACCTGGAGATGCAGATCGAGGCGCTGAAGGAGGAGCTGATCATGCTGAAGAAGAACCACGAGGAGGTACGGCACCAGAACCATCCACCACTGCATCCATCTGACCATCCAGGGTCAGAGGTCACAGTTTAGGGGAGGCCGGACCTGCTGACCTCAGATCTAATCATATATAACTGTGTTCAGGACCTGACCTCAGATCTAATCATATATAACTGTGTTCAGGACCTGACCTCAGATCTAATCATATATAACTGTGTTCAGGACCTGCTGACCTCAGATCTAATCATATATAACTGTGTTTAGGACCTCCTGACCTCAGATCTAATCATATATAACTGTGTTCAGGACCTGCTGACCTCAGATCTAATCATATATAACTGTGTTCAGGACCTGACCTCAGATCTAATCATATATAACTGTGTTCAGGACCTCCTGACCTCAGATCTAATCATATATAACTGTGTTTAGGACCTGCTGACCTCAGATCTAATCATATATAACTGTGTTCAGGACCTCCTGACCTCAGATCTAATCATATATAACTGTGTTCAGGACCTGACCTCAGATCTAATCATATATAACTGTGTTCAGGACCTGCTGACCTCAGATCTAATCATATATAACTGTGTTCAGGACCTCCTGACCTCAGATCTAATCATATATAACTGTGTTTAGGACCTCCTGACCTCAGATCTAATCATATATAACTGTGTTCAGGACCTCCTGACCTCAGATCTAATCATATATAACTGTGTTCAGGACCTGCTGGCCTCAGATCTAATCATATATAACTGTGTTCAGGACCTCCTGACCTCAGATCTAATCATATATAACTGTGTTCAGGACCTGCTGACCTCAGATCTAATCATATATAACTGTGTTCAGGACCTCCTGACCTCAGATCTAATCATATATAACTGTGTTCAGGACCTCCTGACCTCAGATCTAATCATATATAACTGTGTTCAGGACCTGACCTCAGATCTAATCATATATAACTGTGTTCAGGACCTGACCTCAGATCTAATCATATATAACTGTGTTCAGGACCTGCTGACCTCAGATCTAATCATATATAACTGTGTTCAGGACCTGACCTCAGATCTAATCATATATAACTGTGTTCAGGACCTCCTGACCTCAGATCTAATCATATATAACTGTGTTCAGGACCTGACCTCAGATCTAATCATATATAACTGTGTTCAGGACCTGACCTCAGATCTAATCATATATAACTGTGTTCAGGACCTGCTGACCTCAGATCTAATCATATATAACTGTGTTCAGGACCTGACCTCAGATCTAATCATATATAACTGTGTTCAGGACCTCCTGGCCTCAGATCTAATCATATATAACTGTGTTCAGGACCTGCTGACCTCAGATCTAATCATATATAACTGTGTTCAGGACCTCCTGGCCTCAGATCTAATCATATATAACTGTGTTCAGGACCTGACCTCAGATCTAATCATATATAACTGTGTTCAGGACCTCCTGGCCTCGCGCTCTCAGATCTCCGGCACGGTGAACGTGGAGGTGGACGCGGCGCCGCAGGAGGACCTCACGGCCGTCATGACGTCCATCAGAGATCATTACGAGGCGGTGGCCTCCAAGAACCGCAAGGAGCTGGAGACCTGGTTCCAGAACAAGGTCTGAGCGACTCAGAAGGTCTTTAACGAGGAGGTTCTTAACTCTAACGCTCTGGCTCCGCCCCCTCAGACCGCCGCGCTCAACCAGGAAGTGGCGGCGAGCACCGAGACGCTGCAGTCGACCAAGTCCGAGGTCAGCGAGCTCAGACGGACTCTGCAGGGCCTGGAGATCGAGCTGCAGTCACAGCTCAGCATGGTACGAATACTGCAGATACTAATACTACAGATACTACTACAAGTACTACAGATACTACAAATACTACAGATACTACTACAAGTACTACAGATACTACTAATACTGCAGATACTACTAATACTACAGATAATACTACAAATACTACTACAAGTACTACAGATACTACAAATACTACTACAAGTACTACAGATACTACAGATACTGCAGATACTAATACTACAAATACTACTACAAGTACTACAGATACTACAAATACTACAAATACTACAGATACTACAGATACTACAAATACTACAGATACTACAGATACTACAGATGCTACAGATACTACAAATACTACAGATACTACAAATACTACAGATACTACTAATACTACAGATACTACTGATACTACAGATACTACAGATACTACAGATACTACAGATACTACAGATACTACAGATGCTACAGATACTACAGATACTACAGATACTACAGATACTACAGATACTACAAATACTACAGATACTACTAATACTACAGATACTACTAATACTACAAATACTACTGATACTACTAATACTACAGATACTACAGATACTACAGATACTACAGATGCTACAAATACTACAGATACTACTAATACTACAGATACTACAGATGCTACAGATACTACAAATACTACAGATACTACTAATACTACAGATACTACAAATACTACAGATACTACTAATACTACAGATACTACTAATACTACAGATACTACAGATACTACAAATACTACAGATACTACTGATACTACAGATACTACAGATACTACTACTACAAATACTACAGATACTACTAATACTACAGATACTACTACTACAAATACTACAGATACTACTAATACTACAGATACTACTAATACTACAGATACTACAGATACTACTACTACAAATACTACAGATACTACTAATACTACAGATACTACTACTACAAATACTACAGATACTACTAATACTACAGATACTACTAATACTACAGATGCTACAGATACTACCGATACTACAGATACTACAGATACTACAGATACTACAGATACTACTAATACTACAGATACTACTAATACTACAGATGCTACAGATACTACAGATACTACTAATACTACAGATACTACTACTACAAATACTACAGATACTACTAATACTACAGATACTAAAGATGCTACAGATACTACAGATACTACTAATACTACAGATACTACTAATACTACAGATACTACTACTACAAATACTACAGATACTACAAATACTACTAATACTACAGATACTACAAATACTACAGATACTACAGATACTACAGATACTACAGATACTACAAATACTACAGATACTACAGATACTACTAATACTACAGATACTACAGATACTACAGATACTACAGATACTACAAATACTACAGATACTACAGATACTACAGATACTACAGATACTACAGATACTACAGATACTACAAATACTACAGATACTACAGATACTACAGATACTACAGATACTACAAATACTACAGATACTACAGATACTACTAATACTACAGATACTACAGATACTACAGATACTACAAATACTACAGATACTACAGATACTACTAATACTACAGATACTACAGATACTACAGATACTACAGATACTACAAATACTACAGATACTACAAATACTACTAATACTACAGATACTACAAATACTACAGATACTACAGATACTACAGATACTACAGATACTACAGATACTACAGATACTACAAATACTACAGATACTACAGATACTACAAATACTACAGATACTACAGATACTACTAATACTACAGATACTACAGATACTACAGATACTACAAATACTACAGATACTACTAATACTACAGATACTACAAATACTACAGATGCTACAGATACTACAAATACTACAGATACTACAAATACTACAGATGCTACAGATACTACAGATACTACTAATACTACAGATACTACTACTACTAATACTACAGATACTACAAATACTACTAATACTACAGATACTACAAATACTACAGATGCTACAGACACTACAGATACTACTAATACTACAGATACTACAGATACTACTAATACTACAGATACTACAGATACTACAGATACTACAGATACTACAGATACTACAGATGCTACAGATACTACTAATACTACAGATACTACAGATACTACTAATACTACAGATACTACAGATACTACAGATACTACAGATACTACAGATACTACTAATACTACAGATACTACAGATACTACAGATACTACAGATGCTACAGATACTACAGATACTACAGATACTACTAATACTACTAATACTACAGATACTACTACTACTATTTTTATTCTTCTCTGTCCTCTGTGTTCCTCATGTGACTCAGTGGCGCCCCCTCTCTGTCCTCTGTGTTCCTCATGTGACTCAGTGGCGCCCCCTCTCTGTCCTCTGTGTTCCTCATGTGACTCAGTGGCGCCCCCTCTCTGTCCTCTGTGTTCCTCATGTGACTCAGTGGCGCCCCCTCTCTGTCCTCTGTGTTCCTCATGTGCCTCAGTGGCGCCCCCTCTCTGTCCTCTGTGTTCCTCATGTGACTCAGTGGCGCCCCCTCTCTGTCCTCTGTGTTCCTCATGTGCCTCAGTGGCGCCCCCTCTCTGTCCTCTGTGTTCCTCATGTGACTCACTGGCGCCCCCTCTCTGTCCTCTGTGTTCCTCATGTGACTCAGTGGCGCCCCCTCTCTGTCCTCTGTGTTCCTCATGTGACTCAGTGGCGCCCCCTCTCTGTCCTCTGTGTTCCTCATGTGACTCAGTGGCGCCCCCTCTCTGTCCTCTGTGTTCCTCATGTGTGTGACTCAGTGGCGCCCCCTCTCTGTCCTCTGTGTTCCTCATGTGACTCAGTGGCGCCCCCTCTCTGTCCTCTGTGTTCCTCATGTGTGTGACTCAGTGGCGCCCCCTCTCTGTCCTCTGTGTTCCTCATGTGACTCGGTGGCGCCCCCTCTCTGACCTCTGTGTTCCTCATGTGTGTGACTCAGTGGCGCCCCCTCTCTGTCCTCTGTGTTCCTCATGTGACTCAGTGGCGCCCCCTCTCTGTCCCCTGTGGTCCTCATGTGACTCAGTGGCGCCCCCTCTCTGTCCTCTGTGTTCCTCATGTGACTCAGTGGCGCCCCCTCTCTGTCCCCTGTGGTCCTCATGTGACTCAGTGGCGCCCCCTCTCTGTGTTCCTCATGTGACTCAGTGGCGCCCCCTCTCTGTGTTCCTCATGTGACTCAGTGGCGCCCCCTCTCTGTCCTCTGTGTTCCTCATGTGACTCAGTGGCGCCCCCTCTCTGTCCTCTGTGTTCCTCATGTGACTCAGTGGCGCCCCCTCTCTGTCCTCTGTGTTCCTCATGTGACTCAGTGGCGCCCCCTCTCTGTCCTCTGTGTTCCTCATGTGACTCAGTGGCGCCCCCTCTCTGTCCTCTGTGTTCCTCATGTGACTCAGTGGCGCCCCCTCTCTGTCCTCTGTGTTCCTCATGTGACTCAGTGGCGCCCCCTCTCTGTCCTCTGTGTTCCTCATGTGACTCAGTGGCGCCCCCTCTCTGTCCCCTGCAGAAGGCGTCTCTGGAGGGCACGCTGGCCGACACCCAGGCCCGCTTCGCCGCCATGTTGGGCGGGTACCAGCAGCAGGTCATGAGCCTGGAGGACCAGCTGGGGGCGCTGCGCTCCAGCCTGGAGAGCCAGAGGCAGGAGTACCAGGTTCTCCTGGACATGAAGACCAGGCTGGAGCAGGAGATCATGGAGTACAGGAGGCTGCTGGACGGGGAGATCACCGGGTGAGGAGGGGGGGAGGGGAGGGGAGGGGAGGAGGGGAGGAGGAGAGGAGGGAGAGGAGGGAGAGGAGGGGAGGAGGAGAGGAGGGAGAGGAGGGAGAGGAGGGGAGGAGGGGAGGGGAGGGGAGGAGGAGGGGAGAGGGGGGTTTGAGGGAGAGGAGGGGAGGAGGGAGAGGAGGGGAGGAGGGAGAGGAGGGGAGGAGGGGAGGAGGGAGAGGAGGGGAGGAGGGAGAGGAGGGGAGGAGGGGAGGAGGGAGAGGAGGGAGAGGAGGGGAGGAGGGAGAGGAGGGAGAGGAGGGGAGGAGGGAGAGGAGGGGAGGGGAGGGGAGGGGAGGGGAGGAGGGGAGGAGGGGGAGGAGGGTGTGGGTGAGGGAGGGGGGTAGGGGAGGGAGAAGGGAGAGGAGAGGAAGGAGGGGGGGACACCAGAGGTCCTTATGCTAAAGTGGCTATGATAGTTAGCATCAGAGGTCCCTATGCTAAAGTGGCTATGATAGTTAGCATCAGAGGTCCCTATGCTAAAGTGGCTATGATAGTTAGCATCAGAGGTCTCTATGCTAAAGTGGCTATGATAGTTAGCATCAGAGGTCCGTATGCTAAAGTGGCTATGATAGTTAGCATCAGAGGTCCCTATGCTAAAGTGGCTATGATAGTTAGCATCAGAGGTCCCTATGCTAAAGTGGCTATGATAGTTAGCATCAGAGGTCCGTATGCTAAAGTGGCTATGATAGTTAGCATCAGAGGCCCCTATGCTAAAGTGGCTATGATAGTTAGCATCAGAGGTCTCTATGCTAAAGTGGCTATGATAGTTAGCATCAGAGGTCCCTATGCTAAAGTGGCTATGATAGTTAGCATCAGAGGTCTCTATGCTAAAGTGGCTATGATAGTTAGCATCAGAGGTCCCTATGCTAAAGTGGCTATGATAGTTAGCATCAGAGGTCCCTATGCTAAAGTGGATATGATAGTTAGCATCAGAGGTCCCTATGCTAAAGTGGCTATGCAGCTGCTACACAGATGTCACGGTGTTTTATTTTGAAGTTTGTGACGTCATCTTCATGCCCTGCTCGTTTCAGCCCGGTTACAAACTCCAGCTCCACCCGGACCCAGAACGTGCTGATCATCACCAGAGACGTGGAGGAGGACGAAGACGAAGACGAGGAGGAGTGAGGACCTGGACCGAGTCTGGGACCAGGACCGAGTCTGGGACCAGGACCAGGACCGAGTCTGGGACCAGGACCAGAATGATCCGAATCCACCCGCCCTGAGTCTGAATAAATGTGACAGATCAGAGTCTGAATCGTTCATGTCTCCTTTTTTGAAGCTTTTGTTTGTTTTAGTTCTGATGATTCTGTCACAGTTTATTTTCTAAATCTTCTAGTTTTATGACATTCGTGTTTTTTACCAGCTCAGCCGCAATAATCACAATAACAAATGAAAAGTCTCCGTGAGTCACACATTAGACTCAGCTCTGACGAGGCATGTTCCTAAAAAGGGCATAAGGGCGGGGTCTTCACTGTAGGCTCCGCCCTCGTGTAGCTCGCGCTGCTCCGATGCTAACAGTCCGACCCTCATTACGTACGTACATTACGAGATTTCTAATGTTCTTCTGACGAAAACCAGCCTGGTTTCTTTAACCCAGCGTTATCTCAGGAGGAACATCAGCTCCAGATGATTCCAAAAAAACTGGGACCAGGCGTTAAAGATGTTTTTAACTTGTCTAAAGAGGCGGTCATGTGACGGTCTTGTGACGGTCATGTGATGGTCATGTGACGGTCATGTGACGGTCATGTGACGGTTATGTGACGGTCATGTGACGGTCATGTGGCGGTCATGTGGCGGTCATGTGGCGGTCATGTGACGGTCATGTGGCGGTCATGTGGCGGTCATGTGACGGTCATGTGACGGTCTTGTGACGGTCATGTGATGGTCATGTGACGGTCATGTGACGGTCATGTGACGGTTATGTGACGGTCATGTGACGGTCATGTGGCGGTCATGTGGCGGTCATGTGACGGTCATGTGACGGTCATGTGGCGGTCATGTGACGGTCATGTGGCGGTCATGTGACGGTCATGTGACGGTCATGTGACGGTCATGTGACGGTCATGTGGCGGTCATGTGGCGGTCATGTGACGGTCATGTGGCGGTCATGTGACGGTCATGTGACGGTCATGTGGCGGTCATGTGGCGGTCATGTGGCGGTCATGTGACGGTCATGTGACGGTCATGTGACGGTCATGTGACGGTCATGTGGCGGTCATGTGGCGGTCATGTGACGGTCATGTGGCGGTCATGTGACGGTCATGTGGCGGTCATGTGGCGGTCATGTGGCGGTCATGTGGCGGTCATGTTGCGGTCATGTGACGGTCATGTGGCGGTCATGTGGCGGTCATGTGACGGTCATGTTGCGGTCATGTGACGGTCATGTGGCGGTCATGTGGCGGTCATGTGACGGTCATGTGGCGGTCATGTTGCGGTCATGTGACGGTCATGTGACGGTCATGTGACGGTCATGTGGCGGTCATGTGGCGGTCATGTGGCGGTTATGTGACGGTCATGTGACGGTCATGTGACGGTCATGTGGCGGTCATGTGGCGGTCATGTGACGGTCATGTGGCGGTCATGTGACGGTCATGTGACGGTCATGTGGCGGTCATGTGGCGGTCATGTGACGGTCATGTGACGGTCATGTGACGGTCATGTGGCGGTCATGTGGCGGTCATGTGACGGTCATGTGACGGTCATGTGGCGGTCATGTGGCGGTCATGTGGCGGTCATGTGGCGGTCATGTGGCGGTCATGTGGCGGTCATGTGGCGGTCATGTGACGGTCATGTGACGGTCATGTGACGGTCATGTGGCGGTCATGTGGCGGTCATGTGACGGTCATGTGACGGTCATGTGGCGGTTATGTGACGGTCATGTGACGGTCATGTGACGGTCATGTGGCGGTCATGTGGCGGTCATGTGACGGTCATGTGGCGGTCATGTGACGGTCATGTGACGGTCATGTGGCGGTCATGTGGCGGTCATGTGGCGGTCATGTGACGGTCATGTGACGGTCATGTGACGGTCATGTGGCGGTCATGTGGCGGTCATGTGACGGTCATGTGGCGGTCATGTGACGGTCATGTGGCGGTCATGTGGCGGTCATGTGGCGGTCATGTTGCGGTCATGTGACGGTCATGTGGCGGTCATGTGGCGGTCATGTGGCGGTTATGTGACGGTCATGTGACGGTCATGTGGCGGTCAAGTGGCGGTCATGTGACGGTCATGTGGCGGTCATGTGACGGTCATGTGACGGTCATGTGGCGGTCATGTGACGGTCATGTGACGGTCATGTGGCGGTCATGTGACGGTCATGTGACGGTCATGTGGCGGTCATGTGACGGTCATGTGACGGTCATGTTGCGGTCATGTGACGGTCATGTGGCGGTCATGTGACGGTCATGTGACGGTCATGTGGCGGTCATGTGACGGTCATGTGGCGGTCATGTGGCGGTCATGTGACGGTCATGTGGCGGTCATGTGACGGTCATGTGGCGGTCATGTGACGGTCATGTGGCGGTCATGTGACATTACAAATTAAAAACATTTTTGGGGAAAAACTAGAAATAAAAAATGGGAAAAGTTTTAAGCGTTTGACCCTCGACCCGTCAGGAGCAGTGGGCGGAGTCAGGCTGACGGTCACCTATTCTACATGTTTTTAGTGGAGTAAAGCTCTCCCTAGTGGCTGGAACGAGCACTCTGTTTGTTACAGACTCGCTGTATGTAATATCCTCCGCGGCCACCAGGGGGCGCCAGAGTGTGACACCTTCACATTAAGAAGCCAGAGCCGGGATTCTGTTACAGAGAGGAAGAGGGAAAAGTACTGCAGTATTTGGCTCCTCAGTATCAGGTATAAGTGAGCTAAAGTACTGCAGTATTTGGCCCCTCAGTGTCAGGTATAAGTGAGTTAAAGTACTGCAGTATTTGGCTGCTCAGTATCAGGTATAAGTGAGCTAAAGTACTGCAGTATTTGGCTGCTCAGTATCAGGTATAAGTGAGTTAAAGTACTGCAGTATTTGGCTCCTCAGTATCAGGTATAAGTGAGTTAAAGTACTGCAGTATTTGGCTCCTCAGTATCAGGTATAAGTGAGCTAAAGTACTGCAGTATTTGGCTCCTCAGTATCAGGTATAAGTGAGCTGAAGTACTGCAGTATTTGGCTCCTCAGTATCAGGTATAAGTGAGCTAAAGTACTGCAGTATTTGGCTGCTCAGTATCAGGTATAAGTGAGCTAAAGTACTGCAGTATTTGGCTCCTCAGTATCAGGTATAAGTGAGCTAAAGTACTGCAGTATTTGACTCCTCAGTATCAGGTATAAGTGAGCTAAAGTACTGCAGTATTTGGCTGCTCAGTATCAGGTATAAGTGAGTTAAAGTACTGCAGTATTTGGCTCCTCAGTATCAGGTGTAAGTGAGCTAAAGTACTGCAGTATTTGGCTGCTCAGTATCAGGTATAAGTGAGTTAAAGTACTGCAGTATTTGCCTCCTCAGTATCAGGTATAAGTGAGTTAAAGTACTGCAGTATTTGGCTCCTCAGTATCAGGTGTAAGTGAGTTAAAGTACTGCAGTATTTAACTCCTCAGTATCAGGTATAAGTGAGTTAAAGTACTGCAGTATTTGGCTCCTCAGCATCAGGTATAAGTGAGCTAAAGTACTGCAGTATTTGGCTGCTCAGTATCAGGTATAAGTGAGCTAAAGTACTGCAGTATTTGGCTCCTCAGTATCAGGTATAAGTGAGCTAAAGTACTGCAGTATTTGACTCCTCAGTATCAGGTATAAGTGAGTTAAAGTACTGCAGTATTTGGCTCCTCAGTATCAGGTGTAAGTGAGTTAAAGTACTGCAGTATTTAACTCCTCAGTATCAGGTATAAGTGAGTTAAAGTACTGCAGTATTTGGCTGCTCAGTATCAGGTATAAGTGAGTTAAAGTACTGCAGTATTTGGCTCCTCAGTATCAGGTGTAAGTGAGCTAAAGTACTGCAGTATTTGGCTGCTCAGTATCAGGTATAAGTGAGTTAAAGTACTGCAGTATTTGCCTCCTCAGTATCAGGTATAAGTGAGTTAAAGTACTGCAGTATTTGGCTCCTCAGTATCAGGTATAAGTGAGCTAAAGTACTGCAGTATTTGGCTCCTCAGTATCAGGTATAAATGAGCTGAAGTACTGCAGTATTTGGCTCCTCAGTATCAGGTATAAGTGAGCTGAAGTACTGCAGTATGTAGTATATGCAGTAGTATTTGCAGTAGTTTTGTGGGGAGAGTTTGGGGTTAAATTCCGGGCAGGTTGAGCTGAAACCATCTGTCAGCAGCTCCAATGACAGAAACTCAGCAACAAATACTGCAGTACTGCCTTATGCAAATACTGCAGTACAGCCTTATGCAAATACTGCCAACACTGCAGTACTTACGTAAATACTCCAGAGTCTGGCCCACTTTGGCTCTGATTTACTCTGATCCTGTTCATTTTTAATGCATTAATTAATTGTAGGGCTTGGATACTCAGATACTCGGATACTCAGATACTCGGATACTCGGATACTCGGACACTCGGACACTCGGACACTCAGATACTCGGATACTCGGATACTCAGATACTCGGATACTCAGATACTCGG
Organism: Gobius niger; assembly: GCF_951799975.1. NCBI lineage: Eukaryota > Metazoa > Chordata > Actinopteri > Gobiiformes > Gobiidae > Gobius > Gobius niger. The sequence continues at coordinate 318,944 of NW_027639331.1, forward strand.
ATACTCAGATACTCGGATACTCAGATACTCGGATACTCAGATACTCGGATACTCAGATACTCAGATACTCAGATACTCGGACACTCAGATACTCAGATACTCGGATACTCAGATACTCGGATACTCAGATACTCGAATACTCGGATACTCAGATACTCAGATACTCAGATACTCGGACACTCAGATACTCAGATACTCAGATACTCGGATACTCAGATACTCGGATACTCAGATACTCGGATACTCGGATACTCAGATACTCGGATACTCAGATACTCAGATACTCGGATACTCGGATACTCAGATACTCAGATACTCGGATACTCGGATACTCAGATACTCAGATACTCAGATACTCGGATACTCGGACACTCGGATACTCAGATACTCGGATACTCGGACACTCGGATACTCGGATACTCGGACACTCGGATACTCGGATACTCGGATACTCGGACACTCGGACACTCAGATACTCGGATACTCGGATACTCGGATACTCGGACACTCGGATACTCGGATACTCGGACACTCGGATACTCAGATACTCGGATACTCGGACACTCGGACACTCAGATACTCAGATACTCAGATACTCAGATACTCAGATACTCAGATACTCGGACACTCAGATACTCAGATACTCAGATACTCAGATACTCGGACACTTGGACACTCAGATACTCGGACACTCAGATACTCAGATACTCAGATACTCAGATACTCGGATACTCGGATACTCGGACACTTGGACACTCAGATACTCGGACACTCAGATACTCAGATACTCAGATACTCGGACACTTGGATACTCAGATACTCGGATACTCGGACACTCGGACACTCGGACACTCGGACACTCGGATACTCGGATACTCGGACACTCGGATACTCAGATACTCGGATACTCGGACACTTGGACACTCAGATACTCAGATACTCGGACACTCGGATACTCAGATACTCAGATACTCAGATACTCGGATACTCGGATACTCAGATACTCGGATACTCAGATACTCGGATACTCAGATACTCGGACACTCGGATACTCAGATACTCAGATACTCAGATACTCGGACACTCGGATACTCAGATACTCGGATACTCGGATACTCGGATACTCAGATACTCAGATACTCAGATACTCGGACACTCGGATACTCAGATACTCGGATACTCAGATACTCGGACACTCGGATACTCGGACACTCAGATACTCGGACACTCGGATACTCGGATACTCGGACACTCGGACACTCGGACACTCGGATACTCGGACACTCGGACACTCGGATACTCGGATACTCGGATACTCGGACACTCAGATACTCGGACACTCGGACACTCGGATACTCGGACACTCGGATACTCGGACACTCGGATACTCGGACACTCGGATCCTCGGACACTCGGATACTCGGATACTCGGACACTCGGACACTCGGATACTCGGACACTCGGATACTCGGATACTCAGATACTCGGATACTCGGATACTCGGATACTCGGATACTCAGATACTCAGATACTCAGATACTCGGATACTCGGATACTCAGATACTCGGATACTCAGATACTCGGATACTCAGATACTCGGACACTCGGATACTCAGATACTCGGACACTCAGATACTCAGATACTCAGATACTCGGATACTCAGATACTCGGACACTCAGATACTCAGATACTCAGATACTCAGATACTCAGATACTCGGACACTTGGACACTCAGATACTCGGACACTCAGATACTCAGATACTCGGATACTCGGATACTCGGACACTTGGACACTCAGATACTCAGATACTCAGATACTCAGATACTCGGACACTCAGATACTCAGATACTCAGATACTCAGATACTCGGACACTCGGACACTCAGATACTCGGATACTCGGATACTCAGATACTCAGATACTCGGATACTCGGACACTCGGACACTCGGACACTCGGACACTCGGATACTCGGATACTCGGACACTCGGATACTCAGATACTCGGATACTCGGACACTCGGACACTCAGATACTCAGATACTCAGATACTCGGACACTCGGATACTCAGATACTCAGATACTCGGATACTCAGATACTCGGATACTCGGATACTCAGATACTCAGATACTCGGATACTCAGATACTCGGACACTCAGATACTCGGACACTTGGATACTCGGATACTCGGATACTCGGATACTCGGACACTCGGATACTCAGATACTCAGATACTCGGATACTCAGATACTCGGATACTCGGATACTCAGATACTCGGATACTCGGATACTCAGATACTCAGACACTCGGACACTCGGACACTCATATACTCGGATACTCGGATACTCGGACACTCGGATACTCGGATACTCAGATACTCGGATACTCGGATACTCGGACACTCGGATACTCAGATACTCGGACACTCGGATACTCGGACACTCAGATACTCGGACACTCGGATACTCGGACACTCGGATACTCGGATACTCGGATACTCGGACACTCGGATACTCAGATACTCGGACACTCGGATACTCGGACACTCAGATACTCGGACACTCGGATACTCGGACACTCGGATACTCGGACACTCGGATACTCGGATACTCGGATACTCGGACACTCGGATACTCGGATACTCGGATACTCGGACACTCGGATACTCGGATACTCGGATACTCGGATACTCGGATACTCGGATACTCGGATACTCGGATACTCGGACACTCGGACACTCGGACACTCGGACACTCGGATACTCGGACACTCGGATACTCGGATACTCGGATACTCGGACACTCAGATACTCGGACACTCAGATACTCGGACACTCAGATACTCGGATACTCGGACACTCAGATACTCGGATACTCAGATACTCGGACACTCGGACACTCGGATACTCGGACACTCAGATACTCGGACACTCGGATACTCGGACACTCAGATACTCGGACACTCAGATACTCGGACACTCGGATACTCGGACACTTGGATACTCGGATACTCGGATACTCGGATACTCGGACACTCGGATACTCGGACACTCAGATACTCGGACACTCGGATACTCGGACACTCGGATACTCGGATACTCAGATACTCGGATACTCGGATACTCGGACACTCGGACACTCAGATACTCAGATACTCGGATACTCGGATACTCAGATACTCAGATACTCGGATACTCGGATACTCACATACTCGGACACTCGGATACTCAGATACTCGGATACTCAGATACTCAGATACTCGGATACTCAGATACTCGGATACTCAGATACTCGGATACTCGGATACTCGGACACTCGGATACTCGGACACTCGGACACTCGGACACTCGGATACTCGGACACTCAGATACTCGGACACTCAGACACTCGGATACTCGGATACTCAGATACTCAGATACTCGGATACTCGGATACTCAGATACTCGGACACTCAGACACTCGGACACTCGGATACTCAGATACTCGGACACTCAGATACTCAGATACTCGGATACTCGGACACTCGGATACTCAGATACTCGGACACTCAGATACTCGGACACTCGGACACTCGGACACTCAGACACTCGGACACTCAGACACTCGGACACTCAGATACTCGGATACTCAGATACTCGGACACTCGGATACTCAGACACTCGGACACTCAGATACTCGGACACTCAGATACTCGGACACTCAGATACTCGGATACTCGGACACTCGGATACTCGGACACTCGGATACTCGGATACTCGGATACTCGGACACTCGGATACTCGGATACTCGGATACTCGGACACTCGGATACTCAGATACTCGGATACTCGGATACTCGGATACTCGGATACTCGGATACTCGGATACTCGGACACTCGGACACTCGGACACTCGGACACTCGGATACTCGGACACTCGGATACTCGGATACTCGGATACTCGGACACTCAGATACTCGGACACTCAGATACTCGGACACTCAGATACTCGGATACTCGGACACTCAGATACTCGGATACTCAGATACTCGGACACTCGGACACTCGGATACTCGGACACTCAGATACTCGGACACTCGGATACTCGGACACTCAGATACTCGGACACTCAGATACTCGGACACTCGGATACTCGGACACTCGGATACTCGGATACTCAGATACTCAGATACTCGGATACTCGGATACTCGGATACTCGGATACTCGGATACTCGGATACTCGGATACTCAGATACTCGGACACTCGGATACTCAGATACTCGGATACTCAGACACTCGGATACTCGGATACTCGGATACTCGGATACTCGGACACTCAGATACTCGGACACTCGGATACTCGGACACTCGGACACTCGGACACTCGGATACTCGGACACTCGGATACTCGGATACTCGGATACTCGGACACTCAGATACTCGGACACTCGGATACTCGGATACTCGGATACTCGGACACTCAGATACTCGGACACTCGGATACTCGGACACTCGGACACTCAGACACTCGGATACTCGGATACTCGGATACTCGGACACTCGGATACTCGGACACTCGGATACTCGGACACTCGGATACTCGGACACTCGGACACTCGGATACTCGGACACTCGGATACTCGGACACTCGGATACTCGGACACTCGGATACTCGGATACTCAGATACTCGGACACTCGGACACTCGGACACTCGGATACTCGGACACTCGGATACTCGGATACTCAGATACTCAGATACTCGGATACTCGGATACTCGGATACTCGGATACTCGGACACTCGGACACTCGGATACTCGGACACTCGGATACTCGGACACTCAGATACTCGGATACTCGGATACTCGGACACTCGGATACTCGGATACTCAGATACTCGGATACTCAGATACTCGGACACTCGGATACTCGGATACTCGGATACTCGGACACTCGGACACTCGGACACTCAGATACTCGGATACTCGGACACTCGGATACTCGGATACTCACATACTCGGACACTCGGATACTCAGATACTCGGATACTCAGATACTCAGATACTCAGATACTCGGATACTCAGATACTCGGATACTCGGATACTCAGATACTCGGATACTCGGATACTCGGACACTCGGATACTCGGACACTCGGACACTCGGACACTCGGATACTCGGACACTCAGATACTCGGACACTCAGACACTCGGATACTCGGATACTCAGATACTCAGATACTCGGATACTCGGATACTCAGATACTCGGACACTCAGACACTCGGACACTCGGATACTCAGATACTCGGACACTCAGATACTCAGATACTCGGATACTCGGACACTCAGATACTCGGACACTCGGACACTCGGACACTCAGACACTCGGACACTCAGACACTCGGACACTCAGATACTCGGATACTCAGATACTCGGACACTCGGATACTCAGACACTCGGACACTCAGATACTCGGACACTCAGATACTCGGACACTCAGATACTCGGACACTCAGATACTCGGACACTCAGATACTCAGATACTCGGATACTCGGATACTCAGATACTCGGATACTCGGATACTCAGACACTCGGACACTCAGATACTCAGATACTCGGATACTCGGATACTCAGATACTCAGATACTCGGATACTCGGATACTCGGATACTCGGACACTCGGACACTCGGACACTCGGACACTCGGACACTCAGATACTCGGATACTCGGACACTCAGATACTCAGATACTCGGATACTCGGATACTCGGATACTCGGATACTCGGACACTCGGATACTCGGACACTCAGATACTCAGATACTCGGATTCTCGGATACTCAGATACTCAGATACTCGGATACTCGGATACTCGGATACTCGGACACTCGGACACTCGGACACTCGGACACTCAGACACTCGGATACTCGGATACTCGGATACTCAGATACTCAGATACTCGGATACTCGGATACTCGGATACTCGGATACTCGGACACTCGGACACTCGGACACTCGGACACTCGGATACTCGGATACTCGGATACTCGGATACTCGGATACTCGGACACTCGGACACTCGGATACTCAGACACTCGGATACTCGGATACTCGGATACTCGGATACTCAGATACTCAGATACTCAGATACTCAGATACTCGGATACTCGGATACTCGGACACTCAGACACTCGGACACTCGGACACTCGGACACTCAGATACTCGGACACTCGGATACTCAGATACTCGGATACTCGGATACTCGGATACTCAGATACTCAGATACTCGGATACTCAGATACTCGGATACTCGGATACTCGGACACTCGGACACTCGGACACTCGGATACTCGGATACTCGGATACTCGGATACTCGGATACTCAGATACTCAGATACTCGGATACTCGGATACTCAGATACTCAGATACTCGGATACTCGGACACTCGGACACTCGGATACTCGGACACTCGGACACTCGGACACTCGGACACTCGGATACTCGGATACTCGGATACTCGGATACTCGGATACTCAGACACTCGGATACTCGGATACTCGGATACTCAGATACTCGGATACTCAGATACTCAGATACTCGGATACTCGGACACTCGGACACTCGGACACTCGGATACTCGGACACTCAGATACTCAGATACTCAGACACTCGGACACTCAGATACTCGGATACTCAGATACTCAGATACTCGGATACTCGGACACTCAGATACTCGGACACTCAGATACTCAGATACTCAGATACTCGGATACTCGGACACTCGGATACTCGGATACTCAGACACTCGGATACTCGGATACTCAGATACTCGGACACTTGGATACTCGGATACTCAGATACTCAGACACTCAGACACTCGGATACTCGGATACTCGGATACTCAGATACTCGGATACTCGGACACTCGGACACTCGGACACTCGGACACTCAGACACTCGGATACTCAGATACTCGGATACTCGGACACTCAGATACTCAGATACTCGGATACTCGGACACTCAGACACTCGGACACTCAGACACTCAGACACTCGGATACTCGGATACTCAGACACTCGGATACTCGGATACTCGGACACTCGGACACTCAGATACTCGGATACTCGGACACTCGGACACTCGGATACTCGGATACTCGGATACTCGGATACTCGGATACTCGGACACTCGGATACTCGGATACTCGGATACTCGGACACTCGGACACTCGGACACTCGGACACTCGGACACTCGGACACTCGGACACTCGGACACTCGGACACTCGGACACTCGGACACTCGGACACTCGGATACTCGGACACTCGGACACTCGGACACTCGGACACTCGGACACTCGGACACTCGGACACTCGGACACTCGGATACTCGGATACTCGGACACTCGGACACTCGGACACTCGGACACTCGGACACTCGGACACTCGGACACTCGGACACTCGGACACTCGGACACTCGGACACTCGGACACTCGGATACTCGGACACTCGGACACTCGGATACTCGGATACTCGGATACTCGGACACTCGGACACTCGGACACTCGGACACTCGGACACTCGGACACTCGGATACTCAGATACTCGGATACTCGGATACTCGGATACTCGGATACTCGGATACTCGGATACTCGGATACTCGGATACTCGGATACTCGGATACTCGGACACTTGGATACTCTGATACTCAGAAACTCGGATACTCAGATACTCGGATACAGGTTTGACTCCAGGTCACGGGTGGCTCAGTGGTTAGCGCTCGTGCCTCACAGGTCGAAGGTCCTGGGTTCGAGTCCCACCTGGACGGGGCCTTTCTGTTTGGAGTTTACATGTTCTCCCCGTGTCTGCGTAGGTTATAAAAAACATGTGCAATAGGTGAATCCTCCAGCCAGGTGTTTCTGATCAGCCTGGCCCCACATCATGGAGACGGGTCCTCGAGCGCCGGCCCAGGCTGGAGGTCACAGCTCCTACAGCTCCTACAGGTCACTGCTCCTACAGGTCACTGCTCTTACAGGTCACTGCTCCTACAGGTCACTACTCTTACAGGTCACTGCTCTTACAGGTCACTGCTCTTACAGGTCACTACTCTTACAGGTCACTGCTCTTACAGGTCACTGCTCTTACAGGTCACTGCTCTTACAGGTCACTGCTCCTACAGGTCACTGCTCTTACAGGTCACTGCTCCTACAGGTCACTGCTCTTACAGGTCACTGCTCCTACAGGTCACTACAGGTCACTGCTCTTACAGGTCACAGCTCTTACAGGTCACTGCTCTTACAGGTCACAGCTCTTACAGGTCACTGCTCCTACAGGTCACTGCTCTTACAGGTCACTACAGGTCACTGCTCCTACAGGTCACTGCTCTTACAGGTCACTGCTCCTACAGGTCACTGCTCTTACAGGTCACTGCTCCTACAGGTCACTGCTCTTACAGGTCACTACAGGTCACTGCTCTTACAGGTCACTGCTCTTACAGGTCACTACAGGTCACTGCTCTTACAGGTCACTGCTCTTACAGGTCACAGCTCCTACAGGTCACTGCTCTTACAGGTCACTGCTCTTACAGGTCACTGCTCCTACAGGTCACTGCTCTTACAGGTCACTACAGGTCACTGCTCTTACAGGTCACTACTCTTACAGGTCACAGCTCTTACAGGTCACTGCTCTTACAGGTCACTGCTCTTACAGGTCACTGCTCTTACAGGTCACTACAGGTCACTGCTCTTACAGGTCACTACTCTTACAGGTCACTGCTCTTACAGGTCACTACTCTTACAGGTCACTGCTCTTACAGGTCACTGCTCCTACAGGTCACTGCTCCTACAGGTCACTGCTCTTACAAGTCACAGCTCCTACAGGTCACTGCTCCTACAGGTCACTGCTCTTACAGGTCACTACTCTTACAGGTCACAGCTCCTACAGGTCACTGCTCTTACAGGTCACTACTCTTACAGGTCACAGCTCTTACAGGTCACTGCTCTTACAGGTCACAGCTCCTACAGGTCACTGCTCCTACAGGTCACTGCTCTTACAGGTCACAGCTCCTACAGGTCACTGCTCCTACAGGTCACTGCTCTTACAGGTCACAGCTCCTACAGGTCACTGCTCTTACAGGTCACTACTCTTACAGGTCACAGCTCTTACAGGTCACTGCTCCTACAGGTCACTGCTCTTACAGGTCACTGCTCTTACAGGTCACTGCTCCTACAGGTCACTGCTCTTACAGGTCACTGCTCCTACAGGTCACTGCTCCTACAGGTCACGGCTCCTACAGGTCACTGCTCCTACAGGTCACTGCTCCTACAGGTCACTGCTCCTACAGGTCACAGCTCCTACAGGTCACTGCTCTTACAGGTCACTGCTCTTACAGGTCACTGCTCCTACAGGTCACTGCTCTTACAGGTCACTACAGGTCACTGCTCCTACAGGTCACTGCTCTTACAGGTCACTGCTCTTACAGGTCACTACAGGTCACTGCTCCTACAGGTCACTGCTCCTACAGGTCACAGCTCCTACAGGTCACTGCTCCTACAGGTCACAGCTCCTACAGGTCACTGCTCCTACAGGTCACAGCTCCTACAGGTCACTGCTCTTACAGGTCACTGCTCTTACAGGTCACTGCTCTTACAGGTCACTGCTCTTACAGGTCACTGCTCCTACAGGTCACTGTTCCTACAGGTCACTGCTCTTACAGGTCACTACAGGTCACTACAGGTCACTGCTCCTACAGGTCACTGCTCCTACAGGTCACTGCTCTTACAGGTCACTGCTCCTACAGCTCACTGCTCTTACAGGTCACTGCTCCTACAGGTCACTGCTCCTACAGGTCACTACAGGTCACTGTTCCTACAGGTCACTGCTCCTACAGGTCACTCCTCCTACAGGTCACTGCTCCTACAGGTCACTGCTCTTACAGGTCACTGCTCTTACAGGTCACTGCTCCTACTGCTCCTACAGGTCACTGCTCCTACAGGTCACAGCTCCTACAGGTCACTGCTCTTACAGGTCACTGCTCCTACAGGTCACTGCTCTTACAGGTCACTGCTCTTACAGGTCACTGCTCTTACAGGTCACTGCTCTTACAGGTCACTGCTCCTACTGCTCCTACAGGTCACTGCTCCTACAGGTCACTGCTCTTACAGGTCACTGCTCTTACAGGTCACTGCTCCTACAGGTCACTACAGCTCACTGCTCCTACAGGTCACTGCTCTTACAGGTCACTGCTCTTACAGGTCACTGCTCCTACTGCTCCTACAGGTCACTGCTCCTACAGGTCACTGCTCCTACAGGTCACTGCTCTTACAGGTCACTGCTCTTACAGGTCACTGCTCCTACAGGTCACTGCTCCTACAGGTCACTGCTCTTACAGGTCACTGCTCCTACAGGTCACTGCTCCTACAGGTCACTGCTCTTACAGGTCACTACAGCTCACTGCTCCTACAGGTCACTGCTCTTACAGGTCACTGCTCCTACAGGTCACTGCTCTTACAGGTCACTACAGCTCACTGCTCCTACAGGTCACTGCTCTTACAGGTCACTGCTCCTACAGGTCACTGCTCTTACAGGTCACTGCTCCTACAGGTCACTGCTCTTACAGGTCACTGCTCTTACAGGTCACTGCTCTTACAGGTCACTGCTCCTACAGGTCACTGCACCTACAGGTCACTGCTCTTACAGGTCACTGCTCCTACAGGTCACTACAGGTCACTGCTCTTACAGGTCACTGCTCTTACAGGTCACTGCTCCTACAGGTCACTGCTCTTACAGGTCACTGCTCTTACAGGTCACTGCTCCTACAGGTCACTGCTTCTACAGGTCACTGCTCCTACAGGTCACTGCTTCTACAGGTCACTGCTCCTACAGGTCACTGCTCCTACAGGTCACTACAGGTCACTGCTCTTACAGGTCACTGCTCCTACAGCTCCTACAGGTCACTGCTCTTACAGGTCACTGCACCTACGGGTCACTGCTCTTACAGGTCACTGCTCCTACAGGTCACTACAGGTCACTGCTCCTACAGGTCACTGCTCTTTCAGGTCACTGCTCCTACAGGTCACTGCTCTTACAGGTCACTGCTCCTACAGGTCACTGCTCTTACAGGTCACTGCTCCTACAGGTCACTGCTCTTACAGGTCACTGCTCTTACAGGTCACTGCTCTTACAGGTCACTGCTCTTACAGGTCACTGCTCCTACAGGTCACTGCTCTTACAGGTCACTGCTCCTACAGGTCACTGCTCTTACAGGTCACTGCTCCTACAGGTCACTGCTCTTACAGGTCACTGCTCCTACAGGTCACTGCTCCTACAGGTCACAGCTCCTACAGGTCACTACAGGTCACTGCTCTTACAGGTCACTGCTCCTACAGGTCACTGCTCCTACAGGTCACTGCTCTTACAGGTCACTACAGGTCACTGCTCTTACAGGTCACTGCTCCTACAGGTCACTGCTCCTACAGGTCACTACAGGTCACTGCTCTTACAGGTCACTGCTCCTACAGGTCACTGCTCCTACAGGTCACTGCTCTTACAGGTCACTGCTCCTACAGGTCACTGCTCTTACAGGTCACTGCTCCTACAGGTCACTGCTCCTACAGGTCACAGCTCCTACAGGTCACTACAGGTCACTGCTCTTACAGGTCACTGCTCCTACAGGTCACTGCTCCTACAGGTCACTGCTCCTACAGGTCACTGCTCTTACAGGTCACTGCTCCTACAGGTCACTGCTCTTACAGGTCACTACAGCTCACTGCTCCTACAGGTCACTGCTCTTACAGGTCACTGCTCTTACAGGTCACTGCTCCTACAGGTCACTGCACCTACAGGTCACTGCTCTTACAGGTCACTGCTCCTACAGGTCACTACAGGTCACTGCTCTTACAGGTCACTGCTCCTACAGGTCACTGCTCCTACAGGTCACTGCTCCTACAGGTCACTGCTCCTACAGGTCACTGCTCCTACAGGTCACTACAGGTCACTGCTCCTACAGGTCACTGCTCCTACAGGTCACTGCTCTTACAGCTCCTACAGGTCACTGCTCTTACAGCTCCTACAGGTCACTGCTCTTACAGGTCACGGCTCTTACAGGTCACTACAGGTCACTACAGGTCACTGCTCCTACAGGTCACTGCTCTTACAGGTCACTGCTCTTACAGGTCCTACAGGTCACTGCTCCTACAGCTCTTACAGGTCACTGCTCCTACAGCTCCTACAGGTCACTGCTCTTACAGGTCACAGCTCTTACAGGTCACTGCTCCTACAGCTCCTACAGGTCACTGCTCCTACAGCTCCTACAGGTCACTGCTCTTACAGGTCACTGCTCCTACAGGTCACTGCTCCTACAGGTCACTGCTCTTGCAGCTCCTACAGGTCACTGCTCTTACAGCTCCTACAGGTCACTGCTCCTACAGGTCACTGCTCCTACAGGTCACTGCTCTTACAGGTCACTGCTCTTACAGGTCACTACAGGTCACTGCTCCTACAGGTCACTGCTCTTACAGGTCACTGCTCTTACAGGTCACGGCTCTTACAGGTCACTACAGGTCACTACAGGTCACTGCTCCTACAGGTCACTGCTCTTACAGGTCACTGCTCTTACAGGTCACTGCTCCTACAGGTCACTGCTCTTACAGGTCACGGCTCTTACAGGTCACTGCTCTTACAGGTCCTACAGGTCACTGCTCTTACAGGTCACGGCTCTTACAGGTCACTGCTCCTACAGGTCCTACAGGTCACTGCTCTTACAGGTCACTGCTCCTACAGCTCCTACAGGTCACTGCTCTTACAGGTCCTACAGGTCACTGCTCCTACAGCTCCTACAGGTCACTGCTCTTACAGGTCACTGCTCCTACAGCTCCTACAGGTCACTGCTCTTACAGGTCACTGCTCCTACAGGTCCTACAGGTCACTGCTCCTACAGGTCCTACAGGTCACTGCTCCTACAGCTCCTACAGGTCACTGCTCTTACAGGTCACTGCTCCTACAGCTCTTACAGGTCACTGCTCTTACAGGTCACTACAGGTCACTGCTCCTACAGGTCACTGCTCCTACAGGTCACTGCTCTTACAGGTCACTGCTCCTACAGGTCACTGCTCTTACAGGTCACTGCTCCTACAGGTCACTGCTCCTACAGGTCACTGCTCCTACAGGTCACTGCTCCTACAGGTCACTGCTCTTACAGGTCACTGCTCCTACAGGTCACTACAGGTCACTACAGGTCACTGCTCCTACAGGTCACTGCTCCTACAGGTCACTGCTCTTTCAGGTCACTGCTCCTACAGGTCACTGCTCCTACAGGTCACTGCTCTTACAGGTCACTGCTCTTACAGGTCACTACAGGTCACTGCTCTTACAGGTCACTGCTCCTACAGGTCACTGCTCCTACAGGTCAGAACTCATGTCTCTACAGAGATGAATGCAGTTTCAGATTTAGATCTAACAGCCTCACAGACAGAAACTGGACCTGAAACATCATCACAAAAAAACTACTTGTCTAAGTCTGTGATTCAAATGTAGAAGCTCAGCAGATGTTTGTCTGATTGGAAACCTCTGGTAGTAGAGCGGTTAAGCTTCATAAAAATGCACAATTGTGCGTTTTTATGAAGAAAGCATGAAAGTTTTATCACAGTTAGCCCACACCATAAGGCTTATTTTTAGATGTGGAGGTAAGCTGTATTTGACCTCTGATGACCCTGAGAGGTCATTGACCTCAAAATGCCAAAATGCAGACTTTTTCAACCTGTATGTAACAAAATCATATTCACAGTGTGTAAAACAGTGTACTTCTATGCATTTAACATATCTAACACATGTGGCTATATTATTTTGCATTGTCCAGTGTCAAAAATATGCTGTGTCCCCTGGTGAGTGTTAGAATTTGCCCATGTTGCTATGGAAACGTGTACATGAGTAAACAACATGGCTGCAAATGGGATGGTCCAAAACACACGTTTAGCAGTTGTTCAGGTAATTACAAGAGTAATTATTTATACATAATTAAATATATATATTTTTTTTAAATATGTGTAGATATATATATATTACATAATAATAACAAAAAAAGTACCTTTATTGCTTTTTTCTCCAAAACTGACATTAACTCACTGGAGAAATATAATCCCAATGATCAAATTTGCATTATTGCTTACTATAAATCCTCAGTCCAATAAAGAGAGGCAAAAACATTTAAATGAACAATACAATAGAGCCCGCCCCATATGCTAGCAAGATTCAAGGAGGACAAGCTAATGGTATGTGTTATTAAATTAGTGATGCACTGATTTTTTGCTTAAACGCATTATAAATATGTTATATCAGTGATTCTGTCACAGTATTTCTCAAACAAAATGCAAACACCAATAATAGTCTATTTCACTAGTTTAGGTGTGACTCAGTCAGAGTTTCTGTCGCAGCCTTGACTGTTGAAGCCAGCATTAGCATGCTGCTGCTAACTGCAGTATTTTTACTTTAAATAACACATCTGTTTGAGTTGGCTTCAGATCAGAGTTGAGCTGAACTTTGCACTTAAACGTTTATCTGTTTATATCTGTTTATCTTGATTCCACAGAAATGAATAATTTGGGGTCTATACCTAATCTGTTATTCTTGGGAATGTTTTTGCCGTGTTTCAGTCGAGCTTTAGACCCTGTCACAGCACTGAGACAGCCTCTAATGACTAATTACATCAGGCTAAATACAGATGCAGACACGGTCACAGTTTTAGTTCTGCTGGACCTTAGTGCTGCATTTGACACAGTGGACCATATGATCTTACTAGAGAGGTTAAACACCTGAGTGGGAATCTCTGGAAAGGCTCGAGTGGTTTGTGTCCTACTTTAAAGACAGGACTTACTGTGTCGAGATTAATAGCTGTGTCTTGGACAGTATGGCATTGACCTGTGGGGTTCCCAATCTGGGGGCCCTCTTGTTCAATCTGTACATGCTTCCATTGGGTCAATTACTATCCAGTAACAATATGTTCCATCACAATTACGCAGATGATACTCAGATCTATTTTTTAACTGACAGCGGGTGAACATGGGCCTGTAGATTTACTGTGTCATTGTATTAAACAGATTAGTGTGTGGATTCAAAATAACTTTCCTCATTAAAATAACTTTCAGTTAAATACAGATAAAACTGAGATAATTGTCTTTGGCCACAAAAACACAGAGAGGTTGTCATTGGTCATCTTGAAGCTCTTTCACTAGAACCAAAAATCAAGTTAGAAATCTCGGGGTAATCATGGACTCAGACCTGAATTTGAACAGTCATATTAAGTCCATTGCATCAGCGGCCTATTACCACCTCAAAAACATTGCTAAACTAAGAAACTAGTGTCTAAACCTGATTTGGAGAGACTAATTCATGCATTTGTCTCCAGTCGGTCAGACTATTGTAACGGCTGCTCACAGGCCTTTCCAAACGAGCTGTTAGACAACTGCAGTTTATCCAAAATGCTGCTGCTCGAGTCCTGACCAGAGACAGGAAATACGACCACATTAGTCCAGTGCTCCGGTCTCTGCACTGACTTCCTGTCACTCAGAGAATAGACTTTAAAACAGCTCTGCTTGTACAAGTCTTTTCATGGTTTAGCTCTGAAATCCATCTCTGACATGTTAGAGCCGTATGAACCACCTCGGGCTGTGAGATCCTCATGGAGGGGTCTCCTGGTGGTTCCAGAGTCAGGACTAAACACGTTGAGGCTGCGTTTCAAGTTCATGCAGCTATGGTCTGGAACAGCCTCAGTGATGTGAGACAGGCCTCAACTCTGACTGTGTTTAAGTTCAGGCTGAAAACGCACTTATTTACTGCTGCCTATGGCAATTGACTGTATTTTAACTCATTTTAATATATCATTTCAATAAATACATATTAAAATACGTATTTTTATATATATTTTTATGCGTTGTATTGATTTAGTTTTGTTGTGTTTATGGTGTTGCTGTGAGGCACATTGAGTTGCCTTGTGCACGAAATGCACGGTTAGCGCCTCCACTTCACAGCTGGAAGGTCCCGGGTTCAATTCCCACCAGGACGGGGCCTTTCTGTGTGGAGTTTGCATGTTCTCCCCGTGTCTGCGTAGGTTTCCTCCGGGTACTCCGGTTTCCCCTACCACTAAAAACATGTGCAATAGGTGAATCCTCCAGCCAGGTGATTCTGACCACCAGCCTGGCTCCACATCATGGAGGCGGGTCCCCGAGCGCGGCACTGCCGTCGACCACTGCTCCTTACAGGTCGCCCCAGTGGCATCGAAGGATGAGTTAAATGCAGAGGACAAATTTCCCTATGGGGACAATAAAGTATAAAAACAAACAAACAAACAAATGTGTTGTACAAATACATTTGCCTTGCCTTGCCTATAATTGTATTTTATGGCACATTAAAGTGTGCCATGACGCTTAGTTGAACATCAGTAAAGTTGTTATTAAAGAGTAAAACAGCATTGTGGTCAGGTCTAGCTTATTGAATTTGATTCCATTGGATTCATTGCCCCTCAAAATGTAGGTTTTGACACTAAGATCAAAACTATAGGTCAATTAGAAGCTAAAAAATTGAGAAAATAAGTTTTACGGCGGCCATTTTGAATAATCCAAGATGGCTGCCCTCAGAGGTCAAATCCAGCTTACCTCCACATCTGAAATTAATGCATATAATAAGTAATAACACTGGGAGAAATTTTATGCTTTCTTCACAAAGTGCACAATTTTTATGCTTAACCGCTCTACTATGGAAGCTTAAACATGTGCAGATGTTCAGACTATTTTAAGTTTTATTACAGCCAACAATAAAAAGTTGCTAAATCATAACTGACTGAATATAAAAGGCTCCGTCTGTTGTGGCCCCCGATTGATTGATTTGATTGTGATGAATGTGAAGTTTGAGTCTGAGATCAAAGCGTCTCCTCAGCTTCTGCTCCTCAAACCCTCGTCTTCCTCAGCAGCTCCTGCAACACTACACGTTCAGAACATGAAGCAGGAAGTGAAGAGGACTCTGTGATGTAAGAAGGAAGCAGGAAGTGAAGAGGACTCTGTGATGTAAGAAGGAAGCAGGAAGTGAAGAGGACTCTGTGATGTAAGAAGGAAGCAGGAAGTGAAGAGGACTCTGTGATGTAAGAAGGAAGCAGGAGGTGAAGAGGACTCTGTGATGTAAGAAGGAAGCAGGAGATGAAGAGGACTCTGTGATGTAAGAAGGAAGCAGGAGATGAAGAGGACTCTGTGATGTAAGAAGGAAGCAGGAGATGAAGAGGACTCTGTGATGTAAGAAGGAAGCAGGAAGTGAAGAGGACTCTGTGATGTAAGAAGGAAGCAGGAGATGAAGAGGACTCTGTGATGTAAGAAGGAAGCAGGAGATGAAGAGGACTCTGTGATGTAAGAAGGAAGCAGGAGATGAAGAGGACTCTGTGATGTAAGAAGGAAGCAGGAGATGAAGAGGACTCTGTGATGTAAGAAGGAAGCAGGAGATGAAGAGGACTCTGTGATGTAAGAAGGAAGCAGGAAGTGAAGAGGACTCTGTGATGTAAGAAGGAAGCAGGAAGTGAAGAGGACTCTGTGATGTAAGAAGGAAGCAGGAGATGAAGAGGACTCTGTGATGTAAGAAGGAAGCAGGAAGTGAAGAGGACTCTGTGATGTAAGAAGGAAGCAGGAGATGAAGAGGACTCTGTGATGTAAGAAGGAAGCAGGAAGTGAAGAGGACTCTGTGATGTAAGAATGAAGCAGGAGATGAAGAGGACTCTGTGATGTAAGAATGAAGCAGGAAGTGAAGAGGACTCTGTGATGTAAGAAGGAAGCAGGAGATGAAGAGGACTCTGTGATGTAAGAAGGAAGCAGGAGATGAAGAGGACTCTGTGATGTAAGAAGGAAGCAGGAGATGAAGAGGACTCTGTGATGTAAGAATGAAGCAGGAGATGAAGAGGACTCTGTGATGTAAGAAGGAAGCAGGAGATGAAGAGGACTCTGTGATGTAAGAAGGAAGCAGGAAGTGAAGAGGACTCTGTGATGTAAGAAGGAAGCAGGAGATGAAGAGGACTCTGTGATGTAAGAAGGAAGCAGGAGATGAAGAGGACTCTGTGATGTAAGAAGGAAGCAGGAGATGAAGAGGACTCTGTGATGTAAGAAGGAAGCAGGAGATGAAGAGGACTCTGTGATGTAAGAAGGAAGCAGGAGATGAAGAGGACTCTGTGATGTAAGAAGGAAGCAGGAAGTGAAGAGGACTCTGTGATGTAAGAAGGAAGCAGGAGATGAAGAGGACTCTGTGATGTAAGAAGGAAGCAGGAAGTGAAGAGGAGTCTGTGATGTAAGAAGGAAGCAGGAGATGAAGAGGACTCTGTGATGTAAGAAGGAAGCAGGAAGTGAAGAGGAGTCTGTGATGTAAGAAGGAAGCAGGAAGTGAAGAGGACTCTGTGATGTAAGAAGGAAGCAGGAAGTGAAGAGGACTCTGTGATGTAAGAAGGAAGCAGGAGATGAAGAGGACTCTGTGATGTAAGAAGGAAGCAGGAGATGAAGAGGACTCTGTGATGTAAGAAGGAAGCAGGAGATGAAGAGGACTCTGTGATGTAAGAAGGAAGCAGGAGATGAAGAGGACTCTGTGATGTAAGAAGGAAGCAGGAAGTGAAGAGGACTCTGTGATGTAAGAAGGAAGCAGGAGGTGAAGAGGACTCTGTGATGTAAGAAGGAAGCAGGAGGTGAAGAGGACTCTGTGATGTAAGAAGGAAGCAGGAGGTGAAGAGGACTCTGTGATGTAAGAAGGAAGCAGGAGATGAAGAGGACTCTGTGATGTAAGAAGGAAGCAGGAGGTGAAGAGGACTCTGTGATGTAAGAAGGAAGCAGGAAGTGAAGAGGACTCTGTGATGTAAGAAGGAAGCAGGAGATGAAGAGGACTCTGTGATGTAAGAAGGAAGCAGGAGATGAAGAGGACTCTGTGATGTAAGAAGGAAGCAGGAGGTGAAGAGGACTCTGTGATGTAAGAAGGAAGCAGGAGGTGAAGAGGACTCTGTGATGTAAGAAGGAAGCAGGAGATGAAGAGGACTCTGTGATGTAAGAAGGAAGCAGGAGATGAAGAGGACTCTGTGATGTAAGAAGGAAGCAGGAGATGAAGAGGACTCTGTGATGTAAGAAGGAAGCAGGAAGTGAAGAGGACTCTGTGATGTAAGAAACCTTTAATGACACTTTGGTTGTTTGACAAAAAAAATGACAAAAAATGACAAAAAAATTTATGAAAAAATGACAAAAAATGACAAAAAAATGACAAAAATGACAAAAAAAATTCTGAAAAAATGACAAAAAATGACCAAAAAATGAAAAAAAAAATGACAAAAATGACAAAAAAAATGACTAAAAAATTACAAAAAATTGTTGAAAAAATGACAAAAAAAATTATGAAAAAATGACAAAAAAATGACAAAAAAATGACAAAAAATGAAGAAAAAAATTACAAAAAAGTTACAAAAATGAGTTAAAAACCCCCCAAAAAAAGATGGAAAAATAATCTGATGACGTGAGGAAAAAGATCCATTTAGTTTTGTAAGTCTTAGCTTTCAAACGAGGCGTTACACTGGCCTACAGGATTTGGATAAAGCTGAACTGGAGAAAAAGCTCTCGGTTCAGGCGGGAGTTAAGAGGTTAATCTGATGTGTTTGTCCGGCAGAAACCGTCCTCATTGTGCCTTTATCTGCACAAACCCGAGTGTGTCTGAATCATCCACAAATCTCTGATCAGTTCGATGATTACGCTTCATCTTTACTCAAATATCAAAGGTTTTCACACCGAGACCAAAGCAACTATCTTCTGGATCTCCTCTGTCCTGTCGTCGCCTGCAGGTTCTTTCACGCCTCTGAAGTTCCTGCCTCTCCTGAAGCGTCTCAGATCTTTGTCTCAGAGGGAATGCTGCAGGTCCGGGTCCTCGGGTCCTCCTGTCACGCTCCAGGTCCTCGTGTCTCGCTCCGGCTCAGGTTTCAGCGTCCCGGCTCTTTGTTTCCTCTGACTCTGAGCTCGTCCTGTGGAGCAGGTTAGACCGAGGTGTTCAGGTCGAGAGGTCACGCAGAACTTTGTACGAGATTTATGCTTTTAGTGTCACAGAAGAACTCGCGGGGGTGAAGTGTTTCATCAGTTCTGAGCTTTCAAATGAGACCGGCCCGGCCTAGAGTCTGTTTCTGCTTCAGCTTCAGTGAACAGTTCAGGGGAGGCCGGAGAGAAGGTTTAACTGCAGCCTCTGGAGGGACCGACAGCTTCATGTTCAGAGACTCCAGCTTTGTAGCAGCTGTTCTCTTAACCCCTTAACTCCCGCCTGAACCGAGAGCATTTCCTCCAGTTTGGCTTTACCCCAATCCAAAAGCTTCTGGAAAACAGGCGTGGAAATAGCGACAGAACTGAGACGAAAACAATGATGGAAATGTGGCGAAAAAGTGATGAAAAAGTAGCAAAAAGTCACAAAAATGTCACAAGAAATTGACAAAACATGACAAAAAAGTGACAAAAAATTGATGAAAAAATGACCAAAAAAGTGACAAAAAAATGACAAAAAATTGATGAAAAAATAACAAAAAAATGACAAAAAAATGACAAAAAAGTGACAAAAAAGTGAAAAAAAATGACAAAAAAGTGACAAAAAAGTGACAAAAAAATGACAAAAAAGTGACAAAAAAGTGAAAAAAAATGACAATAAAAATGACAAAAAAGTGACAAAAAAGTGACAAAAAAATGACAAAAAAATGACAAAAAAGTGACAAAAAAGTGACAAAAAAATAACAAAAAAATGACAAAAAAATGACAAAAAAATGACAAAAAAGTGACAAAAAAAAAGACAAAAAAAACGGCAAAAATGTGACAAAAAAATGTGACAAAAAAGTTACAAAAATGAGTTAAAAACCCCCCAAAAAATGAGGGAAAAAAAAGTCTGATGACGTGAGGAAAAAGATCCATGTAGTTTTGTCGGTCTTAGCTTTCAAATGAGGCGTTACACTGGCCTACAGGATTTGGATAAAGCTGAACTGGAGAAAAAGCTCTCGGTTCAGGCGGGAGTTAAGAGGTTAATCTGATGTGTTTGACTGGCAGAAACCGTCCTCATTGTGCCTTTATCTGCACAAACCCGAGTGTGTCTGAATCATCCACAAATCTCTGATCAGTTCAATGATTCTGCTTCATCTTTACTCAAATATCAAAGGTTTTCACACCGAGACCAAAGCAACTATTTCACACTTTTCATCAGCAGAGAGATCCTTTTTCTTTCCTTTATCGCTTGAAAACGATGATCTGATGACCCTTTTTCAGCAGTTTTTCCTTTAACCTGAAGCTGATCATCCCAGACTGAGATTAATGTCAGTGATTCAAACTGAGACACAAAACCATCATGAGTTTCACTGAAAAACTTTGAAACTTTGAAATACGATTTGCACAATACTGTGGAACGCAGTGTCTGAGCCTCACTTAACCTCTTAACCCCCGCCTGAACCGAGCACATTTACTCCAGTTTGGCTTTACCCCAATCCAAAAGCTTCTGGAAAACAGGTGTGGAAAGAGCAACAAAACTGAGACGAAAACAAGGATGAAAAAGTGACAAAAATGTCACAAAAAATTGACGAAAAATGACAAAAATGTTACAAAAAAATACAAAAATATGATAAAAATTTGACAAAAAAATTACAAACATTTGACAAAAAATGACAAAAACATTGATGAAAAAGTGGCAAAAATGTCACAAGAAATTGACCAAAAAATGACCAAAAAATGACAAAAATGTGACAAAAAATGGATGAAAAAATGACAAAAATGTGACAAAAATTGACAAAAAAATGACCCAAAAATTACAAAAAAATGACCAAAAAATGACCAAAAAATGACCAAAAAAAGACAAAAAAAGACAAAAAAATGACAAAAAAATGACAAAAAAATTACAAAAAAATTACAAAAAAATTACAAAAAAAGACAAAAAAAAGACAAAAAATGTGACAAGAAAATGACCAAAAATGTGATAAAAATTTGACCAAAAAAATTACAAAAAAATGACCAAAAAATGAAAAAAAAAAAAATGAAAAAAATGAAAAAAAAATGAAAAAAAAAATGAAAGAAATGTGACAAAAATGTGACAAGAAAATGACAAAAAATTGATAAAAATTTGACAAAAAAGTTAAAAAATAATGAGTTGAAAACCCAACAAAAAACTGATGGAAAAATAATCTGATGACGTGAGGATAAAGATCCTCTCGGTTCAGGCGGGAGTTAAGGGGTTAACCAAGCGCATTTCTCCGGCTTTACCCAAATCTAAAAGCTTCTCCACTGTCAGACCTGCAAACCTCATCTACGCTTCTCCCTCGTTATGACTGTCGCGTTTTCGTCCTTTTTAACTCGATCACAGTTACACAAAGAAAAGGTCAGTTTGTGGGCCTTAGCTTTCAAATGAGGCGCTGGCAGCTCTTTGTCAGCCTCAGGTTCAAACCCGCAGTCGGGATGTGTTACTAACGATCGTTGTTGTGGAGAATCTGGAGTGAGTTCGTCTTCCGTCCGGTTTCTGCTGGAATAGTTTGACTCATCGTTACATCTGAGTTCGTTGGAAAAAACAGTGGAACAGGTCGAACGGCGTCCACTTCCTCAGAAAGAGTCTATTCAAAGCCAAGGCGAGGTGTCCTTGAGCAAGACACGTTTCAGTGATCGCTCAGAGATGACGTCATTGCCCACAGAGCCTCGGAAAGTACTAATACACCCTGAACTTCTGCACATTGTGTCATGTTTACAGCCCTAAACATCAAGATTTTATTTAGATTTTTTTACTGAACGTTCACACACAAGTAACAGACGACTGTGAAGTGAAAGCAAAATGATACATGATTCTGTTATTTTTCTAAAAATAGAAAAGTGAAAAGTGGGGCGTGCATAAGTATCATACAGCATGAATGAATACTTTGTGGAACCTCCTTTTACTGCAATAACAGCAGAAAGTCTTTTGGGGTTTGTTGAAAAAATGACAAAAAATGACAAAAAAATTATGAAAAAAATTATGAAAAAATGACAAAAAATGACAAAAAAGTGACAAAAAAAATTTATGAAAAAATGACAAAAAAATGACAAAAAAATGACAAAAAAATGACAAAAAAATGACAAAAAAATGACAAAAAATGACAAAAAAGTGACAAAAAATGACAAAAAAAATTTATGAAAAAATGACAAAAAAATGACAAAAAAATGACAAAAAAATGACAAAAAATGACAAAAAAGTGACAAAAAATGACAAAAAAATTTATGAAAAAATGACAAAAAAATGACAAAAAAGTGACAAAAAAGTGACAAAAAAGTGACAAAAAATGACAAAAAATGACAAAAAAAATTATGAAAAAATTTATGAAAAAATTTATGAAAAAATGACCAAAAAATGACCAAAAAATGACCAAAAAATGACAAAAAAAATAAGGAAAAAATGACAAAAAAATGACAAAAAAATGACAAAAAAGTGACAAAAAATGACAAAAAAAATTATGAAAAAATGACAAAAAAATTACAAAAAAATTACAAACATTTGACAAAAAATGACGAAAACATTGATGAAAAAGTGGCAAAAATGTCACAAGAAATTGACAAAAAAATGACAAAAATGTGACAAAAAAATGACCAAAAAATTGATAAAAATTTGACACAAAAAAATACACCAAATTGACAAAAAATTGTTGAAAAAAATGACAAAAAAATGACAAAAAAATGACAAAAAAGTGACGAAAAAATGACAAAAAAATGATGAAAAAATTGATGACAAAATAACTCAATACTTTGTGGAACCTCCTTTTACTGCAATAACAGCAGAAAGTCTTTTGGGTTTGACTCTACAAGATTTGCACATGTAGAGACTGACATTTTAGCCCATTCCTCTTTACAAAACAACCCAAGCTCTGTCACATTAGAAGGAGAGCGTTTGTGAACAGCAGTTTTCAGATGATTCCACAGATTTTCAGTAGGATTTAGGTCAGGACTTTGACTGGGCCATTCTAACACATTCATATGTTTTTATTGAACCATTCCATTGTAGATTTATCTTTGTGTTTCGGGTCATTGTCCTGCTGAAGGTGAATCTCCGCCCCAGCCTCAGTTCTCTTGTGACTCCAGCAGGTTTTCCTCCAAAATGTCCCTGTATTTGGCTCCATCTTCCCAACTATTCTTACAGTCTCCCCAGTCCCCGCTGAGGAAAAGCAGCCCCACAGCATGATGCTCCCCCCCGTATATCTGACACTGGGGATGGTGCACTCAGGACCATGAGCAGTGTCAGG
>NW_027639330.1:0-207500 GCF_951799975.1 Gobius niger
GAACAAAAAAGCTCCAGGGCTTCAGCTTCATTTAGTCTCGCACCATATTTGAAGCCGCTGAACCATTTGGCACATTTTTAAATCCATCCATCATTATTGTTTGTGCAAAATTCTGTCTCGCAACCGTTGTACTTCAGCCGGTTGTTCAAGTCTTATATGATCAATTATGAGGAAACTTAGAAAGTACAGAATACAGAACGCTTTTTGCAGCACTTTTTAGGGCCCCCACCCTGCTCTGGGCCCTGGGTACTCAGCCCCCTTTACCCCCCCCAGTCCGACGCCACTGGTAATACCCAAATAATTGTATTGTAATTGTAACTATTTTTGACTAGATTTTAAGATTTTTGAAATTCAATTTGATTGTGATTGATTGTAAGTGCCCACAAAATATACACAAAATTGTTCCAGGTTAATGTGTTCTGTTCGGTTTGTTTTCTTTTTACTTGTATATAGTGATTTATTGTAAATACTATACCAAACGTGATTTGTTTGTATAGTATTCCATCAGGGCAGAGACACAGACTTCCTTGTGCCAAGAAAAATGTGTACAGGAATTCCTTTGTTCCCTTTGCCATCAAGGAGCTAAATAAGTTGTAAGTACTAATGTCGTTGAGTCAGTCTGTTCCTTTTCGTAATGTAGTGAACCTGCTGCTGCTGTGTCTGCAGTGAACCGATTTTATAATGAACTGATTTTAAATGTATTGGAATGTATGAGTGGAATGTATGAGCAAGCCAAAGACAAATTTCTGCCATCATTGTGCATGGTGGACAATAAAGTTTTTCTATTCTATTCTATTCTATGTTTTGTTGAATGTGGTATATTTGTCTGTATTTTATAAAGTGTGCATTAAATGTTGTGTATTTTGAGGTGAAAAGAATAAAACATATATTTTGTTTATATATTTCATTAATCTGTTTTATGTTTATTGTTTTGTTCGTGGCTGATGGTGACAGTGATGTGATATAGCAGGTTTAGGTGGAGTGTTGAAAGTCAAATTACATAAACGACGAGATACGTGCAGAATTGCCCATTTATTTATTAAATCAAAGGTCACAGTAATATACGGTAGTTTACAATTAATCATGGTTATACCATGGTCTGGGTGAATACTGGATTCTGATTGGCTGGTGCATTATTTTGGTATAACCGCACACGTAGTCCGGTAGTTAAATCACTGGGATATCACTCCGCTGTGGCGTCGCCATAGCAACGCATGACACAGCTGAATCAGATAAACACGTAATTAGTGACTGACAGGAACGTATGAGATGGATTTAGTGTTTGCTAAATGTTTGTAGAGGAGAGTGAGCAGCTAGGTTAGCTACTGTTAATAACATATGAGCTTTACATTTCTATTGAAAACGGTTAAGGCTATTCATCATTTTCAGGCGTACATAAAATGATCCTGCATTTAAACATATTTGTCTGGATTAGTAAAGTCAAACATAAAAGTTTCAGTTCGTGGGGGCCAGGTGTGAGCGACTCCACCGCAGCTGTTTCCATAAACAGGTGAGCTCGTTGAACTAGCTAGCTTTAGCTTCAGGTTAAACACATGGATCTATTAAACAGCGTAAAAGTGAAACAACTCCTGCCCACGAGTGCCGCATATCGGTGTTTCCTTCCAGGGAAAAGTGTTTCCGGGTTAGTCCTGTTGTGTTGTGATTCTGTGCTGATGTTGTGTCGTTGAGCCTGACTGAGATCCTCGTAGCTGCGGAGAATGACTCGCTCTGAGACCAGCCTTCAGTGACCGGCTAATAACCCACACAAAATAGTCCCGTAGTCTGGCAGATTCAGTGAGTTTAGTAAATGAAACAAACATTTATTATAAATGTTACGTTTGTGGGACCCTGGTATAAGCGGATTAAACAACGAGGAGCCGTGTTAGACGTTATAATGCACGACGCGGAGTCAAGAACACCACGACGCACAGCGGAGTGGAGTTACTCCAGTGCATTATAACCGTCGAATGCGGCTCCTCGTTGTTTAATCCTTACTTAGACACTGTAAATCCTGCAATATATCAGTTACTAAAAGTTCTTCCATCCTACCAATGAGTTCTGAACTCTAACAGTAACAAGGCGGATTAGGGGTCAACAACCTTAAAGCAGTACTAAGTAACTCCTCCCCCTAGAGGCCATAAGCGCAACTGCAGGTGTAGTAGCAAGTTACGATTTTTTAACTTTTTAATTGTCTTGGAGAGTAAATACTACACTGACAGGAAAGGCGAAGGGAGAGAGGGTTACTGTGCATCCAATTATACAACGGAAATATTTTTTTTCACTCAAACTTGGCTGTAAATACTGTTTAATGTGACGTTAGCCCGCAGTTAGCTTTGCCCGTTAGCATGTTAGCCTCTTCTTCGTGATTCCATTAGTGTGTATTAGTTGCTCCGCACCGGTGGCAGTTAAGTTGCAAACATGGTTTTCTGGTCAGAGACACCAGGGGGCGATGAAAACATCCAACCATCCCATAAACACTTGTATCACCCCCACAGGGACTACGGGGAGGGTTTATTAAGGTAAACAGAAAATACAATATATTGATGGCCACCACCATTGTAATTATTCCTAAGAATGCTGTAAGAGGGGATAGCACTATGCTATGACCTGTGTTATGTGCAAGTCTGACCCGTTTACCTGCAGTATCTGATTCTACACATTAATGATCACCACACAGCCATTATAATAAGACTTTGTAGAACCTGCAGCTTACAGGAAGGACTGGCGCATTGTTGTGAGCAAATGTTTTAGTTTGATTATCCTTTCATTTTGTTGTAAGAGTTGTTGGTTTATTTCATTGTCCTTTTTTAACTGTTTTGTGAGTATCGATGTTAGTGACTCCCCCCGGCGCTTTCGTGGACGTGCTGGTGTGGTGCTCCTGTCCCCGTGGCTGCTGCTCGGCTCTGTGCGGCCGGTGCCGGGCTCTGAGCGGCTGGTGCTCGGCTCTGTGGGGGGGTCCGGAGGCAGCAGCAGCCCCGGGTCCGGAGGCAGCAGCAGCCCCGGGTCCACTGCCGCTGTTAGCCGCTGTTAGCCGCTGTTAGCCGCTGTTAGCCGCTGTTAGCCACTGTTAGCCGCTGTTAGCCGCCGTTAGCTTCGGTTAGCTTCGGTTAGCTCGCCTCTTACATAACACAGACAGGGCAAATGCTAATGCTAACGGCTAATGCTAACGGCTAATGCTAACGGCTAATGCTAACGGCTCCGCGGACCGCCCGCCGGTGTACCGGGCCCCGAGCCGCAGAGCCCCGGGGACAGCAGCGCCATGGTCCACTCCCATGTCCTTTATACATCCACAGGTCCACCAGGCATCCTCTTTATCCTCATCGTTATCCTCATTGTGATCCTCATAACGTCCAGAGGCTCGGCTCCATCAGCAGCAGCTCCGCTAACACAGAGCACAGCGCCACACAGCGGACACACTGGGGTCTACTGTGTAACCTCTTAACCCCCGCCTGAACCGAGCGCTTTTCCTACAGCTTTACCCAAATCTAAAAGCTTCTCGACCTCATTTGAATGGTAAATGGTAAATGGTCTCAACTTACAGTGTCTGCGTACATTGGTGTATGAATGAGAGTATGAATGGGTGAGTGGATCCTTGCTGTAAAGCGCTTTGAGTGCCTAATGTAGGTGGAAAAGCGCTATATAAGTTGAGACCATTTACCATTTACCTCATTTGAAAGCTAAACAACTCACCTAGATCTTTGTGATTTCTTCTGGAAAAAGGTGTGAAAATAGCAACAAAACTGAGACGAAAACAATGATGGAAATGTGAAAAAATGACAAAAATGTGACAAAAAAATGACAAAAAATGACAAAAAAATGACAAAAAATGTGACAAAAAAATGACAAAAAGTGACAAAAAAATGACAAAAAAATAACAAAAAAATGACAAAAAATGTGACAAAAAATGACAAAAAATTCACAAAAAATGACAAAAAAATGACCAAAAAATGACCAAAAAATGACAAAAAAATGACAAAAAAAATGACAAAAAAAGCAAAAAAAAGACAAAAAAAATAACAAAAAAAGACAAAAATGTGACAAAAAAATGACAAAAAATGACAAAAAAAATGACAAAAAATGAGAAAAAAATGACAAAAAATGACAAAATAATGACAAAAAAAAGGAAAAATGTGACAAAAAAATGACAAAGAAGCCGAACTAGAGAAAATGCGCTCGGTCAAAGGCTAAAGGGTTTTCATGTGTGTGTTTATTGTGTGTGAAATCTCTCTAAACCAGGGCTGCCCAAACTTTTTGTCTCCGAGGGCCAAAATGAGAAAGTGCGTGTGGGTCGCGGGCCAAACACGGCGATGTCAAGCGTGAAACATATAACTGCAAATAATAAAAGTTACTTTATTTTCTTTTTTGGTATACCTTTGCATTTAATTAAATCTATGCAATTAACCTCTTAACCCCGTCTGAACCGAGAGGATCTTTTTCCTCACGTCATCAGATTTTTTTTCCATCATTTTTTTGTTGGGTATTCAACTCATTTTTGTCTCATTTTTGGCATTATTTTGGTCATTTTTTTTCATCACATTTTCGTCACTTTTTGGTCAATCTTTCGTCACATTTCCATCATTGTTTTCGTCTCAGTTTTGTTGCTATTTTCACAGCTTTTTTCCAGAAGCTTTTGGATTGGGATAAAGTCAAACTGGAGAAAATGTGCTCGGTTCAGGTGGGAGTTAAGGGGTTAAACATGCTACAAAAGCCTAGTTTTAGTAGTAACAAAATCAATTATTGTAGCAATATTGAGCAAAATGGAAACAACAGCACCACCTGTACCTGCAGCACCTACAGTGACTTTAGCTCATTCATTTCTTTAAGTCAAAGAAAATGCCACATTACATCATTTTGAAAGTGTCAGTTCAGCATAAATTCTTTTATAAGTCATAGTTGTCAACGATTTTTTGCAAAAAAAAGTTGAAAAACTGTGAAAGTTGATGCTACGACGCTCTGTGATTGATAATCACCAAGACACCAGAACAGTGTTTCCTTAACTTTGCGAAAGGAGTGAAACAGCGCCCCCAATTTGACGCTGGTGGACAAAAAGTGAACTGCATCCATATTTGCCATTGAGAATGAACGGGAGAGAGAGTTATTAACCAGATGCGGCGCAAAAGTAGGTCACCCTCTGGCGGGCCAACCTAAGTGTTCCGGCGGGCCAAATTTGGCCCGCGGGCCCCACTTTGGGCACCCCTGCTCTAAACGGTCTGAGTGACGTTAGTGACGTTAGTGACGTCACTCAGAGGCAGAAAAGTGTTGTCGCTCCGCTGCGAGCAGGGTTCGAACCTGCGCGGGGAAACCCCATTGGATTTCAAGTCCAACGCCTTAACCACTCGGCCATCGCAGCCACACGGAGCAGCGCCTGGTCACGTGAAAGATCAACATCACGTGACTGAGGAGGAAACACGTTCTTTATCGGAGAGTGTCGGCTGTTCTTTTCTTAACCCCTTAACTCCCACATGAACCTGAGGAAACAGATCCATTTAGATGTGTTTTGTAGGTCTTAGCTTTCAAATGAGGCGTTACACTGGCCTACAGGATTTGGGTAAAGCTGAACTGGAGAAAATGCTCTCGGTTCAGGCGGGAGTTAAGAGGTTTTAAATGTCACGTCTAAAAGCGGCAGTTGCTGAAGCCGCCACCAGAGGGCGCTGTGTCCCGCCCTCAGGTTTTCTTTACAGTAAAATGTCTCTAAGAACTTTTTTTCCTTCTTTTGTATCGTGAAAAACAAAGTGTTGTAAATGTAGAAGTTTGCAGCTCATTTGTGCAGATTTCTGACGGTTCCAGAAAAGTTTAGTTTTGGTCGTGATACGTGAGATGTTCTATTGTGTAAATGAAGTCTGAGTTTGTGTAAGATTCCACATAATGGCTCTGACAAAAAAGACAAAAAAAAAAATGACAAAAATGTGACAAAAAAGAAAAAAAAATGACAAAAAATCACGAAAAATAACCAAAAATGTGACAAAAATGTGACAAAAATGTGACAAAAAATGACAAAAAATGACAAAAAAAAATGACCAAAAATGTGACAAAAATGTGACAAAAAAGACCAAAAAATGACCCAAAAAAAAGATAAAAAATGACAAAAATGTGAAAAAAAAGTGAAAAAATGTGGCAAAAAAAGACAAAAAAAGACAAAAAAATGACCCGAAAAAAAGAAGGAAAAAAAGAAAAAAAAAACTAAAATGTGACAAAAAAAGACTAAAAAAATGACTAAAAAAGACCAAAAAACCCCCAAAAAATGACAAAAAATGTGACAAAAATGTGACAAAAATGTGACAAAAAAATGACCCAAAAAAAAGAAAAAAAATGACAAAAATGTGAAAAAAAAAGATGTGAAAAAAATGTGACAAAAAAAGACAAAAACAATGACAAAAAATGACCCAAAAAATAACCAAAAATGTGACAAAAAAGACAAAAAAGACAAAAAATGACAAAAAATAACAAAAAAAAAAAAAAAAATAAACACAAAAAAATGACAAAAAATGTGACAAAAATGTGACAAAAAAAGACCAAAAAAAGGCCAAAAAAGACCAAAAAATGACCCGAAACAAAGAAAAGAAAAAGAAAAAAATGACAAATAATGACAAAAAAAGAAAAAATGTGACAAAAAAAATACCAAAAAATGACCCAAAAAAAAGACAAAAAATGACAAAAATGTGAAAAAAAAAGATGTGAAAAAAATGTGACAAAAAAAGACAAAAACAATGACAAAAAATGACCCAAAAAATAACCAAAAATGTGACAAAAAAGACAAAAAATGACAAAAAATAACAAACAAAAAATAAAAAAATAAACACAAAAAAATGACAAAAAATGTGACAAAAATGTGACAAAAAAAGACCAAAAAAAGGCCAAAAAAGACCAAAAAATGACCCGAAACAAAGAAAAGAAAAAGAAAAAAATGACAAATAATGACAAAAAAAGAAAAAATGTGACAAAAAAATACCAAAAAATGACCCAAAAAAAAGACAAAAAATGACTAAAATGTGAAAAAAAACAAGTGAAAAAAAAGTGACAAAAAAGACAAAAAAATGACCCGAAAAAAAGAAGAAAAACAGAAAAAAAAATACAAAAATGTGACAAAAATGTGACAAAAAATGACAAAAAAAGACCAAAAAATGACTAAAAAAACAAAAAAAATACCAAAATGTGATAAAAATGTGACAAAGATCTCCTGTAAAGATCTCACAGAAAGAGTTTGTGTGAGATTCCACATAAAGGCTCTGACTCTGACGTGACTTTGCCTTTGTTTGTAGGTCCAGGAGTTCATCTCTAATGTTGTCGAAAACTGCACTGAAACTACGGAGGCCTGGAAGTGACATCAGACAAAACAAACATACATATATAGAATATTCTTTGAAGAAACAAAAAAATGTATATATATATTTTTTTAATTTTAATATTTTTTTACACCGTGAACGAGTTCATTATCACGGGGGAATGAGAAGAACCTTTTATTTTAACCTTGTTTACCCCGAGGCACTTTTTCACCCCTAAAAGAGTGTGTTTTGTCTGACGTCGCTCCCAGGGCTCCGTGGAAACAAAGCGCAGAGACAAGACCAACCTCAGAAGATCCGGTTTGAGTCACAGGAAACGCCTCGACTCAGAACAGGAAACAGAGACCGAGCTGCAGCAGAGGACGGAGAGAAGACTCTGCACTCGCTCTGAAGACTCTGAAGACTGTAGAGTGAAGACTGTAGAGTGAAGACTGTAGAGTGAAGTCTGCTGCGACTGGACTGAGGTGAGTCTGGAGCTTTAGCCGCTCAGTGAGAACAGGAAGTGAGATTGTGTTGTTTCGAGGCTCATGTTCCTCATGTTCCTCATGTTCCTCATGTTCCTCATGTTCCTCTTGTTCCTCATGTTCCTCCTGTTCCTCTTGTTCCTCCTGTTCCTCATGTTCCTCATGTTCCTCTTGTTCCTCATGTTCCTCATGTTCCTCTTGTTCCTCATGTTCCTCATGTTCCTCATGTTCCTCTGGACTTTGGAGCCTTTATACAAATGTGTTTTTCTTTCACAAATAGTACTTGAGTAAAGCTCAGAACCTCCATGACTAAATTGATTCCATCACTGACACATTTGTCTCTTACAAAACCTCTGGAGCAGATGTGGAACCTGTGCTCGTGGATTCTCGTCTGTTTCCGGTTTGTTTACGTCACTTTAGGATTGACTCTTCTCTGTTCACGTCCCGCTCTCTCAGGCTCTACAACTTTAGACATTTTTATTTCATTATTTATTCACAGATTTAGGAAAATTCAAAACAAAACCATCAGATTTAGGATTTATTTCCCTCTGAGTCTAAACTCTGTGTTTGTTTGTTTTTGTGGTTTGAGTTTCTTAGATTCTCGGTTCCATAAATGTTCTCCTCTGTCTGTGGCTTCAGGTGGATCATCATGGCGTCCAGACTGGAGCAGGACCTGAGCTGTCCCATCTGCTGTGAGCTCTTCAGAGATCCTGTGGTTCTGAGCTGCAGCCACAGCTTCTGTAAGGTCTGTTTGGAGAACTGGTGGAAGGACAAACCCCTGAAGACCTGTCCAGTCTGTAAGAGCAAGATCTCCATGGATCCATCACTGAGCCTCACCCTGAAGAACCTGGTGGAGACGTTCACAGAGGAGAGAAGACAAACATCTCCATCTCCAGCACAGCCTGAGTGCAGTCTTCACTCTGAGAAGCTGCGGCTCTTCTGTGAGGACCATCAGGACCTGGTCTGCCTGGTCTGCAGAGACTCCAGGACTCACAAAGACCACAGCTTCACACCCATCGAGGAGGCGGCTCAGGAGCTGAGAGAGCAGCTGAGGAGAGACCTCACACCTGTACAGGAGAACCTGAAGGTAAGAGACCTCACACCTGTACAGGAGAACCTGAAGGTAAGAGACCTCACACCTGTACAGGAGAACCTGAAGGTAAGAGACCTCACACCTGTACAGGAGAACCTGAAGGTAAGAGACCTCACACCTGTACAGGAGAACCTGAGGGTAAGAGACCTCACACCTGTACAGGAGAACCTGAAGGTAAGAGACCTCAAACCTGTACAGGAGAACCTGAGGGTAAGAGACCTCACACCTGTACAGGAGAACCTGAAGGTAAGAGACCTCAAACCTGTACAGGAGAACCTGAAGGTAAGAGACCTCACACCTGTACAGGAGAACCTGAAGGTAAGAGACCTCACACCTGTACAGGAGAACCTGAAGGTAAGAGACCTCACACCTGTACAGGAGAACCTGAAGGTAAGAGACCTCACACCTGTACAGGAGAACCTGAAGGTAAGAGACCTCACACCTGTACAGGAGAACCTGAAGGTAAGAGACCTCACACCTGTACAGGAGAACCTGAAGGTAAGAGACCTCACACCTGTAAAGGAGAACCTGAAGGTAAGAGACCTCACACCTGTACAGGAGAACCTGAAGGTAAGAGACCTCACACCTGTACAGGAGAACCTGAAGGTAAGAGACCTCACACCTGTAAAGGAGAACCTGAAGGTAAGAGACCTCACACCTGTACAGGAGAACCTGAAGGTAAGAGACCTCAAACCTGTACAGGAGAACCTGAGGGTAAGAGACCTCACACCTGTACAGGAGAACCTGAAGGTAAGAGACCTCACACCTGTACAGGAGAACCTGAAGGTAAGAGACCTCACACCTGTACAGGAGAACCTGAGGGTAAGAGACCTCACACCTGTAAAGGAGAACCTGAAGGTTAGAGACCTCACACCTGTACAGGAGAACCTGAAGGTAAGAGACCTCACACCTGTACAGGAGAACCTGAAGGTAACTAACTCTAACTCTCTCTGATGTTTCTCCTCAGGTCCTGGTTCTTTCTAACTCTCTCTGATGTTTCTCCTCAGGTCCTGGTTCTTTCTAACTCTCTCTGATGTTTCTCCTCAGGTCCTGGTTCTTTCTAACTCTCTCTGATGTTTCTCCTCAGGTCCTGGTTCTTTCTAACTCTCTCTGATGTTTCTCCTCAGGTCCTGGTTCTTTCTAACTCTCTCTGATGTTTCTCCTCAGGTCCTGGTTCTTTCTAACTCTCTCTGATGTTTCTCCTCAGGTCCTGGTTCTTTCTAACTCTCTCTGATGTTTCTCCTCAGGTCCTGGTTCTTTCTAACTCTCTCTGATGTTTCTCCTCAGGTCCTGGCTCGGAGCAGAGCACAGTTGGAGTCTTCAGAGGCTCATATCACGGCCCAGGCCCGACGCGCTCAGACACAGATCAGAGCTCAGTTTGAGAAGCTGCACCAGTTCCTGAGGGAGGAGGAAGAGTCCAGGATGAAGGCTCTGAGGGAGGAAGAGGAGCAGAAGACTCAGAGGATGAAGGACATGATGGCGGCCGTGAGCAGAGACATGGAGGCCGTGTCCCAGAGCGTCTCAGAGACAGAGGAGCTGCTGAGAGCAGCAGACGCCTCCTTCCTGCTCCAGTACAAGACTGCAGCAAAGAGGCTGCAGCAGCGCCCCCTGGTGGAGGACATGGGACCAGGAGCTCTGATAGACCAGGCCAAACATCTGGGCAACCTGGGCTTCAACATCTGGAGGAACATGAAGAGCCTGGTGCAGTTCTACCCTGTGATTCTGGATCCAAACACTGCAGGACCTCGTATGATCCTGTCTGAAGATCTGAGCTCAGTGAGAGGAGGAAGAGAAGAACAGGAGGTCCCACAGAATCCAGAGAGAAGAGAATATAACGAGGTACTTGGATCTGAGAGGTTTGTCTCAGGGACTCACAGCTGGGACGTGGAGGTCGGGGAGAATCAGCGCTGGTATGTGGGTGTGACAGAGTTTGTTCAAGGAAGAGACGTCACTGAGGAGAGAGAGTGGTACATAGAGTTCTATGATGGTGATTACTCAGCCTGTTCTCCCTCAGACGATAAACCTCTGTCAGTGGAGAAGCTGCAGAGAGTCCGAGTGAAGCTGGACTTTGGCTCAAAAACACTGACCTTCACTGACCCCGACACAAACACAGACCACACAGTCACAGGGTTCATCTCTGAGGGACTGACTCCATATTTACACACATCTCAGGATGTTCCTCTGAAGATCTTACCGAGGAACATCACTGTGACAGTAGAACCTACAGCTCTGTGTTTCTCTCCTTAACCCTCGTAGTTCCTTCACCTGATGACATCACGAGGTGGTGATCTGTCAGTGCTCAGATTGCCTCCAGATGATGTAAAAGTACTTTGTATATTCTGGGTGATTTGGATCTGAGTGGATGAAACGTTGTTGTTCTGTTCATTCTGTGACTTCTGTAATTACTGAAACCACTTCAATAAAAAACAACTTTCCATCAGCCACGTCTTTCATTTCCACCTTTTTAAAACCTTTACAGTTTCACTTCCTCGTTGGAAACTGTTGCCGTGACGACCGCGTTAAGTCAAAGCAAAGAAATGACAGAAAAAGAAGAGAGAAAACCAGAGAAGCAACAAAAACACAACAAAAAAAGCCACGCGAGTAAAGAAAACGTGACAAAAACACAAAACAAGAACAAACACTGACCTCTACTGGACACACTGAACCATTGCAGGAAAACTAAAGCAGGATCTTTCCTCACAGCGGAACATCAGGGTTTGAAATGCACCTACAATGTTAATCTCAGGCAAACACTTATGTTCCTCACGGTATATTTTCCTTGTGTTCCTTTACCCAAATCTAAAAGCTCTTTGACTGGAGTGTCACGCCTCCTTTAAAGCCGTACAATTGATACAAACAGATCTTTTTCCTCGAGTTTTATCACAGCTTTGACGTGTTTTTGTTGCTTTTTCGTCACTTTTTTCCCCCATTTCTTTTTTGTGGCTTTTTCGTCTGGTTTTCAGTCCCCCCCCCCCCCTGGTGGATAGTTTATGAACTGCAGGCAATATTAACCCCTTAACTCCCACCTGAACCGAGCACATTTTCTCCAGCTTTACCCCAATCCAAAAGCTTCAGGAAAAAAGGTGCGAAAATAGCGACAAAACTGAGACGAAAACAAGGATGAAAATGTGATAAAAGTGAGAAAACATTGACGAAAAATGGAGAAAAAATGGACGAAAAAGTGATGAGAATTTGACAAAAAGGCGAGTAATTTCACGAAAAAGTGACAGAAAAAATTTAAAAAAATTGACAGAAATTGACCAAAATTTGACAAAAAAGTGCAAAAAAAATGACGACAAATTGAGGAAAAAATGGACGAAAAGTGATAAAATTTTGACAAAAAAATGTGAATAATTTGATGAAAAAGTGACAAAAAATGTACAAAAAATGACAAAAAATGACAAAAATGGACCAAAATTTGACAAAAAAGTGCGAAAAATTTAACGAAAAATTGAGGAAAAAATTGACGAAAAAGTGATTAGAATTTGACCAAAAAATGACAAAAAGTCACAAAAATTTGACAAAAATGATGAAAAAAAATCTGACGTGAGGAAAAAGATCCATTTAGTTTTGTAGGTCTTTCAAATGAGGCGTTACACTGGCCTACAGGGTTTGGGTAAAGTTGAACTGGAGAAAACGCTCTCGGTTCAGGCGGGAGTTAAGAGGTTTTATGCACAGAAAAAGTATTTTGGGGGTACATTTTGTCCCTCAGCGCCCCCTAACTAAAACATCCTCCCACGGCTCTGCTCATTAGCAGCTTTCATGTTGCGATTTTTGGCCAAACTGGAGAAAATGTGCTAAAGGGGTTAAAAGGGCCTTAAAATAACACGTCGTTAAAGCTCAGTCTCGTTCTAGAAAAGCCTGAAACAGAATAATGACAGTGGGAGGAGAAAGTAAGTGCACCCTCTGGTCTAAACTGGTCACTAACTGTGTCTGAGCCTCATCAAAACCACAGGAAACATTAAACTAATAAAACCAAACATCCAAACGATCAGGAGGAATCTCGGATCAGTCAGATTCAGGGGTTCACTTACTTATTCCACGCTGTCCTGTGAGCGTTTACACTCTGTAAACGTTGATTTGTTTATGTTCTGGGATTAACACGGGGTTAATGAACATTTGTGACATTTTAGTCCTCGATAATTCATCCCTGCGTTTTACTAAACCACTCAGGTAATCCGCCAAACTCAGAAACAGCATCAATAATGGAGCGTTTGCAATGTGTATAAGTATAAAAGCTCAAATCCTTAAAGGGGCTGGATGCGAGTTTGTTTACTCACTACTGCCCCCTCAGGCCGTGTGTGTAACTAATTGTAGAGGCCGTTGTGGTGAACAGGTCTGAGCTCATTCTACACATGAGGACGTGGAGGAACATGTAGGGGAGGAAAGTACGTACCATTTTCAAACTCCGTATAGTCCCTTTAAAGCAAGGGTGCTGAGGGCGCTGCAGCAACCCCTGGTGGATCGTTTATGCATTACAGGCAATATTAACCTCTTAACTCCCGCCTGAACCGAGAGGATCTTTTTCCTCCTGTCATCAGATTTTTTTTCCATCATTTTTTTGTTGGGTATTCAACTCATTTTCTAAGTTTTTTGTCATTTTTTCGTCCATTTTTTGTCCGATTTTTATACATTTTTTGTCATTTTTTTAATCCGATTTTTATCAATTTTTTTGTCATTTTTCGTCACCTTTTTGTCACATTTCCATCATTGTTTTCGTCTCAGGCTTGTCTCTATTTTCACACCTTGTTTCCAGAAGCTTTTGGATTGGGGTAAAGCCAAACTGGAGAAAATGTGCTCGGTTCAGGTGGGAGTTAAGGGGTTAAATAAATAGGAAATAAGCAAAGAAATAGCGTTTTGGGGGGCAATCTTGTCTCTCAGCCCCCCCTAGGGCCGAAACAATTGTGTTGGCCCGCCAGAGGGTGGCTTACTTTTGCGCTGTGTGTGGTACTAACTCTCTTCCATTGATTCCTAATGGTAAATATGGATGCAGTGCAGTTTTTGGCCACCGGCATCAAATTGGGGGCGCTGTTTCACTGCTTTCACAGAGTTAAGGAAACTCTGTTGTGTCTCGGTGTTTCTCACAGAGCGTCGTAGCATCAACTTTCCCAGTTTTCCAACTTTTATTGCAAAGGTCGTTGAGAACAATAAAGTTTCATGTTAAAAACGGACAAATCAAAGAATTTATGCTGAACTGACACTTTCAAAATGATCTAATGTTGCATTTTCTTAAAGGTAAAGTCACTGCAGATACAGGTGTTGTTGTTTTACATTCTGCTCTATATATATCGCTACAATAGTGGATTTTGTTCGACTAAAACTAAGCCTTTGCCATAGTTTACATTTGTTTAAATATAGTATGTGATTTGCATAGATAGAATCAGATGCAAATGTATAGGCTATGTTTGCAGTTATACGTGTTTCATGCGTGTCATGGCCGTGTTTGGCCAAAGGCACTTTTTCATTTTGGCCTTGGAGATAAAAGGTTTAGGCACCGCTGCTTTAAAAACATTTATAAAACGTACCGTAAAAGCGACATGGGTTAAAGTGCTGTAGATGAATGTGCATGTAATCTGATTACTCCCTGTACCAAAGAGCGTGCCTGGGTTTTGCATTTAAATATTACTTCCCTGTGTATTTGTACATGTTTACATTTTTACTCATTGTCCTTCCACTGAGGTTTTTCACCTTCTTTTAAAACGGATGAAATGAAAACAAAAGGACATTTGATTGAGTGGAGCCCTGTGTGTACATCAGGTGTGGGAACCCGCCCAGTAAACGGAGAATAACCTGGCACACATTTAGTGACCAGTTTAGGCACAAATGTGTTGTTTTTCCTCCCACTGTATCTGCGAAACCTCCGGCCGTGGCAGAACTTCTGAGTCTCAGAGAGAAAAGATGAGAAACCTGTGTGTGATCGGAGTCATCGTGTTACATTAGGTTCATCCTCTCACAGCACCGGGTCTGTTTCTTTCACCCCCCTCCACACAGTCGCAGGGTTCATCTCTGAGGGACTGACTCCATATTTATTCACATCTGAGGACGTTCCTCTGAAGATCTTACCGAGGAACATCACTGTGACAGAGTAGAACCTACAGCTCTGTGTTTGTCAGTGAAAAAGAAACAATAAAAGGTGAATGTGTTTATTGTGATGTTCTTCTGTGTTTTACCTGCTTTATGAGCTTCATGATCCACATGTGCAGGAGGAACATCAGGTGTTCCATAGTGATGAGAAGAAGCAGCGGCATTCGATCTTGACGTATGTGGACGGTTAACAAGAGTCCGTTAGCATTAGCTTCAGTGTTTTTTTCCTGTTAAGTTAGCATCAGTTAGGATCTGTTAGCTTCAGTTAGCAATCAGTTAGCTTAAGTTAGCATCGGTTAGCTTCAGTTAGCATCAGCATCAGTTAGCTTCAGTTAGCATCAGTTAGCTTCAGTTAGCATCAGTTAGCATCAGTTAGCTTAAGTTAGCATCGGTTAGCTTCAGTTAGCATCAGTTAGCATCAGTTAACTTCAGTTAGCTTCAGTTAGCATCAGTTAGCATCAGTTAGCTTCAGTTAGCATCAGTTAGCTTCAGTTAGCATCAGCATCAGTTAGCATCAGTTAGCTTCAGTTAGCATCGGTTAGCCTCAGTTAGCATCAGTTAGCTTCAGTTAGCATCATTTCAGTTAGCATCAGTTAGCCTCAGTTAGCATCAGCTAGCATCAGTTAGCTTCAGTTAGCATCAGCATCAGTTAGCATCAGTTAGCTTCAGTTAGCATCAGTTAGCCTCAGTTAGCATCAATTAGCACCATTTCAGTTAGCTTCAGTTAGCATCAGTTAGCTTCAGTTGGCATTAGTTAGCATCATTTAGCATCAGCTAGCATCAGCTAGCATCAGCTAGCTTCAGTTAGCATTAGTTAGCATCATTTAGCATCACTTAGCTTCAGTTGGCATCAGATAGCTTCAGTTAGCTTCAGTTAGCATCAGTTAGCTTCAGTTAGCATCAGTTAGCTTCAGCTAGCATTAGTTAGCATCAGAAAGCTTCAGCTAGCATTAGTTAGCATCAGCTAGCTTCAGTTAGCATCAGTTAGCATCAGGTTTGGTGTTATTGTGGGGATGCTCCAAATTTGAGAAAGTAACCAGTGGTGGAAGAAGTACTCAATATTCTTACTTAAGTAAAAGTGCAGATACAGGACCAAAGCTGTACTTAAGTAATAGTAAAAGTATCTAATACAATTTGTACTTAAGTAAAAGTATGGATTATAAAATTTACTTTATCAGTACAAAGTAAAAGTATTTAAGAGAGTTAATTCGAACCAGGTCTAAAGGAGTAAACCATGAACTCAGGTCAAAAACAGGAACTAAACCTGGACTGAACCTGGACTGAACCTGGACTGAACCTGGACTCAACCTGGACTGAACCTGGACTGAACATGGACTGAACCTGGACGGAACCTGGACTGAACCTGGACTGAACATGGACTGAACCTGGACTGAACCTGGACTGAACCTGGACTGAACCTGGACTGAACCTGGACTGAACCTGGACGGAACCTGGACTGAACCTGGACTGAACCTGGACGGAACCTGGACTGAACCTGGACGGAACCTGGACTGAACCTGGACTGAACATGGACTGAACATGGACTGAACCTGGACGGAACCTGGACTGAACCTGGACTGAACCTGGACGGAACCTGGACTGAACCTGGACGGAACCTGGACTGAACCTGGACTGAACATGGACTGAACATGGACTGAACCTGGACTGAACCTGGACTGAACATGGACTGAACCTGGACTGAACATGGACTGAACATGGACTGAACCTGGACTGAACCTGGACTGAACATGGACTGAACCTGGACTGAACATGGACTGAACCTGGACTGAACCTGGACTGAACCTGGACTGAACCTGGACTGAACCTGGACTGAACCTGGACGGAACCTGGACTGAACCTGGACTGAACATGGACTGAACCTGGACTGAACCTGGACTGAACCTGGACTGAACCTGGACTGAACCTGGACTACACTGAAACAGGTCTAAACCAGGTCTAAAGGAGTAAACCACTAAACCAAGTCTAAACTGGAACTAAACCAATTCGAATAGAAAGGTCAGTTTGAAAATACTTTTACGTTTAACCCAATTTAAAAATGTAATGGAGTAAAAGTACAGATACAGCTCTAAATGTAGTGAAGTAAAAGTGACTTTCCACCATTGAAGAAAGTAAAGTTACACAATACTGATATTAGAGACATTATTATCAATCGATCTCCGTCCTTTAAGCCAGTGGTTCTCAACCTGGGGGTCGGGACCACCAAGGGGGTCGCGAGACAAATTTGGGGGGTCGCCAGATCATTTAGATAAAATATACATATTTTCATTAGCATATAACCTAACGTTTTATTGTAGCATGTGTTGCTATTTTACCAGAGGGCCATTATTTGATTGTAGTTTGATGAATTTCATTTCAGCCATTTGCTTTTTTCTTTGCTTTTTAAGAATTATGTCGGCTAATGTTCCTATTTCTCACAGTGTGACCCGGACGGGGGGTCACGAACCCCTTTACCTGTTATAATGGGGGTCGCGGCTCCAAAAAAGTTGAGAACCACTGCTTTAAGCCACATGTTTGTGATTCCTCAGAAACAGCTGGAGGAAACATCTGGACTCTGGTGTTTCTGGAGTCTCACCTTAAGTCTCTCCCTTCACTGTCGGCTTTATTCTGGAACTCTTTCATCCTGTGACAGGGCGGTAAAAAAATATGTTGACAAAAAAATTATGAAAAAATGACAAAAAATGACAAAAAAAATGACAAAAATGTGACAAAAAATGACAAAAATTTGATAAAAATGTGATAAAAATAAAAAAAAAAATGGACAAAAATGTGACAAAAAAATGAGTTGAATACCCAACAAAAGAATGATGGAAAAACAATGTGATGACGTGAGGAAAAAGATCCTCTCGGTTCAGGCGGGAGTTAAGAGGTTAAGAACCACAGCTGAGTCACTGGACACGCCCCCTCCAGAACAGGAAACAGGAAAAAGGACTCTGCTCTCTCCACAACACTCTGTAGACTCTGAAGACTCTGAAGACTCTGTAGAGAAGACTGGAGAGGCGGCGACTGGACTGAGGTGAGTCCAGAGTGTGTTTGAATGAAGCTGGAACAGGGAAGGGCATGTGAGGCAGAACAGCTCACGTCAGAGTAAAGTTACTTTGAAATCAGTAAAAAGTAAAGTGAAATAAATCCTGTGAGTAACTGTTTAAAGTGTGACTTGTGTTCCAGTCGTGAAAACAAACAAAACTTGTATAAAGTGAAAATCTTAATATTACAAAGAAAATACAGTAAAAACGTATTTAAGATAAATATTTCTGAAATAAAGGACGAGACATAAACTTCATTGATTAAAGATCGACATGAAGCTGTAACTTTAACTTTCACTCACAGTGAACTTTTACTCAGTCATGAACTGAATACTGGAATAAGGACAGTCTAACAACAACAACAACAACAACAACAACAACAACAACTTAGTATAAGTCCGTAGGAGTCTAAAACTGTGGCTTTTGTGAATAAAGGGGGAAATTTTGACAAAAATTGACGAATTTCAGGAGAAGCTCTGAGTCCAACATGCTGCCAGGCAAAGAACCCCCACCTGAACCCCACCTGAACCCCCACCTGAACCCCCCTAGGGACCTCTGATGCTAACTATCATAGCCACTTTAGCATAGGGACCTCTGATGCTAACTATCATAGCCACTTTAGCATAGGGACCTCTGGTGCTAACTATCATAGCCACTTTAGCATAGGGACCTCTGGTGCTAACTATCATAACCACTTTAGCATAGGGACCTCTGATGCTAACTATCATAGCCACTTTAGCATAGGGACCTCTGGTGCTAACTATCATAACCACTTTAGCATAGGGACCTCTGATGCTAACTATCATAGCCACTTTAGCATAGGGACCTCTGATGCTAACTATCATAGCCACTTTAGCATAGGGACCTCTGATGCTAACTATCATAACCACTTTAGCATAGGGACCTCTGGTGCTAACTATCATAGCCACTTTAGCATAGGGACCTCTGGTGCTAACTATCATAGTCACTTTAGCATAGGGACCTCTGATGCTAACTATCATAGCCACTTTAGCATAGGGACCTCTGATGCTAACTATCATAGCCACTTTAGCATAGGGACCTCTGATGCTAACTATCATAGCCACTTTAGCATAGGGACCTCTGATGCTAACTATCACAGCCACTTTAGCATAGGGACCTCTGGTGC
This sequence comes from Gobius niger, assembly GCF_951799975.1. Taxonomy (NCBI): domain Eukaryota; kingdom Metazoa; phylum Chordata; class Actinopteri; order Gobiiformes; family Gobiidae; genus Gobius; species Gobius niger. The sequence goes on from NW_027639330.1 coordinate 19,113, forward strand.
TAACTATCATAGCCACTTTAGCATAGGGACCTCTGATGCTAACTATCATAGCCACTTTAGCATAGGGACCTCTGATGCTAACTATCATAGCCACTTTAGCATAGAGACCTCTGATGCTAACTATCATAACCACTTTAGCATAGGGACCTCTGATGCTAACTATCATAACCACTTTAGCATAGGGACCTCTGATGCTAACTATCATAACCACTTTAGCATAGGGACCTCTGATGCTAACTATCATAACCACTTTAGCATAGGGACCTCTGGTGCTAACTATCATAGCCTCTTTAGCATAGGGACCTCTGATGCTAACTATCATAGCCACTTTAGCATAGAGACCTCTGATGCTAACTATCATAACCACTTTAGCATAGGGACCTCTGATGCTAACTATCATAGCCACTTTAGCATAGGGACCTCTGATGCTAACTATCATAGCCACTTTAGCATAGGGACCTCTGATGCTAACTATCATAGCCACTTTAGCATAGGGACCTCTGATGCTAACTATCATAGCCACTTTAGCATAGGGACCTCTGATGCTAACTATCACAGCCACTTTAGCATAGGGACCTCTGGTGCTAACTATCATAGCCACTTTAGCATAGGGACCTCTGATGCTAACTATCATAGCCACTTTAGCATAGGGACCTCTGATGCTAACTATCATAGCCACTTTAGCATAGAGACCTCTGATGCTAACTATCATAACCACTTTAGCATAGGGACCTCTGATGCTAACTATCATAACCACTTTAGCATAGGGACCTCTGATGCTAACTATCATAACCACTTTAGCATAGGGACCTCTGATGCTAACTATCATAACCACTTTAGCATAGGGACCTCTGGTGCTAACTATCATAGCCTCTTTAGCATAGGGACCTCTGATGCTAACTATCATAGCCACTTTAGCATAGAGACCTCTGATGCTAACTATCATAGCCTCTTTAGCATAGGGACCTCTGATGCTAACTATCATAGCCTCTTTAGCATAGGGACCTCTGATGCTAACTATCATAACCACTTTAGCATAGGGACCTCTGATGCTAACTATCATAGCCTCTTTAGCATAGAGACCTCTGATGCTAACTATCATAACCACTTTAGCATAGGGACCTCTGGTGCTAACTATCATAGCCACTTTAGCATAGAGACCTCTGGTGCTAACTATCATAGCCCCTTTAGCATAGAGACCTCTGGTGCTAACTATCATAGCCACTTTAGCATAGAGACCTCTGATGCTAACTATCATAGCCCCTTTAGCATAGCGACCTCTGATGCTAACTATCATAGCCTCTTTAGCATAGAGACCTCTGGTGCTAACTATCATAGCCACTTTAGCATAGAGACCTCTGATGCTAACTATCATAGCCTCTTTAGCATAGCGACCTCTGATGCTAACTAACCGGTGATTAGGAGCTATGTGCCGTCCCATAAGCCACTGTAAGCCACATAAGACACTGATTACTCCCTGTACCAAAGAGCGTGCCTGGGTTTTGCATTTGAATATTACTTCCCTGTGTATTTGTACATGTTTACATTTTTACTCATTGTCCTTCCACTGAGGTTTTTCCCCTTCTTTTAAAACGGATGAAATGAAAACAAAAGGACATTTGATTGAGTGGAGCCCTGTGTGTGCATCAGGTGTGGGAACCCGCCCAGTAAACGGAGAATAACCTGACACACATTTAGTGACCAGTTTAGGCACAAATGTGTTGTTTTTCCTCCCACTGTATCTGCGAAACCTCCGGCCGTGGCAGAACTTGTGAGTCTCAGAGAGAAAAGATGAAAAACCTGTGTGTGATCGGAGTCATCGTGTTACATTAGGTTCATCCTCTCACAGCACCGGGTCTGTCTCTTTCACCCCTTAACTCCCGCCTGAACCGAGCACCTTTCCTCCAGTCTGGCTTTACCCCAATCTTAAAGCTTCTGGGAAAAAGCTGGGAAAATCGCAACAAAAACTGAGACGAAAACAATGATGGAAATGTGACAAAGAAGTGAGAAAACATTGATGAAAAATTGATGAAAAAGTGGCAAAATGTCACAAGAAATTGATAAAAAATGTATGAAAAAATGACAAAATAAAGTTACAAAAATGAGTTGAATACCCAACAAAAAATTATAGAAAAACAATCTGAGGAAAAAGATCCTCTCGGTTCAGGCGGGAGTTAAGAGGTTAAGAACCACAGCTGAGTCACTGGACACGCCCCCTCCAGAACAGGACTCAGGAAACAGGACTCTGCTCTCTCCACAACAGTCTGAGCACTCTGAGCACTCTGAAGCCTCTGAAGCCTCTGAAGCCTCTGTAGAGAAGACTGGAGAGGCAGCGACTGGACTGAGGTGAGTCCAGAGTGTGTTTGAATAAAGCTGGAACAGGGAAGGGCAAGTGAGGCAGAGCAGGAAACAGAACAGCTCACGTCAGAGTAAAGTTACTTTGAAATCAGTGAAAAGTAAAGTGAAATAAATCCTGTGAGTAACTGTTTGCGTTAAAGTCTGACTTGTGTTCCAGTCGTGAAAACAAACAAAACTTGTGTAAAGTGAAAATTTATATGACAAAGAAAATACAGTAAAAATGTATTAAAGATAAATATTTCTGAAATAAAGGACGAGACACAAACTTTATTGATTAAAGATCGACATGAAGCTGTAACTTTAACTTTCACTCACAGTGGACTTTTACTCAGTCATGAACTGAATACTGGAATAAGGACAGTCTAACAACAACAACAACAACAACAACAACAACAACAACTTAGTATAAGTCCGTACGAGTCTAAAACTGTGGCTTTTGTGAATAAAGGGGGAAATTTGGAAAATTTACGAATTTCAGGAGAAACTCTGAGTCCAACATGCTGCCAGGCAAAGAACTCTGGCTATTTTCACGGAGGATGGGCGGGCCACTTACAAGCCACTTACAAGCCACTTACAAGCCACTCACAAGCCACTTACAAGCCACTTGCAAGCCGCTTACAAGCCACTTACAAGCCCCTTACAAGCCGCTTACAAGCCACTCACAAGCCACTCACAAGCCACTTACAAGCCACTTACAAGCCCCTTACAAGCCACTTACAAGCCCCTTACAAGCCGCTTACAAGCCACTCACAAGCCACTTACAAGCCACTTACAAGCCACTTACAAGCCCCTTACAAGCCACTTACAAGCCACTTACAAGCCCCTTACAAGCCACTTACAAGCCACTTACAAGCCCCTTACAAGCCACTTACAAGCCACTTACAAGCCACTTACAAGCCACTTACAAGCCCCTTACAAGCCACTTACAAGCCACTCACAAGCCACTTACAAGCCACTTACAAGCCACTTACAAGCCCCTTACAAGCCACTTACAAGCCACTTACAAGCCCCTTACAAGCCACTTACAAGCCACTTACAAGCCACTTACAAGCCACTTACAAGCCACTCACAAGCCACTTACAAGCCACTTACAAGCCACTCACAAGCCACTTACAAGCCACTTACAAGCCACTTACAAGCCACTTACAAGCCACTCACAAGCCACTCACAAGCCACTTACAAGCCACTCACAAGCCACTTACAAGCCACTTACAAGCACTTACAAGCCACTTACAGCCACTAACAAGCCACTAACAAGCCACTTACAAGCCACTTACAAGCCACTCACAAGCCACTTACAAGCCACTTACAAGCCACTCACAAGCCACTTACAAGCCACTTACAAGCCACTTACAGCCACTTACAAGCCACTAACAAGCCACTAACAAGCCACTTACAAGCCACTCACAAGCCACTTACAAGCCACTTACAAGCCCCTTACAATCCACTTACAAGCCACTCACAAGCCACTTACAAGCCACTTACAAGCCACTCACAAGCCACTCACAAGCCACTTACAAGCCACTCACAGCACTTACAAGCCACTTACAAGCCACTTACAAGCCACTTACAAGCCACTAACAAGCCACTAACAAGCCACTTACAAGCCACTTACAAGCCACTCACAAGCCACTTACAAGCCACTTACAAGCCACTCACAAGCCACTTACAAGCACTTACAAGCCACTTACAAGCCACTTACAAGCCACTTACAAGCCCCTTACAAGCCCCTTACAAGCCACTTACAAGCCACTTACAAACCACTTACAAGCCACTCACAAGCCACTTACAAGCCACTAACAAGCCACTTACAAGCCACTTACAAGCCACTTACAAGCCCCTTACAAGCCACTAACAAGCCACTTACAAGCCACTTACAAGCCACTTACAAGCCACTCACAAGCCACTTACAAGCCACTTACAAGCCACTTACAAGCCCCCTTACAAGCCACTAACAAGCCACTTACAAGCCACTTACAAGCCCCTTACAATCCACTTACAAGCCACTTACAAGCCACTTACAAGCCACTTACAAGCCACTCACAAGCCACTTACAAGCCACTAACAAGCCACTAACAAGCCACTTACAAGCCACTTACAAGCCACTTACAAGCCACTTACAAGCCACTTACAAGCCACTTACAAGCCACTAACAAGCCACTAACAAGCCACTTACAGCCACTTACAAGCCACTTACAAGCCACTTACAAGCCACTTACAAGCCACTTACAAGCCACTTACAAGCCACTTACAAGCCACTTACAAGCCACTTACAAGCCACTTACAAGCCCCTTACAAGCCACTTACAAGCCACTTACAAGCCCCTTACAAGCCACTTACAAGCCACTTACAAGCCCTTACAAGCCACTTACAAGCCACTTACAAGCCCCTTACAAGCCGCTTACAAGCCACTTACAAGCCACTTACAAGCCACTTACAAGCCACTCACAAGCCACTTACAAGCCACTTACAAGCCACTTACAAGCCCCTTACAAGCCACTTACAAGCCACTTACAAGCCACTTACAAGCCACTTACAAGCCCCTTACAATCCACTTACAAGCCATTACAAGCCACTTACAAGCCACTTACAAGCCCCTTACAAGCCACTTACAAGCCACTTACAAGCCACTTACAAGCCACTTACAAGCCCCTTACAATCCACTTACAAGCCACTTACAAGCCACTTACAAGCCACTTACAAGCCACTTACAAGCCACTTACAAGCCACTTACAAGCCCCTTACAAGCCACTTACAAGCCACTTACAAGCCCCTTACAAGCCACTTACAAGCCACTTACAAGCCACTTACAAGCCACTCACAAGCCACTTACAAGCCACTTACAAGCCACTTACAAGCCACTTACAAGCCACTTACAAGCCCCTTACAAGCCACTTACAAGCCACTTACAAGCCACTTACAAGCCACTTACAAGCCACTTACAAGCCACTTACAAGCCACTTACAAGCCACTTACAAGCCACTCACAAGCCACTCACAAGCCACTCACAAGCCACTTACCAAGCCACTTACAAGCCACTCACAAGCCACTTACAAGCCACTTACAAGCCACTCACAAGCCACTCACAAGCCACTCACAAGCCACTCACAAGCCACTTACAAGCCACTTACAAGCCACTCACAAGCCACTTACAAGCCACTCACAAGCCACTTACAAGCCACTCACAAGCCACTCACAAGCCACTCACAAGCCACTCACAAGCCCCTTACAAGCCACTTCAAGCACTTACAAGCCACTCACAAGCCACTCACAAGCCACTCACAAGCCACTCACAAGCCACTCAACAAGCACTCACACAGCCTCACAAGCCACTCACAAGCCACTTACAAGCCACTTACAAGCCCCTTACAAGCCACTTACAAGCCACTTACAAGCCACTTACAAAGCCACTCACAAGCCACTCACAAGCCACTCACAAGCCACTTACAAGCCACTTACAAGCCACTTACAAGCCACTCACAAGCCACTTACAAGCCACTTACAAGCCACTTACAAGCCACTCACAAGCCACTTACAAGCCACTTACAAGCCACTTACAAGCCCCTTACAAGCCACTTACAAGCCACTTACAAGCCACTTACAAGCCACTCACAAGCCACTTACAGCCACTCACAAGCCACTTACAAGCCACTTACAAGCCACTTACAAGCCACTCACAAGCCCCTTACAAGCCACTTACAAGCCACTTACAAGACCCCTTACAAGCCACTTACAAGCCACTTACAAGCCACTTACAAGCCACTCACAAGCCACTTACAAGCCACTTACAAGCCACTTACAAGCCACTTACAAGCCACTTACAAGCCACTCACAAGCCACTTACAAGCCACTTACAAGCCACTCACAAGCCACTCACAAGCCACTTACAAGCCACTCACAAGCCACTTACAAGCCACTTACAAGCCACTTACAAGCCACTTACAAGCCACTAACAAGCCACTAACAAGCCACTTACAAGCCACTTACAAGCCACTCACAAGCCACTTACAAGCCAACTTACAAGCCACTCACAAGCCACTTACAAGCCACTTACAAGCCACTTACAAGCCACTTACAAGCCACTAACAAGCCACTAACAAGCCACTTACAAGCCACTCACAAGCCACTTACAAGCCACTTACAAGCCCCTTACAAGCCCTTACAAGCCACTTACAAGCCACTTACAAGCCCCTTACAAGCCACTTACAAGCCCCTTACAAGCCACTTACAATCCACTTACAATCCACTTACAAGCCACTTACAAGCCACTCACAAGCCACTCACAAGCCACTACAAGCCACTCACAAGCCACTTACAAGCCACTTACAAGCCACTTACAAGCCACTTACAAGCCACTAACAAGCCACTAACAAGCCACTTACAAGCCACTTACAAGCCACTCACAAGCCACTTACAAGCCACTTACAAGCCACTCACAAGCCACTTACAAGCCACTTACAAGCCACTTACAAGCCACTAACAAGCCACTAACAAGCCACTTACAAGCCACTCACAAGCCACTTACAAGCCACTTACAAGCCCCTTACAATCCACTTACAAGCCACTTACAAGCCACTTACAAGCCACTAACAAGCCACTAACAAGCCACTTACAAGCCACTCACAAGCCACTTACAAGCCACTTACAAGCCACTTACAAGCCACTTACAAGCCACTTACAAGCCACTTACAAGCCACTTACAAGCCACTTACAAGCCACTTACAAGCCACTCACAAGCCACTTACAAGCCACTCACAAGCCACTTACAAGCCACTTACAAGCCCCTTACAATCCACTTACAAGCCACTTACAAGCCACTCACAAGCCACTTACAAGCCACTTACAAGCCACTCACAAGCCACTTACAAGCCACTTACAAGCCACTTACAAGCCACTTACAAGCCACTAACAAGCCACTAACAAGCCACTTACAAGCCACTCACAAGCCACTTACAAGCCACTTACAAGCCCCTTACAATCCACTTACAAGCCACTTACAAACCACTTACAAGCCACTTACAAGCCACTTACAAGCCACTTACAAGCCACTTACAAGCCACTAACAAGCCACTAACAAGCCACTTACAAGCCACTCACAAGCCCCTTACAAGCCACTTACAAGCCACTTACAAGCCACTTACAAGCCACTCACAAGCCACTTACAAGCCACTTACAAGCCCCTTACAAGCCACTTACAAGCCACTTACAAGCCACTTACAAGCCACTTACAAGCCACTTACAAGCCACTTACAAGCAACTTACAAGCCCCTTACAAGCCACTTGCAAGCCACTTACAAGCCACTTACAAGCCACTTACAAGCCACTTACAAGCCACTCACAAGCCACTCACAAGCCACTTACAAGCCACTCACAAGCCACTTACAAGCCACTTACAAGCCACTTACAAGCCACTTACAAGCCACTAACAAGCCACTAACAAGCCACTTACAAGCCACTTACAAGCCACTCACAAGCCACTTACAAGCCACTCACAAGCCACTTACAAGCCACTTACAAGCCACTTACAAGCCACTTACAAGCCACTAACAAGCCACTAACAAGCCACTTACAAGCCACTCACAAGCCACTTACAAGCCACTTACAAGCCCCTTACAATCCACTTACAAGCCACTTACAAGCCACTTACAAGCCACTTACAAGCCACTTACAAGCCACTAACAAGCCACTAACAAGCCACTTACAAGCCACTCACAAGCCACTTACAAGCCACTTACAAGCCACTCACAAGCCACTTACAAGCCACTTACAAGCCACTTACAAGCCACTTACAAGCCACTCACAAGCCACTTACAAGCCACTTACAAGCCCCTTACAAGCCACTTACAAGCCACTTACAAGCCACTTACAAGCCACTTACAAGCCACTTACAAGCCACTTACAAGCCCCTTACAAGCCACTTGCAAGCCACTTACAAGCCACTTACAAGCCACTTACAAGCCACTTACAAGCCACTTACAAGCCACTTACAAGCCACTCACAAGCCCCTTACAAGCCACTTACAAGCCCCTTACAAGCCAATTTAAAGGCATTTTTGGCGACAGCGGCTGCGTGTGCACCATCAGGTCCAGGTGGGGAATGTGCACGTGCGCCGGATTGGGTCCGTTCCAATCCAACAAAGTCTGTGAAAGATATGAGGCTTTGAAATTTGCTGAAAATGGCCTCTCAGTTGTGGCCTTGTCATGACCACGCCCAATAATAAATGTACTTGATGATTTTGAAAGCCACAGGGGTTTGGGACATGTTGGCCAAAATTGGAGGCTTTCCATAGAAAACTCGGGGATCAGGGGCCAGAAGTTCAAGAGGTACGATTTTGAAGGTTTGAGGTTCGAGCCAAGATGGCCGACTTCCTGTAGCATTTAGGGCGGGGTCATAATATCATTTTTACATGTCCTGACGTGGTCTATGTCCATGGCCAATATCACTTTTGTACGATGATTTTTCTTGCGACCGCTCCTCCATTGGGTCAATGTAAACTTCCTGTTTGAGGGGGCGCCACTGAGCCAACTTTTATTATTCTCTCTCACGAACCCCACCCAAAATTAGAGCTTGTGGAGCGCTACGTTTTGACCCCTGTTACTTGTGTATCGTTCACGTTTGCTACGTGAATTCTTGCGTTTTCGTCCCCCTTTATCGATATTAATTAGTCCCTTGCTCGGGCCTAATAATAATAATTAAAAAAATAATAATAATAATTATAATAAATACAGATAAATCTGAACGTGTTGCTGAGCATTTCTGATATAAAACAGAAACAATAAGTATTACAAGTTTTCTGTCATTTGAAGTTTTCATTTAAAAATAGAAACTTTTGCAATGGCTTAGGAATAGTATTGCTAAGTAGTGCTTTTATCGTGAAAATCCCATATAGTTACATAATAGTGCTTTTATTGTGAAAACCCCGATTTAGTTGCATTATTCTGCTCTACAGAGATTAATAAAGGATAACTTAACTTTAATTGTGAAAATCCCTATTTTGTCGCAGAAACTGTTCAAATCGCTGATAGACTTAACTGTATCAGAAGTCCTAAAATGAATGGGCAGAATTCCCCATACAAATGAATGGGCAGAATTCCCCATACAAATGAATGGGCAGAATTCCCCATACAAATGAATGGGCAGAATTCCCCATACAAATGAATGGGTAGAATTCCCCATACAAATGAATGGACAGAATTCCCCATACAAATGAATGGGCAGAATTCCCCATACAAATGAATGGGTAGAATTCCCCATACAAATGAATGGGCAGAATTCCCCACGCAAATGAATGGGCAGAATTCCCCATACAAATGAATGGGCAGAATTCCCCATACAAATGAATGGGCAGAATTCCCCATACAAATGAATGGGCAGAATTCCCCACACAAATGAAGGGGTAGAATTCCCCATACAAATGAATGGGCAGAATTCCCCACGCAAATGAATGGGCAGAATTCCCCATACAAATGAATGGGCAGAATTCCCCATACAAATGAATGGACAGAATTCCCCACGCAAATGAATGGGCAGAATTCCCCATACAAATGAATGGGCAGAATTCCCCATACAAATGAATGGGTAGAATTCCCCATACAAATGAATGGGCAGAATTCCCCATACAAATGAATGGGCAGAATTCCCCATGCAAATGAATAGGCAGAATTCCCCATACAAATGAATGGACAGAATTCCCCATACAAATGAATGGGCAGAATTCCCCATACAAATGAATGGGCAGAATTCCCCATACAAATGAATGGGCAGAATTCCCCATACAAATGAATGGGCAGAATTCCCCATGCAAATGAATAGGCAGAATTCCCCATACAAATGAATGGGCAGAATTCCCCATACAAATGAATGGGCAGAATTCCCCATACAAATGAATGGGCAGAATTCCCCATACAAATGAATGGGCAGAATTCCCCATACAAATGAATGGGCAGAATTCCCCATGCAAATGAATAGGCAGAATTCCCCATGCAAATGAATAGGCAGAATTCCCCATACAAATGAATGGACAGAATTCCCCATACAAATGAATGGGCAGAATTCCCCATGCAAATGAATAGGCAGAATTCAAAAACTGGGAAACTACAGAAGGGGGAATTTTCCTGAATACGGATAAGTTTATCATTTTAAGAGATAAATCACGTGAAAAACAATTATTCAATCATTAAGACGTTTTATGAACATTTTTTGATATTTTCAGGAATAAAATCTAAAAATCCAAAGAGGAAAAACCAAGCGACAGGCCCCGCCCCCAAAGAGGAAAAACCAAGCGACAGGCCCCGCCCCCAAAGAGGAAAAACCAAGCGACAGGCCCCGCCCCCAAAGAGGAAAAAACAAGCGACAGGCCCCGCCCCCAAAGAGGAAAAACAAACTGAGCCAAAGATCTAAACGTCCAAACAAAGCGACAGGAGAAGAACCATCTCTGTTTACGTCACTTTAGGATTGACTCTTCTCTGTTCACGTCCCGCTCTCTCAGGCTCTACAACTTTAGACATTTTTATTTCATTATTTATTCACAGATTTAGGAAAATTCAAAACAAAACCATCAGATTTAGGATTTATTTCCCTCTGAGTCTAAACTCTGTGTTTGTTTGTTTTTGTGGTTTGAGTTTCTTAGATTCTCGGTTCCATAAATGTGCTCCTCTGTCTGTGGCTTCAGGTGGATCATCATGGCGTCCAGACTGGAGCAGGACCTGAGCTGTCCCATCTGCTGTGAGCTCTTCAGAGATCCTATGGTTCTGAGCTGCAGCCACAGCTTCTGTAAGGTCTGTTTGGAGAACTGGTGGAAGGACAAACCCCTGAAGACCTGTCCAGTCTGTACCAGAAGGTCCTCAAGGGAGAATCCTCCACTGAGTCTGGCTCTGAAGAACCTGGTGGGGACGTTCACAGAGGAGAGAAGACAAACATCTCCATCTCCAGCACAGCCTGAGTGCAGTCTTCACTCTGAGAAGCTGCGGCTCTTCTGTGAGGACCATCAGGACCTGATCTGTGTGATCTGTAGAGACTCCAGGACTCACAAAGACCACAGCTTCAGACCCATCGAGGAGGCGGCTCAGGAGCTGAGAGAGCAGCTGAGGAGAGACCTCACACCTGTACAGGAGAACCTGAGGGTAAGAGACCTCACACCTGTACAGGAGAACCTGAAGGTTAGAGACCTCACACCTGTACAGGAGAACCTGAGGGTAAGAGACCTCACACCTGTACAGGAGAACCTGAGGGTAAGAGACCTCACACCTGTACAGGAGAACCTGAAGGTTAGAGACCTCACACCTGTACAGGAGAACCTGAAGGTAAGAGACCTCACACCTGTACAGGAGAACCTGAAGGTTAGAGACCTCACACCTGTACAGGAGAACCTGAAGGTAAGAGACCTCACACCTGTACAGGAGAACCTGAAGGTAAGAGACCTCACACCTGTACAGGAGAACCTGAAGGTAAGAGACCTCACACCTGTACAGGAGAACCTGAAGGTAAGAGACCTCACACCTGTACAGGAGAACCTGAAGGTAAGAGACCTCACACCTGTACAGGAGAACCTGAAGGTTAGAGACCTCACACCTGTACAGGAGAACCTGAGGGTAAGAGACCTCACACCTGTACAGGAGAACCTGAAGGTAACTAACTCAAACTCTCTCTGATGTTTCTCCTCAGGTCCTGGTTCTTTCTAACTCTCTCTGATGTTTCTCCTCAGGTCCTGGTTCTTTCTAACTCTCTCTGATGTTTCTCCTCAGGTCCTGGTTCTTTCTAACTCTCTCTGATGTTTCTCCTCAGGTCCTGGTTCTTTCTAACTCTCTCTGATGTTTCTCCTCAGGTCCTGGTTCTTTCTAACTCTCTCTGATGTTTCTCCTCAGGTCCTGGTTCTTTCTAACTCTCTCTGATGTTTCTCCTCAGGTCCTGGTTCTTTCTAACTCTCTCTGATGTTTCTCCTCAGGTCCTGGTTCTTTCTAACTCTCTCTGATGTTTCTCCTCAGGTCATGGTTCTTTCTAACTCTCTCTGATGTTTCTCCTCAGGTCCTGGCTCGGAGCAGAGCACAGTTGGAGTCTTCAGAGGCTCATATCACGGCCCAGGCCCGACGCGCTCAGACACAGATCAGAGCTCAGTTTGAGAAGCTGCACCAGTTCCTGAGGGAGGAGGAAGAGTCCAGGATGAAGGCTCTGAGGGAGGAAGAGGAGCAGAAGACTCAGAGGATGAAGGACATGATGGCGGCCGTGAGCAGAGACATGGAGGCCGTGTCCCAGAGCGTCTCAGAGACAGAGGAGCTGCTGAGAGCAGCAGACGCCTCCTTCCTGCTCCAGTACAAGACTGCAGCAAAGAGGCTGCAGCAGCGCCCCCTGGTGGAGGACATGGGACCAGGAGCTCTGATAGACCAGGCCAAACATCTGGGCAACCTGGGCTTCAACATCTGGAGGAACATGAAGAGCCTGGTGCAGTTCTACCCTGTGATTCTGGATCCAAACACTGCAGGACCTGAGATGATCCTGTCTGAAGATCTGAGCTCAGTGAGACGAGGAGAAGCTCAGGAGGTCCCACAGAATCCAGAGAGAAGGAGATATTATTATGTACTTGGATCTGAGAAGTTTGTCTCAGGGACTCACAGCTGGGACGTGGAGGTCGGGGAGAATCAGCGCTGGTTTGTGGGTGTGAGAGGGTTTGTTCAAGGAAGAAACGTCACTAAGGAGAGAAGGTGGTTCATATGTTTCTATGATGGTAAATACTGGGCCTGGTCTCTCTCAGTCTTAGGTAAACCTCTGTCAGTGAAGAAGAATCTGCAGAGAGTCCGAGTGAAGCTGGACTTTGGCTCAAAAACACTGACCTTCACTGACCCCGACACAAACACAGACCTCCTCACAGTCACAGGGTTCATCTCTGAGGGACTGACTCCATTTTTATTCACACCTGAGGACGTTCCTCTGAAGATCTTACCGAGGAACATCACTGTGACAGAGTAGAACCTACAGCTCTGTGTTTCTCTCCTTAACCCTCGTAGTTCCTTCACCTGATGACATCACGAGGTGGTGATCTGTCAGTGCTCAGATTGCCTCCAGATGATGTAAAAGTACTTTGTATATTCTGGGTGATTTGGATCTGAGTGGATGAAACGTTGTTGTTCTGCTCATTCTGTGACTTCTGTAATTACTGAAACCACTTCAATAAAAAACAACTTTCCATCAGCCACGTCTTTCATTTTCACCTTTTTAAACCTTTACAGTTTCACTTCCTTGTTAGAAACTGTTGCCGTGACGACCGCGTTGAGTCAAAGAAATGACAGAAACGCCTCAGTACAGACGACACACGTTATGTTCATGTGATGTTTTTTCACTCAAATATTTCCTTTCATTTGACTCAAAGTCATGTTTTTGTGACTGAAACTAAAGTTGTTCCTGAGACTAAAATGTGACTAAAGTCAAAGAAAGTCAAATGATCCAAAGTGAGTTTGAAAAAGCCTCAGATGATTCAGATTCTCTGAGCTTTGTTCATGTGGAGAAACAGGAATAAATATGATTCTAATAAACGTTAGAAACACGAGACTCAAACACAGGAGAAATATTTCACTCAAACTAAACTCAAACACTGATCCAAAACAAGTCTGTGGCAGAAAAGAAAAGTCACAAAGCTGTGCTTTTATTGTGAAGGCAGGAAGTCCTTCCTCTCGGCCAACGTCACCTCAGACGCAGAAAACTGTGAACTCTGAGACGGCAAAAAGTGCCCGACTAAAAACAAGGAAAAACATCTTAAAACAAGACCTTTTGTTTCGTTTTAAGGAAAAACTTCTGCCAATGAGGTCAGAGTTTTTTACTTGCTAAGAATTCTTATTTGGAGAATATTTTTCTCATCATAAAACAAGAAAGAAACACTAAATTTAAGCAAATAAAGCTAGAATTAAGCAAAATGTCCTCAAAAAATAGAGTAATTTAAGGAAAACATTCTTATTTAGTGAAAAAATGTGGATATTTGACTTAAATGTTGCTTGATTTAAGCAAAATGTTCTAAATTACTCACATTTTTTAGCAACACTAAAGCAGCTGAAGATGGAGCTCGTTATAACTGGACACACCTGTTCTTTATTCTTACCTAACGATCATGTCACGGAGAAAAAGAAGCGTGTTTGGCTACGAGGACGAGGAGTTTATACAGTCTATGATTCAACCTTCCTAAAGAAGAGGCCACTCCCGTCAGAAGTTGTTTTTCTCTCCGGGATTCAGCGACTTTCACCAAAATAGTGTTTTTCTGTGACTGTCTCTGATGGATGTTTGGTGAACCTTCACCTGAACCAAAGTGGATTAACTTTTATAACCAACGCGAGTCCCATAATGTAAACAGTGATGGAGCAGAGGGTGAGTCAGTCCAAACGCGGGTTAGCATGTGTGTTAGCATATTAGCTTGTGTGTTAGCATATTAGCTTGTGTGTTAGCATATTAGCTTGTGTGTTAGCATGTGTGTTAGCATATTAGCTTGCGCGTTAGCATATTAGCATGTGTGTTAGCATGTGTGTTAGCATATTAGCATGTGTGTTAGCATGTGTGTTAGCATATTAGCATGTGTGTTAGCATATTAGCATGTGTGTTAGCATGTGTGTTAGCATATTAGCATGTGTGTTAGCATGTGTGTTAGCATATTAGCATGTGTGTTAGCATATTAGCATGTGTGTTAGCATGTGTGTTAGCATATTAGCATGTGTGTTAGCATATTAGCATGTGTGTTAGCATGTGTGTTAGCATATTAGCATGTGTGTTAGCATATTAGCATGTGTGTTAGCATGTGTGTTAGCATATTAGCATGTGTGTTAGCATATTAGCATGTGTGTTAGCATGTGTGTTAGCATATTAACATGTGTGTTAGCATATTAGCATGTGTGTGTTAGCATATTAGCATGTGTGTTAGCCATTTATGAAGCTGTGTTGCAGATGACAACTCCGTATAACTGCATCGTGAAGTAACTTCACTTATTGCTGTTTATTTATATTACGGTAAAGTATGTGCGGAGAGAGGGGGCGGAGTTAACTGAGAGAGGGGGCGGAGTTAACTGAGAGAGGGGGCGGAGTTAACTGAATCGAAGCGTTGTGTCTTCCGGGTTTGAAAAATACCTCCAGAAAACACTTATATTTATCACAAAAATGAGGCTCCATAATGGTAGAGGTACAATATATCATATACATGCCTATACTTAACTTTGGAATGGCTAAAATAGCAGGATATAGGAGCTTTAAAGAATGGAATGTTTTATCTCTGTGAGAAGCAGTTCTTACATTAAGAGTTGTTGATCTTAGTTTTTATTAAAATAAGAACAAATATTCTTTGTCTAAAACTGAAGAAGATTCAAAAAGTTTTTCTTTCTTGTTACAAGAAAAATTTGCATTTTTTTAGCAAATTTATCTGAACAAGAAATGGACAGATTTTATTTCCTAAAATAAGATTTTTTTTCTCAAGAAAACTTTGCTCAGTTTGACATTATTACAAAAGTAATAATGTGAAAAAATCAGAACTTATTTCTTAAAGACATTGTTTACTTGCTTAGAATCCACTTTTTGCAGTGAAACATGGATTCTCCCGGTAATGACGACATATTAGAGGAAACGACCACACAGAAAATGGCCGACAGTTGCCATAGTTACCGTCATGGCCGCCTCAGTTTGAAACTCTCCTCCTCGTCCTGGAGGTTTGTGTTATTTTCTGAGGACAAAGTGTGAGGATTGTTCTGGATCAGTTTTCAGGCTGTAATTGTCCGACACAGACAGCAGGGGGCAGCCTTCACACCCACATCTGCTCATACGTGTTCTGTTTGAAGTCACGCGTGTTTTCTCTTCATCATTTTCCCTCTTTCTGTTTGAATGGACTCGTTTAGATGAAGAGTCAAAACTGCAGCGACACAAACGAAGGTGAATCAGTCTCTCACACGGGTCACGGGTCACGGGTCACGGGTCACGGGTCACGGGTCAGGGGTCACACGGGTCACGGGTCACGGGTCACACGGGTCACGGGTCACGGGTCACGGGTCACGGGTCACACGGGTCACGGGTCACGGGTCACGGGTCACACGGGTCACGGGTCACGGGTCACACGGGTCACGGGTCACGGGTCACGGGTCACACGGGTCACACGGGTCACGGGTCACGGGTCACACGGGTCACACGGGTCACGGGTCACGGGTCACGGGTCACGGGTCACGGGTCACGGGTCAGTCAGGCCCAAATCAGCGTAAATATGACACTTCCACAAATACACATTAACCTCTGACCCCCCGCCTTCACCCAGAGCATTTTCTCCAGTTCAGCTTTGCCCAAATCTAAAAGCTTCTTGACTGGAGAGCGACACTGTGAGGACTCATTTGAAAACTTAAATCTAGAAAAGTCACGGTAACTTTTTGTCACGTTGTCGCTGCTTTTTTTGTCACTTTTTCGTTGTGTTTTCGTCGCTTTGTCGTCACGTTTTCGTCACATTTTGTTGTGTTTTTGCCGCTTTTTTGTTGCTTTTCCAGCCCATTTTTGTTTTTGGAGGCTTTTTTTTTAACCCCTTAACTCCCGTCTGAACCGAGCACATTTTCTCCAGTTTGGCTTTACCCCAATCCAAAAGCTCCTGGAAAAAAGCTGTGGAAATAGTGATAAAACTGAGACAAAAACAATGATGGAAATGTGACAAAAAAGTGACGAAAAATTCGACATAAATTGAAGAAAAAAATTGAAAAAAAATTGGAAAAAAAATTGCATAAAAAAAAGACCAAAATTTAAAAAAAAAATGTGACAAAAAAATTTAAAAAATAAATAAAAAAATGTGACAAAAAATTGAAAAAAAAATTGAAAAAAAGGAAAAAAAAAGGAAAAAAAAAAGGAATAAAAAAGGAAAAATATTGACGAAAAATTCGACAAAAATATTGCAAAAATATTACAAATATGTGACAAAAAAAAAAAAAAAATGTCACAAAAATTTGACCAAAAAATTTGAAAAATGTGACAAAAAGTGTCCAAAAAAATGTGATAAAAAATTTACGGAAAAATGACAAAAAAAGTGACAAAAATGAGTTGAAAACCCAACAAAAAAATGCTGGAAAAACAATCTGATGACGTGAGGATAAAGCTCCTCTCGGTTCTGGCGGGAGTTAAGAGGTTAAGCTGTTAGATTTGGGTAAAGTGGTGGTCCTCCTGTGCTCTTCCAGGACGGACATGTGGCCCGTCCGCCCCTGCTGCTGCTCAGGATCAACAAGACCTGAAACAAAGGGAGACGGAGCAGCTTCACCTTCACACATGAGACCATCTGACCTTCAGGCCGTCCACGTGATGGTCCGTCCCGTCTGGAGCTTCTGTGGTTGGAATGGAATGGTCTGTGTGATGAACTGAAGAACGAGCTGAAGAAACGAGCCCGACACAAAGGTCCAACACCAGGCAGATGTTCAGAGGGTTTTATTCAGACCTTTGCTCCAATCACAAAGCCTTCTCTGTTCATGTAAACGCTTATTTCTGTACAAAACATCCCCCAAAACAAAAGAGCAGAGGCCCCTCCCCCCCAGAGGCCCCTCCCCCCCACAGCCAGAGGCCCCTCCCCCCCACAGCCAAAGGAAAAGCCCGTATGTACAGCACAAACCCATGAACAAAGTCTTTATTGCTGATTCCCAAACGTGTGAAAGAGAAAAGACCTGAGCGGCTCCTCCGACTGTACAACGCTTTACAAACACATTCACCAACGAGTCATTCTGAAGAGGCTCCGCCCACCACGCCACGGACACACTCTGCGTTCACGCCCGTCGGAAACAGCAGCTCAGAGGTTCTGCCTTTAGAAGCATCACGTGATCCAGGAGGGGGCGCTGTGAGGCCGTCTGACTGAACACACCGGTTTAACCTGTTAAGGACCACCTGCTCTGATGTCCTCTCGCCGGCTAAATGAAACAGTCCCCTCTCCATATTAACATTACTGTTATTGTTATTGTCTTATGTGAACCGTCATAGGAATCAGGACAAGAAGCAGCTTCTTTGTACATTTAGACTTTGTGACAAAAACATGTAAAAAGGTTCTTTAGTTATAACATTAATACAAATATAGCTTTTTTATATGTCGAAAACTACACATAAACTTAAATATCTTTCCTGAAAATACACTTCATAGCACAGACTCCAAACTGAGTACAGCGTTAACCTTACAGGTGCTCAGCATGTGTGCACAATCTCAGAAGTCTAGGTCCAAGTGTGTTGGATTTGTAAACTTTTCCATTTTTGGTGCTATCTCATTAGCATCGTGCACAAACCAAAGTGCCAAATGTGATAAAAGCAAAAATATTTTCACAAATGTGTCAAACAAAGTGCAGCAGCAACAACTAACCTCCCAAACATGGACTAAATCACAGCAAAATGAAGTGGGTCATTTCTTTTCCATATTTATCTCAGTGCACAAAGGTGCGTCAGTCACACCTTCCCCCAAAACAAAATGGCCGCCTTGTTTACTCAGAAAAGCTTTTACACGTCTTCATTCACTGTGGATCTGGAGACAATGGACGTCGACACAGATGCACCACTGTCACCTGGGAAATCAACAAGTCTGTGCTAAATGCTAATGTGGCTAACGTGTGGCTAACATGTGGCAAATATATGGCTAACGTGTGGCTAACGTGTGGCTAACGTGTGGCTAACGTGTGGCTAACGTGTGGCTAACGTGTGGCTAACGTGTGGCTAACGTGTGGCTAATATATGGCTAACATGTGGCTAACGTGTGGCTAACGTGTGGATAACGTGTGGCTAACATGTGGCTAATATGTGGCTAACGTGTGGCTAACATGTGGCTAACGTTTGGCTAACGTGTGGCTAACAGGTGGCTAACGTGTGGCTAACGTGTGGCTAACATGTGGCTAACATGAGGCTAACATGTGGCTAACATGTAGCTAACATGTGGCTAACATGTGGCTAACATGAGGCTAACATGTGGCTAACATGTGGCTAACATGTGGCTAACATGAGACTAACATGTGGCTAACATGTGGCTAACATGTAGCTAACATGTGGCTAACATGTGGCTAACATGAGGCTAACATGTGGCTAACGTGTGGCTAACGTGTGGCTAACGTGTGGCTAACATGTGGCTAACATGTGGCTAACATGTGGCTAACATGAGACTAACATGTGGCTAACATGTGGCTAACATGAGGCTAACATGTGGCTAACATGTAGCTAACATGTGGCTAACATGTGGCTAACATGAGGCTAACGTGTGGCTAACGTGTGGCTAACGTGTGGCTAACGTGTGGCTAACGTGTGGCTAACGTGTGGCTAACATGTGGCTAACATGTGGCTAACATGTGGCTAACATGAGACTAACATGAGACTAACATGTGGCTAACATGTGGCTAACATGAGGCTAACATGTGGCTAACATGTGGCTAACATGAGGCTAACATGTGGCTAACATGTGGCTAACATGAGGCTAACATGTGGCTAACATGGGGCTAACATGTGGCTAACATGAGGCTAACATGTGGCTAACATGAGGCTAACATGTGGCTAACATGTGGCTAACATGTAGCTAACATGTGGCTATCATGTAGCTAATATGTGGCTAACATGGGGCTAACATGTGGCTAACATGTGGCTAACATGAGGCTAACATGTGGCTAACATGAGGCTAACGTGTGGCTAACGAGTGGCTAACATGTGCACTGAGCATTGCCAGCACAAATATCAGTGGATTTCTTTGGGAAACGGCTCATTTTGAAGAGAATAGTCATTAGGAAAAAGGGAGCAGAACTGGAATTGACAAAAGGTTTGTTTTCAAGAAGATTTTCTCATTTGTGGAGTATTTTTAGGTAATTTCTGTGAAAATTGAAAATAATGAGCCAAATTTTCCAAAAAGAGAATTTTGTTGAAATTTTTGTTGAATTATATTTTACTTGAGTATTTTGGACCAAAAACATCCAGTCGACCTATGATTGGACCACAAATAATTTAATATGGAAAAGAAATGCTTAATTTTAATGCTCGTTTTTCAGTTTTTTAAATTTTTCTGTCCTTAATTAATGCTTTGATTTAAGTGATGATGTTCCATGACTGGAATAGATGTTTTGGGGAGAAGCGCCTGTTTAAAAATCTGTGCCACATGTTTATATTGGTCGAAATATAATTTGCCTAAATACTGTATGAAAGTAAATGGACCTGGAGTCAGTCCCGGATCAGGGACGGTCCTGAACAGGTTAAACCTCATCACATTTATTACACTTCATAACACTTTAGTAAAAGCACATTTAGAAGCTTCTCTTTCTGTTCGGAGCCAGTGAGAAACTCTTTACGACAGAGTTTGTTTTTCAGACGGACGTGAACGCAGCGTCACTGGAACCAAACGCAGAAAAAACAAGTTTAATATTCATAATAATCATCATCTGTACAGCACTGCAGCCTCCGAAACACAGGAAACGCTCGCCGCCTTCACAATAAAGGTCAGATCCTCCACAATAAGAGCTCAAACCCTCCACTATAAGAGCTCAGACCCTCCACTATAAGAGCTCAGACCCTCCACTATAAGAGCTCAGACCCTCCACAATAAGAGCTCAGACCCTCCACTATAAGAGCTCAGACCCTCCACAATAAGAGCTCAGACCCTCCACTATAAGAGCTCAGACCCTCCACTATAAGAGCTCAGACCCTCCACAATAAGAGCTCAGACCCTCCACTATAAGAGCTCAGACCCTCCACAATAACAGCTCAGACCCTCCACTATAAGAGCTCAGACCCTCCACTATAAGAGCCCAGACCCTCCACTATAAGATCTCAGACCCTCCACTATAAGAGCCCAGACCCTCCACTATAAGAGCCCAGACCCTCCACTATAAGAGCTCAGACCCTCCACTATAAGAGCTCAGACCCTCCACAATAAGAGCTCAGACCCTCCACTATAAGAGCTCAGACCCTCCACTATAAGAGCTCAGACCCTCCACTATAAGAGCCAAGACCCTCCACTATAAGAGCTCAGACCCTCCACTATAAGAGCCCAGACCCTCCACAATAAGAGCTCAGACCCTCCACTATAAGAGCCAAGACCCTCCACTATAAGAGCTCAGACCCTCCACTATAAGAGCCCAGACCCTCCACTATAAGAGCTCAGACCCTCCACTATAAGAGCTCAGACCCTCCACTATAAGAGCTCAGACCCTCCACTATAAGAGCCCAGACCCTCCACAATAAGAGCTCAGACCCTCCACTATAAGAGCCAAGACCCTCCACTATAAGAGCTCAGACCCTCCACTATAAGAGCCCAGACCCTCCACTATAAGAGCTCAGACCCTCCACTATAAGAGCTCAGACCCTCCACTATAAGAGCCAAGACCCTCCACTATAAGAGCTCAGACCCTCCACTATAAGAGCTCAGATCCTCCACTATAAGAGCTCAGACCCTCCACTATAAGAGCTCAGACCCTCCACTATAAGAGCCAAGACCCTCCACTATAAGAGCTCAGATCCTCCACTATAAGAGCTCAGATCCTCCACTATAAGAGCTCAGATCCTCCACTATAAGAGCTCAGACCCTCCACTATAAGAGCTCAGACCCTCCACTATAAGAGCTCAGATCCTCCACTATAAGAGCTCAGACCCTCCACAATAAGAGCCAAGACCCTCCACTATAAGAGCTCAGATCCTCCACTATAAGAGCTCAGACCCTCCACTATAAGAGCCCAGACCCTCCACAATAAGAGCCCAGACCCTCCACTATAAGAGCTCAGACCCTCCACTATAAGAGCCAAGACCCTCCACAATAAGAGCTCAGATCCTCCACTATAAGAGCTCAGACCCTCCACTATAAGAGCTCAGACCCTCCACTATAAGAGCCAAGACCCTCCACTATAAGAGCTCAGACCCTCCACAATAAGAGCTCAGATCCTCCACTATAAGAGCCCAGACCCTCCACAATAAGAGCTCAGACCCTCCACAATAAGAGCTCAGATCCTCCACTATAAGAGCCCAGACCCTCCACAATAAGAGCTCAGACCCTCCACAATAAGAGCTCAGACCCTCCACAATAAGAGCTCAGACCCTCCACAATAAGAGCTCAGACCCTCCACTATAAGAGCTCAGACCCTCCACTATAAGAGCTCAGACCCTCCACTATAAGAGCCCAGACCCTCCACAATAAGAGCTCAGACCCTCCACTATAAGAGCTCAGACCCTCCACTATAAGAGCTCAGACCCTCCACTATAAGAGCCAAGACCCTCCACAATAAGAGCTCAGATCCTCCACTATAAGAGCTCAGACCCTCCACTATAAGAGCTCAGACCCTCCACTATAAGAGCCCAGACCCTCCACTATAAGAGCCCAGACCCTCCACTATAAGAGCCCAGACCCTCCACTATAAGAGCCCAGACCCTCCACTATAAGAGCTCAGACCCTCCACTATAAGAGCTCAGACCCTCCACTATAAGAGCCCAGACCCTCCACTATAAGAGCTCAGACCCTCCACTATAAGAGCTCAGACCCTCCACTATAAGAGCTCAGACCCTCCACTATAAGAGCCCAGACCCTCCACTATAAGAGCTCAGACCCTCCACTATAAGAGCTCAGACCCTCCACTATAAGAGCCCAGACCCTCCACAATAAGAGCTCAGACCCTCCACTATAAGAGCCCAGACCCTCCACTATAAGAGCTCAGACCCTCCACTATAAGAGCTCAGACCCTCCACTATAACAGCTCAGACCCTCCACTATAACAGCTCAGACCCTCCACTATAACAGCTCAGACCCTCCACTATAAGAGCCCAGACCCTCCACTATAAGAGCTCAGACCCTCCACTATAAGAGCTCAGACCCTCCACTATAAGAGCCCAGACCCTCCACAATAAGAGCTCAGACCCTCCACTATAAGAGCTCAGACCCTCCACAATAAGAGCTCAGACCCTCCACTATAAGAGCTCAGACCCTCCACTATAAGAGCCCAGACCCTCCACTATAAGAGCTCAGACCCTCCACTATAAGAGCTCAGACCCTCCACTATAAGAGCCCAGACCCTCCACTATAAGAGCTCAGACCCTCCACTATAAGAGCTCAGACCCTCCACTATAAGAGCCCAGACCCTCCACAATAAGAGCTCAGACCCTCCACTATAAGAGCCCAGACCCTCCACTATAAGAGCTCAGACCCTCCACTATAAGAGCCCAGACCCTCCACTATAAGAGCCCAGACCCTCCACTATAAGAGCCCAGACCCTCCACTATAAGAGCTCAGACCCTCCACTATAAGAGCTCAGACCCTCCACTATAAGAGCTCAGACCCTCCACTATAAGAGCCCAGACCCTCCACTATAAGAGCTCAGACCCTCCACTATTTAATTTTTAATTTAACGCTCTGGTCAATTTCACACTTTGAACCTGAGCGTTAGGGGCGGGGCTTTAGGGGCGGAGCTTTAGGGGCTGGGCTTTAGGGGCGGAGCTTTAGGGGCGGGGCTTTAGGGGCGTGACCCGTGAAGCGGCGAGCGTTTCCATAAGTGCTTCACCTTTAACCTCTGGATGGGCTTCCTGATTGGTGGCTTTAAAAAGAGTCCCGACCGCTCTGGCCCCGCCTCCTGGCAGGACGCCGTACCCGTGTTTTATTGTGAAAGTCCACACAAAGCAAAAGTGTAAAATAAGACAGTCCTCTCTGTACAAACTCTGAAACCGGACGTGTCTTAATACGAATAAGTTAAAGTTGAATCACAAAATACTATGTTTGTTCTGCTTTAGAAAATCTCCGTCTCCGTTAAATATCTGTGTTCGACCCGCCAGAAAAACCCAAAGAAAATGTACAAAGTTCCTCCTCAAAAGTCCTGCGAGCCTCGTTCCCCACAGTCTGTTTCTGTCCCGATCCGAGTGTCAGAGTCGCCTCCGAACCCACAGTCTGTTTCTGTCCCGATCCGAGTGTCAGAGTCGCCTCCGAACCCACAGTCTGTTTCTGTCCCGATCCGAGAGTCCGAGTCGCCTCCGAACCCACAGTCTGTTTCTGTCCCGATCCGAGTGTCAGAGTCGCCTCCGAACCCACAGTCTGTTTCTGTCCCGATCCGAGTGTCAGAGTCGCCTCCGAACCCACAGTCTGTTTCTGTCCCGATCCGAGTGTCAGAGTCGCCTCCAAACCCACAGTCTGTTTCTGTCCCGATCCGAGTGTCAGAGTCGCCTCCGAACCCACAGTCTGTTTCTGTCCCGATCCCAGTGTCAGAGTCGCCTCCGAACCCACAGTCTGTTTCTGTCCCGATCCGAGTGTCAGAGTCGCCTCCGAACCCACAGTTTCTCCCGCGGTTTGTCCTTGAAAACCTTTGGAAACTGGGCCTGGAGTCGCAGGAGAGAAGGCTGTCCGAGCAGGCGTCTGTACGGGGGGGTTTGTTCATGAGCCTCTGAGCCCCCACCTCCACCTCTGGCTTCACTTTGTGGGTCTTAGCTTTCAAATGAGGCGTCACGCTGGCCCGTAGGCTGAGGGCGGGGGTTCAGAGGTTAAAGGGGCGGAGCCTTTAGAGTCGATATGTGAGGAAATGGCTGATTTTCAGAGTCCACAGTCACATGACCAGCCTCCTCTACAGTCACATGACCAGCCTCCTCTACAGTCACATGACCAGCCTCCTCTACAGTCACATGACCAGCCTCCTCCACAGTCACATGACCAGCCTCCTCCACAGTCACATGACCAGCCTCCTCTACAGTCACATGACCAGCCTCCTCCACAGTCACATGACCAGCCTCCTCCACAGTCACATGACCAGCCTCCTCCACAGTCACATGACCAGCCTCCTCTACAGTCACATGACCAGCCTCCTCCACAGTCACATGACCAGCCTCCTCTGCAGTCACATGACCAGCCTCCTCTACAGTCACATGACCAGCCTCCTCTACAGTCACGTGACCAGCCTCCTCTACAGTCACATGACCAGCTCTGCTCGTGATGCAGACGCTGCGAGCGAGGGGGGAAACAGCCAAAAGTCGTCAAAAGTGTGGGAGTATTTCCAGAAACGGCCTAATAGCAGGTGTGTTCGAGATGCCGTTGTGTCTCGCCTGGATGATCGAGAGTAGCCGGTGCAACGGGGGCGGAGACAAAAGCCTGAAGCCCATGATCCGACCCTCCACATGCAGAACAACGAGAGCCTCAGATCAGCAGCGTCTCGTTCAGATATCGTTCATTTAAAGTTTATCCTAAATAAAAGTCCTTCACCTCCTGCTCTGTTTCCTTTACTCCAGAGACGTCCTTTTAAATCATGAGTTTGTTCTGAAAGCATCAAACATGAGCAAAGAGAAGGGGGGGTCACATTTTTCTGATCACACAGACTCGTATCCAATCACCTGAGCGTGAGGACAGGTGGGTGTTTTCCCATCATCCTGCCTTCACAATAAAAGGGCGCTTCCTGTCTGACAACCTTTCACAACAAAAGGCCAGTGTTGGGCGGTTCCTCTGGAGCGGGGGTGCACAAAGTGGGCGGGGCCTCCAGAGAGTGACCTGCTTTTGCCCCGCCTCTGGTTAATGCTGATACTAATACTATATAATAAAAAATAAATAAATAAAAAACTGACTCATTCATTCTCAATGGTGAATATGGGTGCAGTACACTTTTTGGCCACCAGCGTCACATTGGGGGCGCTGTTTCCCTCCTGTCGCAGAGTGAGATCAACAAAGGAACAAACATGAACTTATGAAAGAGTTTCTGCTGAACTGACACTTTCAAAATGATCTGATGTCACATGATCTGATGTCACATGATCTAATGTCACATGATCTAATGTCACATGATCTAATGTCACATGATCTAATGTCACATGATCTAATGTCCCATGATCTAATGTCACATGATCTAATGTCACATGATCTAATGTCACATGATCTAATGTCACATGATCTAATGTCACATGATCTAATGTCACATGATCTGTAGTTAAATGAATGAAGTCACTGCAGACACAGGTTTGTTATTTACATTGTGGTCACTGGACCCGCTCCACACCCTTCATCGGGCGTTCAGGGGTTCATGGGAGTTTTACCAACCAGTCCACAGCCAGTCCCTCGTGGTGCCCTGGGGGGGCTAATAGGGGATGGGGGCCCAAAACAACACGTGCTGCAAGATACAAATAAAGTAAAAACATGTAAAACAGTTGGAATGACGCTAAAAACAAACAAAGGCCAATGAGAAACAGGACAGACGGGCCTGTCGTGTGGATAAAGGCTGAAGCCCCGCCCCCCCTCAGTCTGAGCCAGCTTTGACGTAACAGGAAGTGGAGTTTGGTCGACCAATCAGAGAAGCATGTCTCCCTGCAGCGCCCCCACAGGCTGCACAGGAGGTGATGGTGAAGGGGTCCACGATGGGGGTGGGAGAGTCTGTCGGGGGGAGGGGGGAAACTACCAGTGTTAAAACTACTTCAGATATATTTTGTCCTACACTGTGCTCTGGTCTGTGGGAGAAACACAAACTTTAAAAACACTTTCATTCACAAACGGGAGACTTTCCTGTTGGACTCGATGGCGGGTGTTCGGCTCCGCCCTCGGGTTCTCCTGGAATCCGGTCGAGGCACATTTCATCTGAAACACACCTTAGATCAGAGTCTGTGATGAGCTCAGAGGTTTCTGTGGGAGTCACAAAACAGCAAACACTCATCAGAGCAGATCATTCCAGAGAAGAAGAGCCACAGCATCCTCTGACCCTGAAGACTCTGAGACTGAAGACTCTGACCCTGAAGACTCTGAGACTGAAGACTCTGAAGACTCTGACCCTGCAGACTCTGACCCTGAACACTCTGAAGACTAAAGTCTGCTCTGAGGTGAGTCTGAACAGTCTGAGCTCAGGCCGGTGTTTCTGATTCTGGGAGAAGTGGGTTTGTTTCTGTTTCTAGTTTGGGACGTCCAGGGCTGAAGGCAGGAGGGAGTTACTGCAGCCGCCGCTTTTTAGTGTTTGAGTGACGTCACAGCTCTAAAGCCGATGACGTAACATGAGGTTAAATGATTTAGTTTAGAGGAAATGTTGGGTCTTGTCCAGAGAGATGCAGTGACTCATGTTCATCTGGTCATTTACACGTTTCCTTTTAAGATACGACTTTTCAAAGTGTTAATAGGAAGAACTGGCTCCGCCCACACTGGGTTCGGTGACGTCATCACATTCTAGAACCTGTAATTCTCGCCTGCCCGAAACCGAGCTGCAGTTTATGATGTGAATGTAAGATATCAGGTTAGTGAGGGGAGGAGCCTGTCATGAGGGGAGGAGCCTGTCATGAGGGAGGAGCCTGTCATGAGGGGAGGAGCCTGTCATGAGGGGAGGAGCCTGTCATGAGGGGAGGAGCCTGTCATGAGGGAGGAGCCTGTCATGAGGGGAGGAGCCTGTCATGAGGGAGGAGCCTGTCATGAGGGAGGAGCCTGTCATGAGGGAGGAGCCTGTCATGAGGGAGGAGCCTGTTGTGAGGGAGGAGCCTGTCATGAGGGGAGGAGCCTGTCATGAGGGAGGAGCCTGTCGTGAGGGGAGGAGCCTGTAGTGAGGGAGGAGCCTGTCATGAGGGGAGGAGCCTGTTGTGAGGGAGGAGCCTGTCATGAGGGAGGAGCCTGTCATGAGGGAAGAGCCTGTCATGAGGGAGGAGCCTGTCATGAGGGAGGTGCCTGTCATGAGGGAGGAGCCTGTCATGAGGGAGGAGCCTGTCATGAGGGAGGAGCCTCTCATGTGGGAGGAGCCTGTCATGAGGGAGGAGCCTGTCATGAGGGAGGAGCCTGTAGTGAGGGGAGGAGCCTGTCATGTGGGAGGAGCCTGTCATGAGGGAGGAGCCTGTCATGAGGGAGGAGCCTGTCATGAGGGGAGGAGCCTGTCATGAGGGGAGGAGCCTGTCATGAGGGAGGAGCCTGTCATGAGGGAGGAGCCTGTTGTGAGGGAGGAGCCTGTCATGAGGGAGGAGCCTGTCATGAGGGAGGAGCCTGTCGTGAGGGGAGGAGCCTGTAGTGAGGGAGGAGCCTGTCATGAGGGGAGGAGCCTGTTGTGAGGGAAGAGCCTGTCATGAGGGAGGAGCCTCTCATGTGGGAGGAGCCTGTCATGAGGGAAGAGCCTGTCATGAGGGAGGAGCCTGTCATGAGGGAGGAGCCTGTCATGAGGGGAGGAGCCTGTCATGAGGGGAGGAGCCTGTCATGAGGGAGGAGCCTGTCATGAGGGGAGGAGCCTGTCATGAGGGAGGAGCCTGTCATGAGGGAGGAGCCTGTCATGAGGGAGGAGCCTGTCATGAGGGAGGAGCCTGTCATGAGGGGAGGAGCCTGTCATGAGGGAGGAGCCTGTCATGAGGGAGGAGCCTGTCATGAGGGAGGAGCCTCTCATGTGGGAGGAGCCTGTCATGAGGGAGGAGCCTGTCATGTGGGAGGAGCCTGTCATGAGGGGAGGAGCCTGTCATGAGGGAGGAGCCTGTCGTGAGGGAAGAGCCTGTCATGAGGGAGGAGCCTGTCATGAGGGAGGAGCCTGTCATGAGGGGAGGAGCCTGTCATGAGGGAGGAGCCTGTCATGAGGGAAGAGCCTGTCATGAGGGGAGGAGCCTGTCATGAGGGAGGAGCCTGTCGTGAGGGAAGAGCCTGTCATGAGGGGAGGAGCCTCTCATGTGGGAGGAGCCTGTCATGAGGGAGGAGCCTGTCATGAGGGAGGAGCCTGTCATGAGGGAAGAGCCTGTCATGAGGGAGGAGCCTGTCATGAGGGGAGGAGCCTGTCATGAGGGAGGAGCCTGTCATGAGGGAAGAGCCTGTCATGAGGGAGGAGCCTGTCATGAGGGAGGAGCCTGTCATGAGGGAGGAGCCTGTCATGAGGGAGGAGCCTGTCGTGAGGGAGGAGCCTGTCATGAGGGAGGAGCCTGTCATGAGGGAGGAGCCTGTCGTGAGGGAGGAGCCTGTCATGAGGGAAGAGCCTGTCATGAGGGAGGAGCCTGTCATGAGGGAGGAGCCTGTCATGAGGGAGGAGCCTGTCATGAGGGAGGAGCCTGTCATGAGGGAGGAGCCTGTCATGAGGGAGGAGCCTGTCATGTGGGAGGAGCCTGTTGTGAGGGAGGAGCCTGTCATGAGGGAGGAGCCTGTCATGAGGGAGGAGCCTGTCATGAGGGGAGGAGCCTGTCATGAGGGAGGAGCCTGTCATGAGGGAGGAGCCTGTCATGAGGGAGGAGCCTGTCATGAGGGAGGAGCCTGTCGTGAGGGAGGAGCCTGTCGTGAGGGAGGAGCCTGTCATGAGGGAGGAGCCTGTCATGAGGGAGGAGCCTGTCATGAGGGAGGAGCCTGTCATGAGGGAGGAGCCTGTCATGAGGGAGGAGCCTGTCATGAGGGAGGAGCCTGTCATGAGGGAGGAGCCTGTCATGAGGGAGGAGCCTGTCATGAGGGGAGGAGCCTGTTGTGAGGGAGGAGCCTGTCATGAGGGAGGAGCCTGTCATGAGGGGAGGAGCCTGTCATGAGGGAGGAGCCTGTCATGAGGGGAGGAGCCTGTCATGAGGGAGGAGCCTGTAGTGAGGGGAGGAGCCTGTCATGAGGGGAGGAGCCTGTCATGAGGGAGGAGCCTGTCATGAGGGAGGAGCCTGTCATGAGGGAGGAGCCTGTCGTGAGGGAGGAGCCTGTCATGAGGGGAGGAGCCTGTAATGAGGGAGGAGCCTGTCATGAGGGAGGAGCCTGTCATGAGGGAGGAGCCTGTCATTAGGGAGGAGCCTGTAGTGAGGGGAGGAGCCTGTCATGAGGGGAGGAGCCTGTCATGAGGGAGGAGCCTGTCATGAGGGAAGAGCCTGTAGTGAGGGGAGGAGCCTGTCATGAGGGAGGAGCCTGTCATGAGGGAGGAGCCTGTCATGAGGGAGGAGCCTGTCATGAGGGAGGAGCCTGTTATGAGGGGAGGAGCCTGTCATGAGGGAGGAGCCTGTCATGAGGGGAGGAGCCTGTCATGAGGGAGGAGCCTGTAGTGAGGGGAGGAGCCTGTCATGAGGGGAGGAGCCTGTCATGAGGGAGGAGCCTGTCATGAGGGAGGAGCCTGTCATGAGGGAGGAGCCTGTCGTGAGGGAGGAGCCTGTCATGAGGGGAGGAGCCTGTAATGAGGGAGGAGCCTGTCATGAGGGAGGAGCCTGTCATGAGGGAGGAGCCTGTCATGAGGGAGGAGCCTGTAGTGAGGGGAGGAGCCTGTCATGAGGGAGGAGCCTGTCATGAGGGAGGAGCCTGTTGTAAGGGAGGAGCCTGTCATGAGGGGAGGAGCCTGTCATGAGGGAGGAGCCTGTCATGAGGGAGGAGCCTGTCATGAGGGAGGAGCCTGTCATGAGGGGAGGAGCCTGTCATGAGGGAGGAGCCTGTCATGAGGGAGGAGCCTGTCATGAGGGAGGAGCCTCTCATGTGGGAGGAGCCTGTCATGAGGGAGGAGCCTGTCATGAGGGAGGAGCCTGTCATGAGGGAGGAGCCTGTCATGAGGGAGGAGCCTGTCATGAGGGAGGAGCCTGTCATGAGGGAGGAGCCTGTCATGAGGGAGGAGCCTGTCATGAGGGAGGAGCCTGTCATGAGGGAAGAGCCTGTAGTGAGGGGAGGAGCCTGTCATGAGGGAGGAGCCTGTCATGAGGGAGGAGCCTGTCATGAGGGAGGAGCCTGTCATGAGGGAGGAGCCTGTCATGAGGGAGGAGCCTGTCATGAGGGGAGGAGCCTGTAGTGAGGGAGGAGCCTGTCATGAGGGGAGGAGCCTGTTGTGAGGGGAGGAGCCTGTCATGAGGGAGGAGCCTGTCATGAGGGAGGAGCCTGTCATGAGGGGAGGAGCCTGTCATGAGGGAGGAGCCTGTCATGAGGGAGGAGCCTGTCATGAGGGGAGGAGCCTGTCATGAGGGAGGAGCCTGTCATAGGGGAGGAGCCTGTCGTGAGGGGAGGAGCCTGTCATGAGGGGAGGAGCCTGTCATGAGGGGAGGAGCCTGTCATGAGGGGAGGAGCCTGTCATGAGGGAGGAGCCTGTCGTGAGGGAAGAGCCTGTCATGAGGGAGGAGCTTGTCATGAGGGGAGGAGCCTGTCATGAGGGGAGGAGCCTGTCATGAGGGAGGAGCCTGTCATGAGGGGAGGAGCCTGTCATGAGGGGAGGAGCCTGTCATGAGGGAGGAGCCTGTCGTGAGGGAAGAGCCTGTCATGAGGGAGGAGCCTGTCATGAGGGGAGGAGCCTGTCATGAGGGGAGGAGCCTGTCATGAGGGAGGAGCCTGTCATGAGGGAGGAGCCTGTCATGAGGGAGGAGCCTGTCATGAGGGGAGGAGCCTGTCATGAGGGGAGGAGCCTGTCATGAGGGAGGAGCCTGTCATGAGGGGAGGAGCCTGTTGTGAGGGAGGAGCCTGTCATGAGGGGAGGAGCCTGTCATGATGGAGGAGCCTGTCATGAGGGAGGAGCCTGTCATGAGGGAGGAGCCTGTCATGAGGGAGGAGCCTGTCATGAGGGAGGAGCCTGTCATGAGGGAGGAGCCTGTCATGAGGGGAGGAGCCTGTCATGAGGGAGGAGCCTGTCATGAGGGAGGAGCCTGTCATGAGGGGAGGAGCCTGTCATGAGGGAGGAGCCTGTCATGAGGGAGGAGCCTGTCATGAGGGAGGAGCCTGTCATGAGGGGAGGAGCCTGTCATGAGGGGAGGAGCCTGTTGTGAGGGAGGAGCCTGTCATGAGGGAGGAGCCTGTCATGAGGGGAGGAGCCTGTCATGAGGGGAGGAGCCTGTCATGAGGGGAGGAGCCTGTCATGAGGGAGGAGCCTGTCATGAGGGAGGAGCCTGTCATGAGGGGAGGAGCCTGTCATGAGGGAGGAGCCTGTCATGAGGGAGGAGCCTGTCATGAGGGGAGGAGCCTGTCATGAGGGGAGGAGCCTGTTGTGAGGGAGGAGCCTGTCATGAGGGAGGAGCCTGTCATGAGGGAGGAGCCTGTCATGACGGAGGAGCCTGTCATGAGGGGAGAAGCCTGTCATGAGGGAGGAGCCTGTCATGAGGGAGGAGCCTGTTGTGAGGGAGGAGCCTGTCATGAGGGAGGAGCCTGTTGTGAGGGAGGAGCCTGTCATGAGGGGAGAAGCCTGTCATGAGGGAGGAGCCTGTCATGAGGGAGGAGCCTGTCATGAGGGAGGAGCCTGTCGTGAGGGAGGAGCCTGTCATGAGGGAGGAGCCTGTTGTGAGGGAGGAGCCTGTCGTGAGGGGAGGAGCCTGTCGTGAGGGAGGAGCCTGTTGTGAGGGAGGAGCCTGTCATGAGGGAGGAGCCTGTTGTGAGGGAGGAGCCTGTCATGAGGGAGGAGCCTGTCGTGAGGGAGGAGCCTGTCATGAGGGAGGAGCCTGTTGTGAGGGAGGAGCCTGTCGTGAGGGGAGGAGCCTGTCGTGAGGGAGGAGCCTGTCGTGAGGGAGGAGCCTGTTGTGAGGGAGGAGCCTGTCGTGAGGGAGGAGCCTGTCATGAGGGAGGAGCCTGTCATGAGGGAGGAGCCTGTCATGAGGGAGGAGCCTGTCATGAGGGGAGGAGCCTGTCATGAGGGAGGAGCCTGGAGGTGACTCCGTGAGATCGATGAGTTTTTATTTTCACAGGTTCTGATTCTTCCTGATGTTAAAGGTGATTCTGGATCCTGATTGGCTGCATGGCTCCTCTGCTGCTGTTGTTCTTCTGAGATCTTCCTGCTGCTCATCTTCTCTCTGTGGCTTCAGGTGGATCATCATGGCGTCCAGACTGGAGCAGGACCTGAGCTGTCCCATCTGCTGTGAGCTCTTCAGAGATCCTGTGGTTCTGAGCTGCAGCCACAGCTTCTGTAAGGTCTGTTTGGAGAACTGGTGGAAGGACAAACCCCTGAAGACCTGTCCAGTCTGTAAGAGAAGGTCCTCGAGGAAGAATCCTCCACTGAGTCTGGCCCTGAAGAACCTGGTGGAGACGTTCACAGAGGAGAGAAGACAAACATCTCCATCTCCAGCACAGCCTGAGTGCAGTCTTCACTCTGAGAAGCTGCGGCTCTTCTGTGAGGACCATCAGGACCTGGTCTGCCTGGTCTGCAGAGACTCCAGGACTCACAAAGACCACAGCTTCAGACCCATCGAGGAGGCGGCTCAGGAGCTGAGAGAGCAGCTGAGGAGAGACCTCACACCTGTACAGGAGAACCTGAAGGTAAGAGACCTCACACCTGTACAGGAGAACCTGAAGGTAAGAGACCTCACACCTGTACAGGAGAACCTGAAGGTAAGAGACCTCACACCTGTACAGGAGAACCTGAAGGTAAGAGACCTCACACCTGTACAGGAGAACCTGAAGGTAAGAGACCTCACACCTGTACAGGAGAACCTGAAGGTTAGAGACCTCACACCTGTACAGGAGAACCTGAAGGTTAGAGACCTCACACCTGTACAGGAGAACCTGAAGGTAAGAGACCTCACACCTGTACAGGAGAACCTGAAGGTGAGAGACCTCACACCTGTACAGGAGAACCTGAAGGTAAGAGACCTCACACCTGTACAGGAGAACCTGAAGGTGAGAGACCTCACACCTGTACAGGAGAACCTGAAGGCAAGAGACCTCACACCTGTACAGGAGAACCTGAAGGTAAGAGACCTCACACCTGTACAGGAGAACCTGAAGGTAAGAGACCTCACACCTGTACAGGAGAACCTGAAGGTAAGAGACCTCACACCTGTACAGGAGAACCTGAAGGTAAGAGACCTCACACCTGTACAGGAGAACCTGAAGGTAACTAACTCTAACTCTCTCTGATGTTTCTCCTCAGGTCCTGGTTCTTTCTAACTCTCTCTGATGTTTCTCCTCAGGTCCTGGTTCTTTCTAACTCTCTCTGATGTTTCTCCTCAGGTCCTGGTTCTTTCTAACTCTCTCTGATGTTTCTCCTCAGGTCCTGGTTCTTTCTAACTCTCTCTGATGTTTCTCCTCAGGTCCTGGTTCTTTCTAACTCTCTCTGATGTTTCTCCTCAGGTCCTGGTTCTTTCTAACTCTCTCTGATGTTTCTCCTCAGGTCCTGGCTCGGAGCAGAGCACAGTTGGAGTCTTCAGAGGCTCATATCACGGCCCAGGCCCGACGCGCTCAGACACAGATCAGAGCTCAGTTTGAGAAGCTGCACCAGTTCCTGAGGGAGGAGGAAGAGTCCAGGATGAAGGCTCTGAGGGAGGAAGAGGAGCAGAAGACTCAGAGGATGAAGGACATGATGGCGGCCGTGAGCAGAGACATGGAGGCCGTGTCCCAGAGCGTCTCAGAGACAGAGGAGCTGCTGAGAGCAGCAGACGCCTCCTTCCTGCTCCAGTACAAGACTGCAGCAAAGAGGCTGCAGCAGCGCCCCCTGGTGGAGGACATGGGACCAGGAGCTCTGATAGACCAGGCCAAACATCTGGGCAACCTGGGCTTCAACATCTGGAGGAACATGAAGAGCCTGGTGCAGTTCTACCCTGTGATTCTGGATCCAAACACTGCAGGGTGTGAGATGATCCTGTCTGAAGATCTGAGCTCAGTGAGAGGAGAAGGAGAAGAACAAGAGGTCCCACAGAATCCAGAGAGAGGAGGAGATTATGAGGTACTTGGATCTGAGAAGTTTGTCTCAGGGACTCACAGCTGGGACGTGGAGGTCAGGGAGAATCAGCGCTGGGAGGTGGGTGTGAGTGAGTTTGTTCAGAGAAGAGACGTCACTGAGGAGAGAAGGTGGTCCATACGTTTCTGTTTTGGTAAATACTCAGCCTCTTCTCCCTCAGTCCAGTATAAACTTCTCTCAGTGGAGAAGAAGCTGCAGAGAGTCCGAGTGAAGCTGGACTTTGGCACAAAAACCCTGACCTTCACTGACCCCGACACAAACACAGACCTCCTCACAGAGACAGGGTTCATCTCTGAGGGACTGAGACCATATTTACACACATATTTTGAAGATGTTCCTCTGAAGATCTTACCGAGGAACATCACTGTGACAGAGTAGAACCTACAGCTCTGTGTTTCTCTCCTTAACCCTTCACCTGATGACATCACGAGGTGGTGATCTGTCAGTGCTCAGATTGCCTCCAGATGATGTAAAAGTACTTTGTATATTCTGGGTGATTTGGATCTGAGTGGATGAAACGTTGTTGTTCTGCTCATTCTGTGACTTCTGTAATTACTGAAACCACTTCAATAAAAAACAACTTTCCATCAGCAACGTCTTTCATTTCCACCTTTTTTAAACCTTTACAGTTTCACTTCCTTGTTGGAAACTGTTGCCGTGACGACCGCGTTGAGTCAAAGCATAGAAATGACAGAAAAAGAAGAGAGCAAACCAGAGAAGCAACAAAAACACAACAAAAAAAGCCACGCGAAGAAAAGAAAACGTGACAAAAAAACACAAAACAAGAACAAACACTGACACCTACTGGACACACTGAACCATTGCAGGAAAACTAAAGCAGGATCTTTCCTCACAGCGGAACATCAGGGTTTGAAATGCACCTACAATGTTAATCTCAGGCAAATACTTATGTTCCTCACGGTATATTTTCCTTGTGTTCCTTTACCCAAATCTAAAAGCTCTTTGACTGGAGTGTCACGCCTCCTTTAAAGCCGTACAATTGATACAAACAGATCTTTTTCCTCGAGTTTTATCACAGCTTTGACGTGTTTTTGTTGCTTTTTCGTCACTTTTTTCCCCCATTTCTTTTTTGTGGCTTTTTCGTCTGGTTTTCAGTCGCTCATTATCAAGGCCGTGGGAACCCAGGGTGCTGAGGGCGCTGCAGCTCCCCCCCCCCCCCCCGGTGGATAGTTTATGAACTGCAGGCAATATTAACCCCTTAACTCCCACCTGAACCGAGCACATTTTCTCCAGCTTTACCCCAATCCAAAAGCTTCAGGAAAAAAGGTGTGAAAATAGAGACAGAACTGAGACGAAAACAAGGATGAAAATGTGACAAAAGTGAGAAAACATTGACGAAAAATGACAAAAATTTGACAAAAAAAGTGAGAAAAATTTGACAAAAAATTGAGAAAAAAAGTGATGAGAATTTGACAAAAAAGGCGAGTAATTTCACGAAAAAGTGACCAAAAAAATTACAAAAAATTGACCAAAATTTGACAAAAAAAGTGCAAAAAAAATGACGACAAATTGAGGAAAAAATGGACGAAAAGTGATAAAAATTTGACAAAAAATGTGAATAATTTGATGAAAAAGTGACAAAAAATGTACAAAAAATGACAAAAATGGACCAACATTTGACAAAAAAGTGCGAAAAATTGGACGAAAAAGTGACAAAAAAAATTACAAAAAAATTACAAAAAAATTACAAAAAAATTACAAAAAAATTACAAAAATTTTTCAAAAAAATTCAAAAAAATTCAAAAAAATTACAAATATTGACAAAAAATGGACGAAAAATTAAGGAAAAAATGGACGAAAAGTGATAAAAATTTGACAAAAAATGTGAATAATTTGATGAAAAAGTGACAAAAATGGACCAACATTTGACAAAAAAAGTGCGAAAAATTTAACGAAAAATTGAGGAAAAAATGGACGAAAAAGTGATACGAATTTGACCAAAATCTGACAAAAAGTCACAAAAATCTGACAAAAATGAGACGACTGCCCGACAAAAAAAGTGATGGAAAAAAATCTGACGTGAGGAAAAAGATCCATTTAGTTTTGTAGGTCTTTCAAATGAGGCGTCACACTGGCCTACAGGATTTGGGTAAAGCTGAACTGGAGAAAACGCTCTCGGTTCAGGCGGGAGTCAAGAGGTTAATCAATAGGATTTATGCACAGGAAAAGTATTTTGGGGGTAAATTTTGTCCCTCACTACTGCCCCCTCAGGCCGTGTGTGTAACTGATTGTAGAGGCAGTTGTGGTGAACAGGTCTGAGCTCATTCTACACGTGAGGACGTGGAGGAACATGTAGGGGAGGAAAGTACGTACCATTTTTAAACTCCGTATAGTCCCTTTAAAGCAGGGGTGCTGAGGGCGCTGCAGCAACCCCTGGTGGATCGTTTATGCATTACAGGCAATATTAACCTCTTAACTCCCGCCTGAACCGAGAGGATCTTTTTCCTCCTGTCATCAGATTTTTTTTCCATCATTTTTTTGTTGGGTATTCAACTCATTTTCTAAGTTTTTTGTCATTTTTTCGTCCATTTTTTGTCCGATTTTTATACATTTTTTGTCATTTTTTTAATCCGATTTTTATCAATTTTTTTGTCATTTTTCGTCACCTTTTTGTCACATTTCCATCATTGTTTTCGTCTCAGGCTTGTCTCTATTTTCACACCTTGTTTCCAGAAGCTTTTGGATTGGGGTAAAGCCAAACTGGAGAAAATGTGCTCGGTTCAGGTGGGAGTTAAGGGGTTAAATAAATAGGAAATAAGCAAAGAAATAGCGTTTTGGGGGGGCAATCTTGTCTCTCAGCCCCCCCTAGGGCCGAAACAATTGTGTTGGCCCGCCAGAGGGTGGCTTACTTTTGCGCTGTGTGTGGTACTAACTCTCTTCCATTGATTCCTAATGGTAAATATGGATGCAGTACAGTTTTTGGCCACCAG
This sequence comes from Gobius niger, assembly GCF_951799975.1. Lineage (NCBI taxonomy): Eukaryota > Metazoa > Chordata > Actinopteri > Gobiiformes > Gobiidae > Gobius > Gobius niger. The sequence goes on from NW_027639330.1 coordinate 56,875, forward strand.
CATTTAATTGGGGGCGCTGTTTCACTGCTTTCACAAAGTTAAGGAAACACTGTTGTGTCTCGGTGTTTCTCACAGAGCGTCGTAGCATCAACTTTCCCAGTTTTCCAACTTTTATTGCAAAGGTCGTTGAGAACAATAAAGGTTCATGTTAAAAACGGACAAATCAAAGAATTTACGCTGAACTGACACTTTCAAAATGATCTAATGTTGCATTTTCTTAAAGGTAAAGTCACTGCAGATACAGGTGTTGTTGTTTTACATTCTGCTCTATATATATCGCTACAATAGTTGATTTTGTTCGACTAAAACTAAGCCTTTGCCATAGTTTACATTTGTTTAAATATAGTATGTGATTTGCATAGATAGAATCAGATGCAAATGTATAGGCTATGTTTGCAGTTATATGTGTTTCATGCGTGTCATGGCCGTGTTTGGCCGAAGGCACTTTTTCATTTTGGCCTTGGAGATAAAACGTTTAGGCACCGCTGCTTTAAAAACATTTATAAAACGTACCGTAAAAGCGACATGGGTTAAAGTGCTGTAGATGAATGTGCATGTAATCTGATCACTCCCTGTACCAAAGAGCGTGCCTGGGTTTTGCATTTAAATAATACTTCCCTGTGTATTTGTACATGTTTACATTTTTACTCATTGTCCTTCCACTGAGGTTTTTCACCTTCTTTTAAAAGGGATGAAATGAAAACAAAAGGACATTTGATTGAGTGGAGCCCTGTGTGTACATCAGGTGTGGGAACCCGCCCAGTAAACCGAGAATAACCTGGCACACATTTAGTGACCAGTTTAGGCACAAATGTGTTGTTTTTCCTCCCTCTGTGTCTGCGAAACCTCCGGCCGTGGCAGAACTTCTGAGTCTCAGAGAGAAAAGATGAGAAACCTGTGTGTGATCGGAGTCATCGTGTTACATTAGGTTCATCCTCTCACAGCACCGGGTCTGTCTCTTTCACCCCTTAACTCCCGCCTGAACCGAGCACGTTTTCTCCAGTCTGGCTTTACCCCAATCCAAAAGCTTCTGGGAAAAAGCTGTGGAAATAGCAACAAAACTGAGTTGAAAACAATGATGGAAATGTGATAAAGAAGTGAGAAAACATTGATGAAAAAGTGATGAAAAATTGATGAAAAAGTGACAAAAAATTGATGAAAAAGTGGCAAAAATGTCTCAAGAAACTGACAAAAAATGGACAAAAAATAGATGAAAAAACGATAAAAATTTGACCAAAAAATGACAAAAAATTGATTAAAAAATTACAAAAAAATTAGAAAAAATGACCAAAGACAAGACAAAAATGTGACAAAAAATGGACGAAAAAATGACAAAAATGTGACAAAAAATGAGTTGAATACCCAACATAAAAATGATGGAAAAACAATGTGATGACGTGAGGAAAAAGATCCTCTCTGTTCAGGCGGAGTTAAGAGGTTAAGAACCACAGCTGAGTCACTGGACACGCCCCCTCCAGAACAGGAAACAGGAAACAGGACTCTGCTCTCTCCCCAACACTCTGAGCACTCTGAAGACTCTGAAGACTCTGAAGACTCTGAAGACTCTGAAGACTCTGAAGACTCTGAAGACTCTGAAGCCTCTGAAGCCTCTGAAGACTCTGAAGACTCTGAAGACTCTGTAGACTCTGTAGACTCTGAAGACTCTGAAGCCTCTGTAGACTCTGAAGCCTCTGAAGCCTCTGTAGACTCTGAAGACTCTGAAGACTCTGAAGACTCTGTAGACTCTGAAGACTCTGAAGCCTCTGAAGCCTCTGAAGACTCTGAAGACTCTGAAGACTCTGAAGCCTCTGAAGCCTCTGAAGCCTCTGAAGACTCTGAAGACTCTGAAGACTCTGAAGACTCTGAAGACTCTGAAGCCTCTGAAGCCTCTGAAGACTCTGAAGCCTCTGAAGCCTCTGAAGCCTCTGTAGAGAAGACTGAAGAGGCGGCGACTGGACTGAGGTGAGTCCAGAGTGTGTTTGAATGAAGCTGGAACAGGGAAGGGCATGTGAGGCAGAGCAGCTCACGTCAGAGTGAAGTTACTTTGAAAGAACATGTAAAGACATTATCTTTCAAAAATATGCTAGTGAAGTATCATAATTACTATTACATTCTGAGACAGGCACACACTTGTGTTTTTGTGTGTATTTGCCTGGATATGAATATGAAAATATAAAGAAAGTTAAGACCCTAAAGCATTATTTTGCTTTGACAACAGTAAGTTTTAGTGCGTTTGGAAATTACTTTGTGTGAACTCAAAGTGAGGTCAGCACAAAACACACGTTTCCAATATGTTCATGGATTACATATACGTATGTATATATGTATACGTATACGTATGTATACTTCAAGGATGTATACAGGTCTTTTTTCTCTCCCTTTCCCTGTCAGTCTTAAGTGAGTGACTTTGGACAGATAGTTTCTGTTTCTACATGGTTATACGGAGCTTGTACATTGGGTATAGTTGGTACAGCAGGGCTGAGCGATATTATACATATTTTTGTGTGATCAGAACGAAAGAGAGATGTGCCTTAGTATAACTCTAATGTACCATATGGTGTATTTATTTATTTACGACTGTAAATGATGAATCCTTTATTTTTATTTTTTGGTAACTGTAAATGATGAAATTCTTTGACATTTTGTACGATCATAAACAGACTCGTGCATCGGTTTCCTGCATGAGCGGAAAGTTTATGTGAAGATTACTTGAATGAGAGATAAGGGGCAGGTTTACTATAAGTTCTTGAACTTCTTCCTACTCCTTTTGAGCACAAAGTCTTGTTTTGTATTTTTTCTTTCTGTAAAATGTTGACATACTTTTTCTGCTCAAATGAATAAATAAATGAAATCAGTAAAAAGTAAAGTGAAATAAATCCTGTGAGTAACTGTTTGTGTTAAAGTCTGACTTGTGTTCCAGTCGTGAAAACAAACAAACTTGTATAAAGTGAAAATCTTAATATTACAAAGAAAATACAGTAAAAACGTATTTAAGATAAATATTTCTGAAATAAAGGACGAGACACAAACTTCATTGATTAAAGATCGACATGAAGCTGTAACTTTACCTTTCACTCACAGTGGACTTTTACTCAGTCATGTCCTGAACAACAACAACAACAACAACAACAACAACAACAACAACAACTACTACAACAACAACAACAACAACAACTTAGTATAAATCCGTACGAGTCTAAAACTGTGGCTTTTGTGAATAAAGGGGGAAATTTGGAAAATTTACGAATTTCAGGAGAAACTCTGAGTCCAACATGCTGCCAGGCAAAGAACTCTGGCTGTTTTCACGGAGGATGGGCGGGCCACTTACAAGCCACTTACAAGCCACTTACAAGCCACTTACAAGCCACTTACAAGCCCCTTACAAGCCACTTACAAGCCACTTACAAGCCACTCACAAGCCACTTACAAGCCACTTACAAGCCACTTACAAGCCACTTACAAGCCACTTACAAGCCACTTACAAGCCACTTACAAGCCACTTACAAGCCACTTACAAGCCACTTACAAGCCACTTACAAGCCACTTACAAGCCACTTACAAGCCACTTACAAGCCACTTACAAGCCACTTACAAGCCACTTACAAGCCACTTACAAGCCACTTACAAGCCACTTACAAGCCACTAACAAGCCACTTACAAGCCACTCACAAGCCACTCACAAGCCACTCACAAGCCACTTACAAGCCACTTACAAGCCACTCACAAGCCACTTACAAGCCACTTACAAGCCACTCACAAGCCACTCACAAGCCACTCACAAGCCACTCACAAGCCACTTACAAGCCACTTACAAGCCACTCACAAGCCACTTACAAGCCACTCACAAGCCACTTACAAGCCACTCACAAGCCACTCACAAGCCACTCACAAGCCACTCACAAGCCCCTTACAAGCCACTTACAAGCCACTTACAAGCCACTCACAAGCCACTCACAAGCCACTCACAAGCCACTCACAAGCCACTTACAAGCCACTTACAAGCCACTCACAAGCCACTCACAAGCCACTCACAAGCCACTCACAAGCCCCTTACAAGCCACTTACAAGCCACTTACAAGCCACTTACAAGCCACTTACAAGTCACTTACAAGCCACTTACAATCCACTTACAAGCCCCTTACAAGCCACTTACAAGCCACTTACAAGCCACTCACAAGCCACTCACAAGCCACTCACAAGCCACTCACAAGCCACTCACAAGCCCCTTACAAGCCACTTACAAGCCACTTACAAGCCACTTACAAGCCACTTACAAGTCACTTACAAGCCACTTACAAGCCACTTACAAGTCACTTACAAGCCACTTACAATCCACTTACAAGCCCCTTACAAGCCACTTACAAGCCACTTACAAGCCACTCACAAGCCACTCACAAGCCACTCACAAGCCACTCACAAGCCACTCACAAGCCACTCACAAGCCACTCACAAGCCACTCACAAGCCACTCACAAGCCCCTTACAAGCCACTTACAAGCCACTTACAATCCACTTACAAGCCCCTTACAAGCCACTCACAAGCCCCTTACAAGCCACTTACAAGCCACTTACAAGCCACTTACAAACCACTTACAAGCCACTTACAAACCACTTACAAGCCACTTACAAACCACTTACAAGCCACTTACAAACCACTTACAAGCCACTCACAAGCCACTTACAAGCCACTTACAAACCACTTACAAGCCACTTACAATCCACTTACAAGCCACTCACAAGCCACTTACAAGCCACTTACAATCCACTTACAATCCACTTACAAGCCACTTACAAACCACTTACAAGCCACTTACAATCCACTTACAAGCCACTTACAAGCCACTTACAAGCCACTTACAAGCCACTTACAAGCCACTTACAAGCCACTCACAAGCCACTTACAAGCCACTTACAAGCCACTTACAAGCCACTTACAAGCCACTTACAAGCCACTTACAAGCCACTTACAAGCCACTTACAAGCCACTCACAAGCCACTTACAAGCCACTCACAAGCCACTCACAAGCCACTTACAAGCCACTTACAAGCCCCTTACAAGCCACTTACAAGCCACTTACAAGCCACTTACAAGCCACTTACAAGCCACTTACAAGCCACTTACAAGCCACTTACAAGCCACTTACAAGCCACTCACAAGCCACTTACAAGCCACTCACAAGCCACTCACAAGCCACTTACAAGCCACTTACAAGCCACTCACAAGCCACTAACAAGCCACTCACAAGCCACTTACAAGCCAATTACAAGCCACTCACAAGCCACTCACAAGCCACTCACAAGCCACTTACAAGCCACTCACAAGCCACTAACAAGCCACTCACAAGCCACTTACAAGCCAATTACAAGCCACTTACAAGCCACTTACAAGCCCCTTACAAGCCAAGTTAAAGTCATTTTTGGCGATAGCGGCTGCGTGTTCCCACCATTAGGTCCAGGTGGGGAATGTGCACGAGCGCCGGATTGGGTCCGTTCCAATCCGACAAAGTCTGTGAAAGATATGAGGCTTTGAAATTTGCTGAAAATGGCCTCTCAGTTGCGGCCTTGTCATGACCACGCCCAATAATAAATGTACTTGATGATTTTGAAAGCCACAGGGGTTGGGGACATGTTGGCCAAAATTGGAGGCTTTCCATTGAAAACTCGGGGATCAGGGGCCAGAAGTTCAAGAGGTACGATTTTGAAGGTTTGAGGTTCGAGCCAAGATGGCCGACTTCCTGTAGCATTTAGGGCGGGGTCATAATATCATTATTACATGTCCTGACGTGGTCTATGTCCCTGGCCAATATCACTTTTGTACGATGATTTTTCTTGCGACCGCTCCTCCATTGGGTCAATGTAAACTTCCTGTTTGAGGGGGCGCCACAGAGCCAACTTTTATTATTCTCTCTCCCGAACCCCACCCAAAATTAGAGCTTGTGGAGCACTACGTTTTGACCCCTGTTACTTGTGTATCGTTCACGTTTGCTACGTGAATTCTTGCGTTTTCGTCCCCCTTTATCGATATTAATTAGTCCCTTGCTCGGGCCTAATAATAATAATTAAAAAAATAATAATTATAATTATAATAAATACAGATAAATCTGAACGTGTTGCTGAGCATTTCTGATATAAAACAGAAACAATAAGTATTACAAGTTTTCTGTCATTTGAAGTTTTCATTTAAAAATAGAAACTTTTGCAATGGCTTAGGAATAGTATTGCTAAGTAGTGCTTTTATCGTGAAAATCCCATATAGTTGCATAATAGTGCTTTTATTGTGAAAACCCCGATTTAGTTGCATTATTCTGCTCTACAGAGATTAATAAAGGATAACTTAACTTTAATTGTGAAAATCCCTATTTTGTCGCAGAAACTGTTCAAATCGCTGATAGACTTAACTGTATCAGAAGTCCTAAAATGAATGGGCAGAATTCCCCATACAAATGAATGGGCAGAATTCCCCATACAAATGAATGGGCAGAATTCCCCATACAAATGAATGGGTAGAATTCCCCATACAAATGAATGGACAGAATTCCCCATACAAATGAATGGGCAGAATTCCCCATACAAATGAATGGGTAGAATTCCCCATACAAATGAATGGGCAGAATTCCCCACGCAAATGAATGGGCAGAATTCCCCATACAAATGAATGGGCAGAATTCCCCATACAAATGAATGGGCAGAATTCCCCATACAAATGAATGGGCAGAATTCCCCATACAAATGAATGGGTAGAATTCCTCATACAAATGAATGGGCAGAATTCCCCACGCAAATGAATGGGCAGAATTCCCCATACAAATGAATGGGCAGAATTCCCCATACAAATGAATGGGTAGAATTCCCCATACAAATGAATGGGCAGAATTCCCCATACAAATGAATGGGCAGAATTCCCCATGCAAATGAATAGGCAGAATTCCCCATACAAATGAATGGACAGAATTCCCCATACAAATGAATGGGCAGAATTCCCCATACAAATGAATGGGCAGAATTCCCCATACAAATGAATGGGCAGAATTCCCCATACAAATGAATGGGCAGAATTCCCCATACAAATGAATGGGCAGAATTCCCCATGCAAATGAATAGGCAGAATTCCCCATACAAATGAATAGGCAGAAAACCCCATACAAATGAATGGGCAGAATTCCCCATGCAAATGAATGGGTAGAATTCCCCATACAAATGAATGGGCAGAATTCCCCATACAAATGAATGGGTAGAATTCCCCACACAAATGAATGGGCAGAATTCCCCATGCAAATGAATGGGCAGAATTCCCCATACAAATGAATGGACAGAATTCCCCATACAAATGAATGGGTAGAATTCCCCATACAAATGAATGGACAGAATTCCCCATACAAATGAATGGGCAGAATTCAAAAACTGGGAAACTACAGAAGGGGGAATTTTCCTGAATACGGATAAGTTGCTGGAGCTGAACATTTTAAGAGATAAATCATGTGAAAAACAATTATTCAATCATGAAGACGTTTTATGAACATTTTTTGATATTTTCAGGAATAAAATCTAAAAATCTGGACCCAGATTTAAATGTTTTTTTTTTTTTTTCAGGCAGGATTTCAGATCTTGTTTGAGAATAAAAATGTATTATTCCTTGTGTTTGTGTTGGCGGCTCACAGCGACAGGCCCCTCCCCCAAAGAGGAAAAAACAAGCAACAGGCCCCGCCCCCAAAGAGGAAAAACCAAGCGACAGGCCCCGCCCCCAAAGAGGAAAAACCAAGCGACAGGCCCCGCCCCCAAAGAGGAAAAACAAACTGAGCCAAAGATCTAAACGTCCAAACAAAGCGACAGGAGAAGAACCATCTCTGTTCACGTCACTTTAGGATTGACTCTTCTCTGTTCACGTCCCGCTCTCTCAGGCTCTACAACTTTAGACATTTTTAATTCATTATTTATTCACAGATTTAGGAAAATTCAAAACAAAACCATCAGATTTAGGATTTATTTCCCTCTGAGTCTAAACTCTGTGTTTGTTTGTTTTTGTGGTTTGAGTCTCTTAGATTTTCGGTTCCATAAATGTGCTCCTCTGTCTGTGGCTTCAGGTGGATCATCATGGCGTCCAGACTGGAGCAGGACCTGAGCTGTCCCATCTGCTGTGAGCTCTTCAGAGATCCTGTGGTTCTGAGCTGCAGCCACAGCTTCTGTAAGGTCTGTTTGGAGAACTGGTGGAAGGACAAACCCCTGAAGACCTGTCCAGTCTGTAAGAGAAGGTCCTCAAGGAAGAATCCTCCACTGAGTCTGGCTCTGAAGAACCTGGTGGAGACGTTCACAGAGGAGAGAAGACAAACATCTCCATCTCCAGCACAGCCTGAGTGCAGTCTTCACTCTGAGAAGCTGCGGCTCTTCTGTGAGGACCATCAGGACCTGGTCTGCCTGGTCTGCAGAGACTCCAGGACTCACAAAGACCACAGCTTCAGACCCATCGAGGAGGCGGCTCAGGAGCTGAGAGAGCAGCTGAGGAGAGACCTCACACCTGTACAGGAGAACCTGAAGGTAAGAGACCTCACACCTGTACAGGAGAACCTGAAGGTAAGAGACCTCACACCTGTACAGGAGAACCTGAGGGTAAGAGACCTCACACCTGTACAGGAGAACCTGAAGGTTAGAGACCTCACACCTGTACAGGAGAACCTGAGGGTAAGAGACCTCACACCTGTACAGGAGAACCTGAAGGTAAGAGACCTCACACCTGTACAGGAGAACCTGAAGGTAAGAGACCTCACACCTGTACAGGAGAACCTGAAGGTAAGAGACCTCACACCTGTACAGGAGAACCTGAGGGTAAGAGACCTCACACCTGTACAGGAGAACCTGAAGGTTAGAGACCTCACACCTGTACAGGAGAACCTGAAGGTAAGAGACCTCACACCTGTACAGGAGAACCTGAAGGTAAGAGACCTCACACCTGTACAGGAGAACCTGAGGGTAACTAACTCTAACTCTCTCTGATGTTTCTCCTCAGGTCCTGGTTCTTTCTAACTCTCTCTGATGTTTCTCCTCAGGTCCTGGTTCTTTCTAACTCTCTCTGATGTTTCTCCTCAGGTCCTGGTTCTTTCTAACTCTCTCTGATGTTTCTCCTCAGGTCCTGGTTCTTTCTAACTCTCTCTGATGTTTCTCCTCAGGTCCTGGTTCTTTCTAACTCTCTCTGATGTTTCTCCTCAGGTCCTGGTTCTTTCTAACTCTCTCTGATGTTTCTCCTCAGGTCCTGGTTCTTTCTAACTCTCTCTGATGTTTCTCCTCAGGTCCTGGTTCTTTCTAACTCTCTCTGATGTTTCTCCTCAGGTCCTGGTTCTTTCTAACTCTCTCTGATGTTTCTCCTCAGGTCCTGGCTCGGAGCAGAGCACAGTTGGAGTCTTCAGAGGCTCATATCACGGCCCAGGCCCGACGCGCTCAGACACAGATCAGAGCTCAGTTTGAGAAGCTGCACCAGTTCCTGAGGGAGGAGGAAGAGTCCAGGATGAAGGCTCTGAGGGAGGAAGAGGAGCAGAAGACTCAGAGGATGAAGGACATGATGGCGGCCGTGAGCAGAGACATGGAGGCCGTGTCCCAGAGCGTCTCAGAGACAGAGGAGCTGCTGAGAGCAGCAGACGCCTCCTTCCTGCTCCAGTACAAGACTGCAGCAAAGAGGCTGCAGCAGCGCCCCCTGGTGGAGGACATGGGACCAGGAGCTCTGATAGACCAGGCCAAACATCTGGGCAACCTGGGCTTCAACATCTGGAGGAACATGAAGAGCCTGGTGCAGTTCTACCCTGTGATTCTGGATCCAAACACTGCAGGTCCTCGTATAATCCTGTCTGAAGATCTGAGCTCAGTGAGACGAGGAGAAGCTCAGAAGGTCCAACAGAATCCAGGGAGAAGGAGAGATTATGATGTACTTGGATCTGAGAGGTTTGTCTCAGGGACTCACAGCTGGGACGTGGAGGTCGGGGAGAGTAAGGCCTGGGATTTGGGTGTGAGAGAGTTTGTTCAGAGAAGAGACGTCACTGAGGAGAGAGACTGGTCCATATGTTTCTTTTGTGGTGAATACTGGGCCTTTTCTCCCTCAGACGATAAACCTCTCTCAGTGAAGAAGAAGCTGCAGAGAGTCCGAGTGAAGCTGGACTTTGGCACAAAAACACTGACCTTCACTGACCCCGACACAAACACAGACCTCCACACAGTCACAGGGTTCATCTCTGAGGGACTGAGAACATATTTACACACAGATGAAGATGTTCCTCTGAAGATCTTACCGAGGAACATCACTGTGACAGAGTAGAACCTACAGCTCTGTGTTTCTCTCCTTAACCCTCGTAGTTCCTTCACCTGATGACATCACGAGGTGGTGATCTGTCAGTGCTCAGATTGCCTCCAGATGATGTAAAAGTACTTTGTATATTCTGGGTGATTTGGATCTGAGTGGATGAAACGTTGTTCATTCTGTGACTTCTGTAATTACTGTAACCACTTCAATAAAAAACAACTTTCCATCAGCCACGTCTTTCATTTTCACCTTTTCTTTAGCAAAACATTTTTGTGACGTTCAATGTATTTTCCCTGTAGCCGTTAGCATTAGCCACCAAACATCTCACATCATGAACGACTCAGATGTTTCCAGCTGTTCACCCATCGACCACGTTTAGATCATTTACTTTAGATACAAAGTCTAAAAGTGTCGTCCGAGCTAAAAACTAAAACCTAAATCACGTTCAAGTTTGAGTCTGATTCACAAATTCACATGTAATGGACTTTAAACATCATCGTATGACATGACAAAGAAACCACAGAACAGGATTTAAATACCGTGAAACATGTCATGCTGCCTTCACTTTACTGAATGTTAGCATCGTTGCATCGCTAGCATCGTTAGCATCATTAGCGTCGTTAGTATTGCTAGCATCGTTAGCATTGTTAACGTGATTAGCGTCGTTAACGTCATTAGCATTGTTAGCATCGTTAGCATAGTTAGCGTCGTTAGCATCGTTAGCGTCGTTAGCATCGTTAGCATTGTTAACTTGATTAGCGCCGCTAATGTCATTAGCATCGTTAGCATCATTAGCATAGTTAGCGTCGTTAGCGTCATTAGAATCGTTAGCGTCGTTAGCGTCGTTAGCGTCGCTAGCTTCGTTAGCATCGTTAGCATCGCTAGCGTCGTTAGCGTCATTATCACCGTTAGCATCGTTAACTTCGCTAGCGTCGTTAGCATCGCTAGCATCGTTAACGTCGTTAGCGTCGGTAGCGTCGTTAGTGTCATTAGCATCGTTAGCGTCGTTAGCGTCGTTAGCGTCGTTAGCATCGCTAGCGTCGTTACCGTCATTATCATCGTTAGCATCGTTAACGTCGCTAGCGTCGTTAGCATCGCTAGCATCGTTAACGTCGTTAGCGTCGGTAGCGTCGTTAGCATCGTTAGCGTTGTTAGCGTCGTTAGCATCGTTAGCGTCGTTAGCATCGTTAGCATCGTTAGCGTCGTTAGCATCGCTAGCGTCGTTAGCGTCATTATCATCGTTAGCATCGTTAACTTCGCTAGCGTCGTTAGCATCGCTAACATCGTTAACGTCGTTAGCGTCGGTAGCGTCGTTAGCGTCATTATCATCGTTAGCGTCGTTAGCGTCGTTAGCATCGCTAGCGTCGTTAGCGTCGTTAGCATCGCTAGCGTCGTTAGCGTCATTATCATCGTTAGCATCGTTAACTTTGCTAGCGTCGTTAGCATCGCTAACATCGTTAACGTCGTTAGCGTCGGTAGCGTCGTTAGCGTCATTAGCATCGTTAGCGTCGTTAGCGTCGTTAGCATCGCTAGCGTCGTTACCGTCATTATCATCGTCAACGTCGCTAGCGTCGTTAGCATCGCTAGCATCGTTAACGTCGTTAGCGTCGTTAGCGTCATTAGCATCGTTAGCGTCGTTAGCGTCGTTAGCATCACTAGCATCATTAACGTCGCTAGCGTCGTTAGCATCGCTAGCATCGTTAGCGTCGTTAGCGTTCTCTGTTCATGTAAACGCTTATTTCTGTACAAAAACATTCCCCAAAACAAAAGAGCAGAGACCCCTCCCCCCCAGAGCCAGAGATGAAGGTGAAGGTTATTTTTACAATATTATTTTTAGCTTAGCTTCTGTGTCTTCCAGGTTTTTCCCTTGGCTTCTGTTTACATTCGGGACCGCGGAACCGGAAGTAGCTTTTAGCAATAATATTGTTTAATTTAAAGAGACTATACGGAGTTTAAAAATGTTAAAAGTATAAGTATGTTCCTCCCCCTACATGTTCCTCCATGTCCTCATGTGTAGAATGAGCTCAGACCTGTTCACCACAACTGCCTCTACAAGCCTGTACGGTCAGAAAGTTGTTACTTTTTTGCACAAGCTTAATATAGAAGCTGCAGTTACACATGTGACCTGAGGTGGCAGTAGTGAGTATAAATGGGTAACTTGCATCTAGTCTCTTTAAATCATAGAAAACCATGAATTGTTTATTTATTCCGCCAGTCCGCCCCGGACCATATCGCCCTGGCCTAGACCAACCAAAGGGAACATGGGCCTCATTTGCAAAGGAAATTCGTTTTGTGCGAATCAGGGACTGACTGTTCTCTTTCCTGAAACCTTCTCCAGTGTTTCCTCTGAGTCACTACAGTCTGTGAGTGATAAACATCCATGAGCATCACCATCTTATCTTCTCTCTGTGGCTTCAGGTGGATCATCATGGCGTCCAGACTGGAGCAGGACCTGAGCTGTCCCATCTGCTGTGAGCTCTTCAGAGATCCTGTGGTTCTGAGCTGCAGCCACAGCTTCTGTAAGGTCTGTTTGGAGAACTGGTGGAAGGACAAACCCCTGAAGACCTGTCCAGTCTGTACCAGAAGGTCCTCAAGGCTTTTTGCACAACCAGGCGAGGAGCCAGCACCGAATAAGTGGACAGCCATTCTGTACTCTTTGGGCTCTGTGTCCGATTGGCCGTTTTCCCACCACAGGAATCTCAAATATTTGCGCATCTCAGTGCAGACAAAGAGCTGGTGGAACATCTTTTGGATGTCACAGATTATGGAAACTCTTTCTCTTCGAAAGCCACATAATACTCCCACCAACGAGTTAGTCATATCAGGGCCGGTGAGGAGTGAATCGTTCAATGAGATGTGTGACGAAGTGACACATGTGTGATGAAGGGACAAGTGACTTCACTTGTCCCTGTATATACACATATATATATATATATATATATATATATATATATATATATATATATATATATATATATATATATATATATATATACATATTAATATATATACACACACATATATATATATATATATATATATATATATATATATATATATATATATATATATATATATATACATATATATATATATATATATATATATATACATCAGTACACATCAGTCACTGACGGTGTTGGGACTTCTTTCACTTTGATACGATAGCTCTGATTGCCTTGTCTGTCTAAGTGGGATTTGCTGACCCAATGATACTCCAGCCCAGTGTAGTTCTTTGAGCAAACGGCTCCTTAACATTTCCAGTAACTTCCTCTAGAGGCGCTAGGGCTGATGGGCAGTCATAGCCAATCAACAACCCCACATCACAATCTTGGAGTGGCTTCATTTCATTGGCTAAGGCTTTTAGGTGTGGCCACTGAAGTGCAGTTTCTCTGGTGGGAATATGGGACTTGTCAACAGGGATAAAATCTGGAGAGTAAGCTTGATCTATTTGGACGTGGGCATCAGAGTCAAACCCACACACTTGCAAGTTGCAGGCAAGTTTACTCGCTACTACAGTGTCGACAGAGGTCATTGTACTTAGTTTTAACTGCACTGGTTTAGAATCAACATTCAGTTCAGAAGCCAAATCTCCGAAAACAAGAGACGAGTCACTTTGGGTATGGAGTAAAGCATAGGTGAGTATTTCCCTTTAGGCTGTGAGGCAGCTGAGATGAAGACTGGTACTGGATGTGGCAGATGTTTTCCTTGTTAGTACGTGAGCCATGACTTTGTGTACTCCTTTATTTGTACTTTCCTCTGTGTTTGCACTTTGTCCTGAGACATTCTCAGTTTCCTTTTGCTTTGGTTCTTGTACCTTTTCTATGTGCAGACATGTTGGGTGCGTCGGCTGCACTTACCACAGGAGTGGCTTTGCATGTTTTAGTCACGTGGCCCTTTCTTAGGCATCCGAAGCACAGGTGATTTTCACGAGTGAATGTTGTCTTTTCGTCCATAGTGTTTGCTGTAAATGTAGAACATTTCACTTTGCCGTGAGTGTCGTCTCTGCAAAAAAAACAAGGTAACTTTGTTTAGGAATGGCTACAGGAGTTGAGCTGTTTCACTTGGTTTGAGCGGTTGTGGTGAGTGCTTTGCCTCTCTTAATGGATCTCTCTTCTGAAGTCTTTTCGTTCAGAATGGAGATGCTACTCTAGCTTCCTTCTGCATGAACTTTGTGAAGTGAGCAAAGCCGGGATATTCTTGACTTTTGTCCATCTCAGCCACAACAATACGCCTCCATCTTTGTGTTATCCAATCGGGTAGTTTCTTGAGTAGCTTGTGATTTGTGAATCTCTAGACCCTTGACTTGAGGAATAGCCTCAGCACAACTTTGTAGGAAATCTGCAAACTCTCTCAGTGCTAGAGGGTCATTGGCATTTATTTTCGGTGGTCAAACCGCCTTTGCTCTGCCCAATCCCGTCAGACCTTGGAAGCTCAGCAGGGAAGGGCCTGGTCGGTACTTGGATGGGAGACACCAGGAAGCCTAGCGAATGTAGTGAGTGAGTGGTGGTCAGAGGGGCCGATGGTGCAGACTGGTTGCCTCGCTTCCGTCAGTCTACCCCAGGGCAGCTGTGGCTACAATAGTAGCTTACCATCACCGGGTATGGAGTGAATGAATAGTGCAATGTAAAGCGTCTTTGAGTGTCCAAAAAAGCACTACATAAAACCGATGCATTATTATTATTATTATTATTTTGGGCCAATTCACAAGCTTCCTTCTGAAGGCTCTTTGAACCATGAATGGACTGCCATACCTTTCCTTCTGCCGTCTCCGTCCTCGCCTAAGCCAGCCTGTGCTTCCTCCTCGTTACCCGCTCCTCTGCTTCAAATGGTTCAGTGTCCAATAAAAGCCCATGGTCCGCCACCAGCCGCCACGCTCAATGGATAAAAACTAGGTTAAAACAGCCTGCCACAGGTGTGAGGGTCCAGGTGATTAAAAGCAGGAAATAAAAAGCACAGCAACGCACCACGATAAAAACACTTCAAAATAAAAGCACGCACACAAATCAAATCAAATGTGCAAAATGCTGCGTGCAAATGTATCACCCTGTGACATCTGGGTTCACCTTTCCACAAGTTTGTGCTTTAACTTTAAGACTTTGGACACAACGCTCAGCTCAGACATTTACACCTTTTCAAAACTGAGTAAAGCAATCATACATATGACAAAACGTTACAAGCTTGAATACTGCTGATGCACTACGAGGCTTCCTACTCAGAAGGTGATGGTAAACAGATCCATACAGTTTAAGAGATTGCATTGACTCAATAATAACTTCAGGTAAGCTAACTTGTGATTAGCAACAGTCTTTGCTTAGCATTACACCAAGCTTTCCAATGTAAGCAAACCGAGAACTCAAATGGCGGCTGGCGTAGACATTTGGCTGGCTTGCAGATCCACTGGCCACACAGGGGATCCGACATGGCATGGACACCGGCTGGATGGGTCTTCTCACTCTCTGCGTCGACTTGTCGCTCATTAGCGATCGAGATCTCACTGTAGCGGCCCCAGGAATGAATGAAACGGAGAGTTTCGAACGGGTGCAGCAGTTTTTTACTGTTGGCTGCATCAACATAACGCACCGTGAAAACTACAAAATAAACACAGAAAATATGATAATTAAACATGTGCGCACGGGACGAAAAAGTCTGTTGACTTCCGGGTAAGCGAACAAGAACTAGGCGTGAGCGCCCTCTAGTGCAGGGTTTTCAACCTTTTGGAGCCGCGACCCCCATTATAACAGGTAAAGGGGTTCGTGACCCCCCACCCGGGCTATTGTCAAATAGTGGAGATAAGTTCTCATAATGTTGTTTATAGGACCGCATTTTATTTTATTTTTAATTATTATTATTTTTTATTTGTTTCATGTCTTTTAATTTCATTTAATTTTATTTATTTATTTATTTTCGGGGGGGTTTATGTTTTTTTTTTTTTTTTGGGGGGGGGGGGGGGGGATCAAAGACCTTTGTTGTAACTTGTTCTGACAAAAAGTAAAAAAAAAAAAAAATGTCTATGAACAAATAATGGCCGTCTGGTACAATAACACATGCTACAATAAAACATTAGATTATACACTAACGAAAATATGTATATTTTATCTGAATGATCTGGCGACCCCCCAAATTTGTCTCGCGACCCCTATGGGGGTCCCGACCCCCAGGTTGAGAACCACTGCTCTAGTGGACAACTAACGTACATTTACATACAGGATCGGAATGATTACTTCCATTATTGTAGCATTTTTAGACCATTTTAAACGTATGAAATGACTGATGAAATATTTGTTAAAGAATAAACTGCCTTAAAGGAAACACAACAGCTGTAAATGAATTTTCCCCATCGGCTAAAGGCTTTGAGTTTGAAGAATTTTGTCAGGTGTAAATTATATCATTAAATATATGTACCGTGATATACATTTTTGGCCATATTCAGGGGCGGACTGGGACTAAAAAACGGCCCTGGACTCTGAGCAGCCCGGCCCAAGTTAGTGTAAACACCAGTGGCGTGTGGTGACATTTTGAGTTTGGCAAGCAGTGGCCTGGGACTTAAGGAGGGAGACCCCCCCCCCCTAGGAAAATTTAAAAATCATATCTGATGTATTTTAAGTGCACCCGCGGGAAAATAAAAACAATGCGCTGTTTAGATGATGCGATCACGATGTCCGAAAATCTGTATAAAATACACTAGTTATTAATTAATATTTTAGCAATGTGATGCAAAATAAATGAATAACTGTATTTATGGTATTAACTACTGTAGGCCTATGTTTGTTTACTTTCCAAAATACTAAGACCCCCCATCAATGTGTCTCCAGTCTACAAACATTTATATTATTGCTGGAGCCTCGCCCACTCTCACCTTCAGCGTCCTGGTCCAGCCCGAAGCCTCGTTGGTCTTGTATGAAGAAAAGGTCCCGTCAATTTGAATGTCCACTCGGTGTAATAGTCCGTCCTTTCCGTTTTCTGCCCCTGCTCCAACTACGTTCCCACCCTAGGTGAGGGTGGGAACGTAGATCGATCGGTAAATCGAGAGCTTTGCCTCGACTCAGCTCCCTCTTCACCACGACAGACCGATACAGCGACCGCATCACTGCTGACGCCGCACCGATCCGTCTGTCCATCTCACGCTCCATCCGTCCCTCACTCGTGAACAAGACCTGAGATACTTGAACTCCTCCACTTGAGGCAAGGACTCCCCACCGACCTGTAGAGGGGAAGGAGAACCATGGCCTCAGATTTGGAGGTGCTGATCCTCATCCCGGCCGCTACACACTCGGCTGCAAACCGCCCCAGGGCAGCTGAAGGTCCCACAGAACAACATCATCCACAAACAGCAGAGATGAGACTCTGAGGCTCCCAAACCGGACGCCCTCCGGCCCCTGAGGAGACCAACACGCACCGGGAACAGGTCTGACTTACTGCCGGCAATGAACCAAGCTCCTGCTGCTAATACAGGGAACGGACAGCCCTTAGCAGAGGGCCCCGGACCCCATACTCCCGGAGCACCCCCAACAGGGCACCACGAGGGCCCCGGACCCCATACTCCCGGAGCACCCCCCACAGGGCACCACGAGGGACGCGGTCGAACGCTTTCTCCAGATCCACAAAACACATGTGGACTGGTTGGGCGAACTCCCACGAACCCTCAAGCACCCGATGAAGGGTATAGAGCTGGTCCAGTGTGCCACGACCAGGACGAAAACCGCATTGTTCCTCCTGGATCCGAGGTTCAACTATCGGCCGGATCCTCCTCTCCAGCACCCTGGAGTAGACCTTACCGGGGAGGCTAAGGAGGGTGATTCCTCTGTAATTGGAACACACCCTCCGATCCCCCTTTTTAAAGAGAGGGACCACCACCCCGGTCTGCCAATCCAGGGGCACTGTCCCCGACCGCCACGCGATGTTGCAGAGACGTGTCAGCCAAGACAGTCCTACAACATCCAGAGACTTAAGGTACTCAGGGCGAATCTCATCCACCCCCGGAGCCACCGAGGAGCTTTCTCACCACCTCGGTGACTTCAGCCCTGGTGATGGACGAGCCCACCTCCGAGTCCCCAGCCTCTGCTTCCTCATTGGAAGACGTGACGACGGGAGTGAGGAGGTCCTCGAAGAACTCCTTCCACCGCCCGACGACATTCCCAGTCGAGGTCAGCAGCCCCCCACCCGCACTGTAAACAGTGTTGGTGAAGCACTGCTTCCCCCTCCTGAGGCGCCGGATGGTTTGCCAGAATCTCCTCGAGGCCGACCGATAGTCTTCCTCCATGGCTTCTCCGAACTCCCCCCAGACCCGAGTTTTAGCCTCCGCGACCGCACGAGCTGCAGCAGCTTGGCCTGCCGGTACCTCTCAGCTGCCTCAGGAGTCCCACAAGCCAACAAGGCCAGGTAGGACTCCTTCTTCAGCTTGACGGCATCCCTTACTTCCGGGCGCCACCACCGGGTTCGGGGATTGCCGCCGCGACAGGCACCAGAGACCTTACGGCCACAACTACGAGCAGCCGCATCGACAATGGAGGAGGAGAACAGAGTCCACTCTGACTCCATGTCCCCAGCCTCCCCCGGAATCTGGGTGAAGCTCTTCCGGAGGTGGGAGTTGAAGACCCCACTGACAGAGGGATCCGCCAGACGTTCCCAGCAGACCCTCACAACACGCTTGGGCCTGCCAGGTCTGACCGGCTTCCTCCCCTGCCAGCGGATCCAGCTCACCACCAGGTGGTGATCGGTTGAAAGCTCCGCCCCTCTCTTCACCCGAGTGTCCGAGACTCGCGGCCGGAGGTCAGACGACACAACTACAAAGTCGATGCCTCAGACCAGTTTTTAGTAAAGTTAATGCCTATTTTTACGGTTTTGACTTGAAGTTTTGTTCTGTTTTTTAAACATTTGATTGGGCAATCCCTGCTTGCTCTGCTTGTATGGACGGCGCGCCACTGGTAAACACACACGTCCACAAAGACATTTTTTTTTTACATCAAATAGAGCTTTTAAAGAAATAGATTTTTTTTTCTGCTTTGCTGTGCAATTGCAAGGCCGGGTAGCAGCGCCCCCTTACAGGCTGATGGCCCTCAAGCCAGCAGCTCTTCTGTGCTCCTCCAGAATGGACCTATGGCCAGTCCGCCCCGGGCCATATCGCCCTGGCCTAGACCAACCAAAGGGAACATGGGCCTCATTTGCAAAGGAAATTAGTTTTGTGCAAATCAGGGACTGACTGTTCTCTTTCCTGAAACCTTCTCCAGTGTTTCCTCTGAGTCACTACAGTCTGTGAGTGATAAACATCCATGAGCATCACCATTTTATCTTCTCTCTGTGGCTTCAGGTGGATCATCATGGCGTCCAGACTGGAGCAGGACCTGAGCTGTCCCATCTGCTGTGAGCTCTTCAGAGATCCTGTGGTTCTGAGCTGCAGCCACAGCTTCTGTAAGGTCTGTTTGGAGAACTGGTGGAAAGACAAACCCCAGAAGACCTGTCCAGTCTGTACCAGAAGGTCCTCAAGGGAGAATCCTCCACTGAGTCTGGCCCTGAAGAACCTGGTGGAGACGTTCACAGAGGAGAGAAGACAAACATCTCCAGCACAGCTTGAGTGCAGTCTTCACTCTGAGAAGCTGCGGCTCTTCTGTGAGGACCATCAGGACCTGGTCTGCCTGGTCTGCAGAGACTCCAGGACTCACAAAGACCACAGCTTCAGACCCATCGAGGAGGCGGCTCAGGAGCTGAGAGAGCAGCTGAGGAGAGACCTCACACCTGTACAGGAGAACCTGAAGGTAAGAGACCTCACACCTGTACAGGAGAACCTGAAGGTAAGAGACCTCACACCTGTACAGGAGAACCTGGAGGTAAGAGACCTCACATCTGTACAGGAGAACCTGAAGGTAAGAGACCTCACACCTGTACAGGAGAACCTGAAGGTAAGAGACCTCACACCTGTACAGGAGAACCTGAAGGTAAGAGACCTCACACCTGTACAGGAGAACCTGAAGGTAACTAACTCTAACTCTCTCTGATGTTTCTCCTCAGGTCCTGGTTCTTTCTAACTCTCTCTGATGTTTCTCCTCAGGTCCTGGTTCTTTCTAACTCTCTCTGATGTTTCTCCTCAGGTCCTGGTTCTTTCTAACTCTCTCTGATGTTTCTCCTCAGGTCCTGGTTCTTTCTAACTCTCTCTGATGTTTCTCCTCAGGTCCTGGTTCTTTCTAACTCTCTCTGATGTTTCTCCTCAGGTCCTGGTTCTTTCTAACTCTCTCTGATGTTTCTCCTCAGGTCCTGGTTCTTTCTAACTCTCTCTGATGTTTCTCCTCAGGTCCTGGTTCTTTCTAACTCTCTCTGATGTTTCTCCTCAGGTCCTGGCTCGGAGCAGAGCACAGTTGGAGTCTTCAGAGGCTCATATCACGGCCCAGGCCCGACGCGCTCAGACACAGATCAGAGCTCAGTTTGAGAAGCTGCACCAGTTCCTGAGGGAGGAGGAAGAGTCCAGGATGAAGGCTCTGAGGGAGGAAGAGGAGCAGAAGACTCAGAGGATGAAGGACATGATGGCGGCCGTGAGCAGAGACATGGAGGCCGTGTCCCAGAGCGTCTCAGAGACAGAGGAGCTGCTGAGAGCAGCAGACGCCTCCTTCCTGCTCCAGTACAAGACTGCAGCAAAGAGGCTGCAGCAGCGCCCCCTGGTGGAGGACATGGGACCAGGAGCTCTGATAGACCAGGCCAAACATCTGGGCAACCTGGGCTTCAACATCTGGAGGAACATGAAGAGCCTGGTGCAGTTCTACCCTGTGATTCTGGATCCAAACACTGCAGGACGTTGTATGATCCTGTCTGAAGATCTGAGCTCAGTGAGACGAGGAGAAGCTCAGGAGGTCCCACAGTATCCAGAGAGAAGGAGAGATTATGATGTACTTGGATCTGAGAAGTTTGTCTCAGGGACTCACAGCTGGGACGTGGAGGTCGGGGAGAATAAGGCCTGGGCTGTGGGTGTGAGAGAGTTTGTTCAGAGAAGAGACGTCACTGAGGAGAGAGACTGGTCCATATGTTTCTTTTGTGGTGAATACTGGGCCTTTTCTCCCTCAGACGATCAACCTCTCTCAGTGAAGAAGCTGCAGAGAGTCCGAGTGAAGCTGGACTTTGGCTCAAAAACACTGACCTTCACTGACCCCGACACAAACACAGACTTCCACACAGTCACAGGGTTCATCTCTGAGGGACTGACTCCATATTTACACACAGATGAAGATGTTCCTCTGAAGATCTTACAGAGGAACATCACTGTGACAGAGTAGAACCTACAGCTCTGTGTTTCTCTCCTTAACCCTCGTAGTTCCTTCACCTGATGACATCACGAGGTGGTGATCTGTCAGTGCTCAGATTGCCTCCAGATGATGTAAAAGTACTTTGTATATTCTGGGTGATTTGGATCTGAGTGGATGAAACGTTGTTGTTCTGCTCATTCTGTGACTTCTGTAATTACTGAAACCACTTCAATAAAGAACGACTTTCCATCAGCCACGTCTTTCATTTCCACCTTTTCTTTAGCAAAACATTTTTGTGACGTTCAATGTATTTTCCCTGTAGCCGTTAGCATTAGCCACCAAACATCTCACATCATGAACGACTCAGATGTTTCCAGCTGTTCACCCATCGACCACGTTTAGGCCAAAGCCTCGTTAGAAATCATGAATAAATCTCCAGACCTGTGGATCAGTTACTTTAGATACAAAGTCTAAAAGTGTCGTCCGAGCCAAAAACTAAAAGCTAAATCACGTTCAAGTTTGTGATTTTCATGAGTCTGATTCACAAATTCACATGTAATGGACTTTAAAGGGGCTGGAAACAAGTTCGCCATTTTATACTCACTACTGCCACCAGGCCATATGTGTAACTGCACCTTCTATATTAAGCTCGTGCATGACGGCAATTCGGGCCGAAGTGACACATTTTTGAGTGACGTACAGGATTTTAATTTTTTAAACTCCTTATAGTCCCTTTAAACATCATCGTATGACATGACAAAGAAACCACAGAACAGGATTTAAATACCGTGAAACATGTCACGCTGCCTTCACTTTACTGAACGTTAGCATCGTTAGCATCGCTAGCATCGTTGGCATCATTAGCGTCGTTAGTATCGCTAGCATCGTTAGCGTCGTTAGCATCGTTAGCATTGTTAACTTGATTAGCGCCGCTAACGTCATTAGCATCGTTAGCATCATTAGCATAGTTAGCATCATTAGCATAGTTAGCGTCGTTAGCGTCATTAGAATCGTTAGCATGGTTAGCGTCGTTAGCATCGTTAGCATCGCTAGCGTCGTTAGCGTCATTATCATCGTTAGCATCGTTAACGTCGCTAGCGTCGTTAGCATCGCTAGCATCGTTAACGTCGTTAGCGTCGGTAGCGTCGTTAGCGTCATTAGCATCGTTAGCGTCGTTAGCGTCGTTAGCATCGCTAGCGCCGTTAGCGTCATTATCATCGTTAGCATCGTTTACGTCGCTAGCGTCGTTAGCATCGCTAGCATCGTTAACGTCCTTAGCGTCGGTAGTGTCGTTAGCGTCATTAGCATCGTTAGCGTCGTTAGCGTCGTTAGCATCGCTAGCGTCGTTAGCGTCATTATCATCGTTAGCATCGTTAACGTCGCTAGCGTCGTTAGCATCGCTAGCATCGTTAACGTCGGTAGCGTCGTTAGCGTCATTAGCATAGTTAGCGTCGTTAGCGTCGTTAGCATTGCTAGCATCATTAACGTTGCTAGCGTCGTTAGCATCGCTAGCATCGTTAGCGTCGTTAGCGTTCTCAATATTATTTTTAGCTTCTGTGTCTTCCAGGTTTTTCCCTTGGCTTCTGTTTACATTCGGGACCGCGGAACCGGAAGTAGCTTTTAGCAATAATATTGTTTAATTTAAAGAGACTATACGGAGTTTAAAAATGTTAAAACTAAGTATGTTCCTCCCCCTACATGTTCCTCCATGTCCTCATGTGTAGAATGAGCTCAGACCTGTTCACCACAACTGCCTCTAAGATCCTGCACTGTCAGAAAGTTGTTACTTTTTTGCACGAGCTTAATATAGAAGCTGCAGTTACACATGTGACCTGAGGTGGCAGTAGTGAGTATAAATGGGTAACTTGCATCTAGTCCCTTTAAATCATAGAAAACCATGAATTGTTTATTTATTCCGCCAGTCCGCCCCGGGCCATATCGCCCTGGCCTAGACCAACCAACGGGAACATGGGCCTCATTTGCAAAGGAAATTCGTTTTGTGCAAATCAGGGACTGACTGTTCTCTTTCCTGAAACCTTCTCCACTGTTTCCTCTGAGTCAAGTTGTTTAGGAATGGCTACAGGAGTTGAGCTGTTTCACTTGGTTTGAGCGGTTGTGGTGAGTGCTTTGGCTCTCTTAATGGATCTCTCTTCTGAAGTCTTTTCGTTCAGAACGGAGATGCTACTCTAGCTTCCTTCTGCATGAACTTTGTGAAGTGAGCAAAGCCGGGATATTCTTGACTTTTGTCCATCTCATCCACAACAATACGACTCCATCTTTGTGTTATCCAATCGGGTAGTTTCTTGAGTAGCTTGTGATTTGTGAATCTCTAGACCCTTGACTTGAGGAATAGCCTCAGCACAACTTTGTAGAAAATCTGCAAACTCTCTCAGTGCTAGAGGGTCATTGGCATTTATTTCGGGCCAGTTCACAAGCTTTCCTTCTGAAGGCTCTTTGAACCATGAATGGACTGCCATACCTTTCCTGTAGTACATTCCAAATGCCTTCATGTGCCTGCTCAGTGTTACGGTAGAAGTATCCCTCCACAGCTTTCTTTGCTTCACCTGCAAGATAACTCTTTAGATACAACATTTCTTCACATACAGGTAGCGGTTTGTTGCCTGCTAATGCCATGAACGATACCTTCCAGTCCACAAACTTTAGGGGATCACCACTAAATGTTGCGGGCTCAGGTAGGGGAAGGCGGCTCAGTGTCAGAGAACTTGCAAGGGTTCAGGGATCATACACCCTTACTCGAGCAGCTGCCACCTTTACCTCACTGTCTGCCTTTAGTCGCTGTAGCTTCGATTTCTCCTCCTCTATCTTTGCCTGTATTTCAAGCTCCTCTTTGTTGAATATTGCAAGTGCCTGAGATTCCATAATCTTCCAATCACACTCCATTTGAATAACTTTAGCTTCCTGTGCAAGTATTTCTTTAGCGACACTGGCCTGCTCTGCTCTGGCAGCAAGGTCAGCTTCTGCATCTACACGATTATCCAAAGTAGTAGATTTCTTTGATGTGGCAACAGAAAGGACTGTTTCAGTGTTAGTTTCTCCAAACACTGAGCCAGACTCTCCCTTATTTAGTATCTGACTCTTTCCTTTTCAAGACGATCGTTAAAGGCTTCCTCAACAGTATCTTGTCGTTTTTGAATAAGCTCACGTATTTCCGTAGTAATCACACTGCACGTGTAGCGTTTGTGGTCGGATAAAGACACTGAGAGGGTATTTTCTCGCCGTTTATTGTTCTCTGAAATCACGCCATTCTTTGTGGGGCAAAATCTAATAAGGACCCGCAAGGCCCCCCCGAGCTGCCCTCCCCCCGTGCGTGTCCGTTCCCAAAGTATCTCCTGATCAAAATTACATTTTTACATTACACTTCTTGTATGTTAAATAAAATATTAATTTAGTGTTAATTACAAAAATAAATTAATGGGTGGTGTTTTATACTCATGGGCATCTATTACCAATCTATCACCATTTGTCCCACACACGCATCCATCCTTTTAACTATTTCTGGAGTTAAAGAGTGGTTACGACGGACGGGCTCGTAGTTTAGTTGGACTACATTGTGCTTATCTCTAATGTCATGACTGGATTTATTGAGTCCTTCAAGGGAGCAAGCAGGGAAGCCTCGCCCACTCTCACCTTCAGCGTCCTGGTCCAGCCTGAAGCCTCGTTGGTCTTGTATGAAGAAAAGGTCCCGTCACTTTGAATGTCCACTCGGTGTAATAGTCCGTCCTTTCCGTTTTCTGCCCCTGCTCCAACTACGTTCCCACCCTAGGTGAGGGCGGGGACGTAGATCGATCTGTAAATCGAGAGCTTTGCCTCGACTCAGCTCCCTCTTCACCACGACAGACCGATACAGCGACCGCATCACTGCTGACGCCGCACCGATCCGTCTGTCCATCTCACGCTCCATCCGTCCCTCACTGAGAACAAGACCTGAGATACTTGAACTCCTCCACTCGAGGTAAGGACTCCCCACCGACCTGAAGAGGGGAAGGAGAACCATGGCCTCAGATTTGGAGGTGCTGATCCTCATCCCGGCCGCTACACACTCGGCTGCAAACCGCCCCAGGGCAGCTGAAGGTCCATCAGAACAACATCATCCGCAAACAGCAGAGATGAGACTCTGAGGCTCCCAAACCGGACGCCCTCCGGCCCCTGAGGAGACCAACACGCACCGGGAACAGGTCTGACTTACTGCCGGCAATGAACCAAGCTCCTGCTGCTAATACAGGGAACGGACAGCCCTTAGCAGAGGGCCCCGGACCCCATACTCCCGGATCACCCCCCACAGGGCAACACGAGGGCCCCGGACCCCATACTCCCGGATCACCCCCCACAGGGCAACACGAGGGCCCCGGACCCCATACTCCCGGAGCACCCCCCACAGGGCACCACGAGGGACGCGGTCGAACGCTTTCTCCAGGTCCACAAAACACATGTGGACTGGTTGGGCGAACTCCCACGAACCCTCGAGCACCCGATGAAGGGTGTAGAGTTGGTCCAGTGTGCCACGACCAGGACGAAAACCGCATTGTTCCTCCTGAAGGTTCAACTATCGGCCGGATCCTCCTCTCCAGCACCCTGGAGTAGACCTTACCGGGGAGGCTAAGGAGGGTGATTCCTCTGTAATTGGAACACACCCTCCGATCCCCCTTCTTAAAGAGAGGGACCACCACCCCGGTCTGCCAATCCAGAGGCACTGTCCCCCCGACCGCCACGCGATGTTGCAGAGACGTGTCAGCCAAGACAGTCCTACAACATCCAGAGACTTAAGGTACTCAGGGCGAATCTCATCCACCCCCGGAGCCACCGAGGAGCTTTCTCACCACCTCGGTGACTTCAGCCCCGGTGATGGGCGAGCCCACCTCCGAGTCCTCAGCCTCTGCTTCCTCATTGGAAGACGTGACGGCGGGATTGAGGAGGTCCTCGAAGTCCTCCTTCCACCGCCCGACGACATCCCCAGTCGAGGTCAGCAGCCCCCCACCCGCACTGTACACAGTGTTTATGAAGCACTGCTTCCCCCTCCTGAGGCGCCGGATGGTTTGCCAGAATCTCCTCGAGGCCGACCGATAGTCTTCCTCCATGGCCTCCCCGAACTCCTCCCAGACCCGAGTTTTAGCCTCCGCGACCGCACGAGCCGCAGCACGCTTGGCCTGCCGGTACCTCTCTGCTGCCTCAGGAGTCCCACAAGCCAACAAGGCCAGGTAGGACTCCTTCTTCAGCTTGACGGCATCCCTTACTTCCGGGCGCCACCACTGGGTTCGGGGATTGCCGCCGCGACAGGCACCAGAGACCTTACGGCCACAACTACGAGCAGCCGCATCGACAATGGAGGAGGAGAACAGAGTCCACTCGGACTCCATGTCCCCCGCCTCCCCCGGAATCTGGGTGAAGCTCTTCCGGAGGTGGGAGTTGAAGACCCCACTGACAGAGGGATCCACCAGACGTTCCCAGCAGACCCTCACAACACGCTTGGGCCTGCCAGGTCTGACCGGCTTCCTCCCCTGCCAGCGGATCCAGCTCACCACCAGGTGGTGATCAGTTGACAGCTCAGCCCCTCTCTTCACCCGAGTGTCCGAGACTCGCGGCCGGAGGTCAGACGACACAACTACAAAGTCGATGCCTCAGACCAGTTTTTAGTAAAGTTAATGCCTATTTTTGCGGTTTTGACTAGAAGTTTTGTTTTGTTTTTTAAACATTTGATTGGGCAATCCCTGCTTGATCTGCTTGTATGGACGGCGCACCACTGGTAAACACACACGTCCACAAAGACATTTTTTTTTTACATTAAATAGAGCTGTTAAAGAAATAGAATAGATTTTTTTTTTCTGCTTTGCTGTGAAATTGCAAGGCCGGGTAGCAGCGTCCCCTTACAGGCTGATGGCCCTCAAGCCAGCAGCCCTTCTGTGCTCCTCCAGAATGGACCTATGGCCAGTCCGCCCCGGGCCATATCGCCCTGGCCTAGACCAACCAAAGGGAACATGGGCCTCATTTGCAAAGGAAATTAGTTTTGTGCAAATCAGGGACTGACTGTTCTGTTTCCTGAAACCTTCTCCAGTGTTTCCTCTGAGTCACTACAGTCTGTGAGTGATAAACATCCATGAGCATCACCATTTTATCTTCTCTCTGTGGCTTCAGGTGGATCATCATGGCGTCCAGACGTGAGCAGGACCTGAGCTGTCCCATCTGCTGTGAGCTCTTCAGAGATCCTGTGGTTCTGAGCTGCAGCCACAGCTTCTGTAAGGTCTGTTTGGAGAACTGGTGGAAGGACAAACCCCAGAAGACCTGTCCAGTCTGTACCAGAAGGTCCTCAAGGGAGAATCCTCCACTGAGTCTGGCTCTGAAGAACCTGGTGGAGACGTTCACAGAGGAGAGAAGGCAAACATCTCCATCTCCAGCACAGCAGGAGTGCAGTCTTCACTCTGAGAAGCTGCGGCTCTTCTGTGAGGACCATCAGGACCTGATCTGCCTGGTCTGCAGAGACTCCAGGACTCACAAAGACCACAGCTTCAGACCCATCGAGGAGGCGGCTCAGGAGCTGAGAGAGCAGCTGAGGAGAGACCTCACACCTGTACAGGAGAACCTGAAGGTAAGAGACCTCACACCTGTACAGGAGAACCTGAAGGTAAGAGACCTCACACCTGTACAGGAGAACCTGAGGGTAAGAGACCTCACACCTGTACAGGAGAACCTGAAGGTAAGAGACCTCACACCTGTACAGGAGAACCTGAGGGTAAGAGACCTCACACCTGTACAGGAGAACCTGAGGGTAAGAGACCTCACACCTGTACAGGAGAACCTGAGGGTAAGAGACCTCACACCTGCTGCTCCAGTCAGTGAAATGTGTCCACAGAGCTCTCTCTCTCTGATGTTTCTCCTCAGGTCCTGGTTCTTTCTATCTCTTGTAGGGTATGAGGGTTTATTAATCAATTAATTTGTTTATTAATTAATGAATAGGTTGAAGATTAGCCTTAAAATTTAATGGGGCACCAGTTCGAAAAGCAAACAAATTCAAAGTAAGAACAGGAGGCTAAACTACAGATTTATCTGAAGGAAGTGAGGTCTTGGACGTACACATTGACCCTTAGTCTGGAATAATAAACACAGACATTACCAAACAAACTGTGGTTTATGGAGGTTTAATGATCAGAATCAATTAACAGACGGCATTAAATATTAAAGTACAAACAGAATAACCTAGAAGGAACAGGATGACTAATCAGATCAAATGTTCTAGAATTGTATCTGAAAGTCAGTAAGTTTGTGTGTGTACAGGTTATGTGAGTCTTATTGAGCCAGGTCTGTGAGATGCGCTTACGACCGTGAGAGAAAGGTTTTCCACGCCAACTGTGGTCCGGCGTTCCAAAGTCCTGGTGTTCGACGGCCTGTGGTCGTGGTCTTTCGGGTGGTGATTCTCAAGCTGATGAGGCGGGCGGGGGGGGGGGGGGCGAGGCGGGAGGCGGGGGGGGGGGGGCGGGAGTCTCTCTCCGGCTCCTCTGGGCCTTGGGGGTTTAGCTTGACATGCTAGACTCAATATTTATTTATTTATTTATTGACCTTTATTTAACCAGGATAGTCCCACTGAGATTAAGAATCTCTTTTTCAGGGGAGTCCTGGCCCTAGAGGGGAATCTATTGTACATGTTTTTAGTGGTAGGGGAAACCTGAGTACCCGGAGGAAACCTACACAGACACGGGGAGAACATGCAAACTCCACACAGAAAGGCCCGGTCCAGGTGGGAATCGAACCCGGGACCTTCTAGCTGTGAGGCGTGAGCGCTAACCGTGTTGCCCTAATATGGTTGCGCTGAAAGCTCAGCGATCAAAAATGTTGTTGTCTTGTAGGAAAAATGCAAATGTTCTTAAAAGAAGTAACTGGTAGTTACAAAATCACGTCCAATGACGGGTTCAAACTTAAAGATTCTTTTGGTCCATCTGAGACAAAGAGAGGTCAGAGTTCAGCGGGGGATGTACCATGTGCTTATCCTGCCGTCTCTCCTTCTTCTGTCCAACTCACACAAGAAGCATTTTGTTTTTATTACTGGGTCTCTCTCCTTGTACCCATCCTTTATACCGGGGGCGGCCCCTTTGTCTCTGTGGGACTCGACCAATCGATTCAGTCCGTAACTTGATCTGACCGGGACCCAAGTCACAGTGGGAGGAGGCTTATTCTTAGGAGAGAATTCAGGAAATACATTTCTATTGTAATAACATTAACAAACTTCACAAACTTTCCAAATGCATTACCGACATTTGGACAGTATGTTTGTACTTTGCATCTTTGTTGACCTGGGGAAGAATTCATCATTAGAACAGATCGGTCGAGTTCATTCTCACTGTCCATGAATTAAAGAATTGGATTATTACTCAAATCGGACGTTTGAGATTCAGTCTTTAGTCCAATTCGAAGGTCAATAAAGAGTTCTCGTCTCTGGTTGTGAAGGTTAAAGGATAAGATCATCACAGTCTTCTTGTCCTGAACTGTGTTCGATCTGATCAGCCCTTCACAAGACAGGAAGTGAAGACATTCCAAAGCCATAAAATGGCCTGGGGGTTTTGCTCATCTCTGGTATGCGGTAACCATGGTAGGTCACCCTCACACGCTACACTCTATCTGATGTTTCTCCTCAGGTCCTGGTTCTTTCTAACTCTCTCTGATGTTTCTCCTCAGGTCCTGGCTCTTTCTAACTCTCTCTGATGTTTCTCCTCAGGTCTTGGTTCTTTCTAACTCTCTCTGATGTTTCTCCTCAGGTCCTGGTTCTTTCTAACTCTCTCTGATGTTTCTCCTCAGGTCCTGGTTCTTTCTAACTCTCTCTGATGTTTCTCCTCAGGTCCTGGTTCTTTCTAACTCTCTCTGATGTTTCTCCTCAGGTCCTGGCTCTTTCTAACTCTCTCTGATGTTTCTCCTCAGGTCTTGGTTCTTTCTAACTCTCTCTGATGTTTCTCCTCAGGTCCTGGTTCTTTCTAACTCTCTCTGATGTTTCTCCTCAGGTCCTGGTTCTTTCTAACTCTCTCTGATGTTTCTCCTCAGGTCCTGGTTCTTTCTAACTCTCTCTGATGTTTCTCCTCAGGTCCTGGCTCGGAGCAGAGCACAGTTGGAGTCTTCAGAGGCTCATATCACGGCCCAGGCCCGACGCGCTCAGACACAGATCAGAGCTCAGTTTGAGAAGCTGCACCAGTTCCTGAGGGAGGAGGAAGAGTCCAGGATGAAGGCTCTGAGGGAGGAAGAGGAGCAGAAGACTCAGAGGATGAAGGACATGATGGCGGCCGTGAGCAGAGACATGGAGGCCGTGTCCCAGAGCGTCTCAGAGACAGAGGAGCTGCTGAGAGCAGCAGACGCCTCCTTCCTGCTCCAGTACAAGACTGCAGCAAAGAGGCTGCAGCAGCGCCCCCTGGTGGAGGACATGGGACCAGGAGCTCTGATAGACCAGGCCAAACATCTGGGCAACCTGGGCTTCAACATCTGGAGGAACATGAAGAGCCTGGTGCAGTTCTACCCTGTGATTCTGGATCCAAACACTGCAGGACCTGGTATGATCCTGTCTGAAGATCTGAGCTCAGTGAGACGAGGAGAACAGGAGGTCCCACAGAATCCAGGGAGAAGAGGAAAGTATTGTGTTCTTGGATCTGAGAAGTTTGTCTCAGGGACTCACAGCTGGGACGTGGAGGTCGGGGAGAGTGAGGACTGGGATGTGGGTGTGAGTGAGTTTGTTCAAGGAAGATATGGCACTGAGGAGAGAAGGTGGTACATAGAGTTCTCTTTTGGTGATTACTCAGCCTGGTCTCCCTCGGTCCCAGGTAAACTTCTCTCAGAGAAGAAGAAGCTGCAGAGAGTCCGAGTGAAGCTGGACTTTGACACAAAAACACTGACCTTCACTGACCCCGACACAAACACAGACCTCCACACAGTCACAGGGTTCATCTCTGAGGGACTGAGACCAGATTTACACACATCTCAGGACGTTCCTCTGAAGATCTTACCGAGGAACATCACTGTGACAGAGTAGAACCTACAGCTCTGTGTTTCTCTCCTTAACCCTCGTAGTTCCTTCACCTGATGACATCACGAGGTGGTGATCTGTCAGTGCTCAGATTGCCTCCAGATGATGTAAAAGTACTTTGTATATTCTGGGTGATTTGGATCTGAGTGGATGAAACGTTGTTGTTCTGCTCATTCTGTGACTTCTGTAATTACTGTAACCACTTCAATAAAAAACAACTTTCCATCAGCCACGTCTTTCATTTCCACCTTTTCTTTAACAAAACAGTTTTGTGACGTTCAATGTATTTTCCTTGTAGCCGTTAGCATTAGCCACCAAACATCTCACATTATGAATGAATCAGATGTTTTCAGCTGTTCACCCATCGACCACGTTTAGATCATTTACTTTAGATACAAAGTCTAAAAGTGTCGTCCGAGCTAAAAACTAAAAGCTAAATCACGTTCAAGTTTGAGTCTGATTCACAAATTCACATGTAATGGACTTTAAACATCATCGTATGACATGACAAAGAAACCACAGAACAGGATTTAAATACCGTGAAACATGTCACGCTGCCTTCACTTTACTGAACGTTAGCATCGCTAGCATCGTTAGCATCATTGGCATTGTTAGCATCGTTAGCGTCATTAGCATCATTAGCATAGTTAGCGTCGTTAGCGTCATTAACATCGTTAGCATCGTTAGCGTCGTTAGCATCGTTAGCATCGTTAGCATCGTTAGCGTCGTTAGCGTCGTTAGCATCGTTAGCATCGTTAGCGTCGTTAGCGTCATTAGCATCGTTAGCATCGTTAGCGTCGTTAACATTGCTAGCATCGTTAACGTCGTTAGCGTCATTAGCATCGTTAGCATCGTTAGCATCGTTAGCGTCGTTAGCGTCATTAGCATCGTTAGCATCGTTAGCGTCGTTAGCATCGCTAGCATCGTTAACGTTGTTAACGTAGTTACGTCATTAGCATCATTAGCGTCGTTAGCGTCGTTAGCGTTCTCTGTTCATGTAAACGCTTATTTCTGTACAAAACATTCCCCAAAACAAAAGAGCAGAGACCCCTCCCCCTCAGAGGCCCCTCCCCCCCAGAGCCAGAGACCCCTCCCCCCCAGAGCCAAAGGAAAAGCCCGTATGTACAGCACAAACCCATGAACAAAGTCTTTATTGCTGATTCCCAAATATGTGAAAGAGAAAAGACCTGAGAATAAACTAACCCCAACTGACCCCGCCCACATTGAGTGTGTGTGTGTGTGTGTGTGTGTGTGTGTGTGTGTGTGTGTGTGTGTGTGTGTGTGTGTGTGTGTGTGTGTGTGTGTGTGTGTGTGTGTGTGTGTGTGTGCGTGCGTGCGTGTGCGTGCGTGTGTGTGTGTGTGTGTGTGCGTACACGTTCGGGAGAGCGATGCAAACAGAGAGGAGATATAGGAGATATAGGAGATTCTTTGAAAGTTACAAATAATTGAACTCATGTTGCTGCAAACACATTAAACATGTTTTTGTCTGAGAGTAAAAAGTTTAGTAAAGAGTATTTCACTGTGATGGAGATGAAGGTGAAGGTTATTTTTACAATATTATTTTTAGCTTATCTTCAGGTTTTTCCCTGGCTTCTGTTTACAGAAGCCAGGGAAAAAAAGCAATAATATAGCTTTTAGCAATTTTATTGCTAAAAGCTATAATATTGTTATAATATAACAATATTATAGCTTTTAGCAATAATATTGTTTAATCTAAAGAGACTATACGGAGTTTAAAAATGTTAAAACTAAGTATGTTCCTCCCCCTACATGTTCCTCCATGTCCTCATGTGTAGAATGAGCTCAGACCTGTTCACCACAACTGCCTCTAAGATCCTGCACTGTCAGAAAGTTGTTACTTTTTTGCACGAGCTTAATATAGAAGCTGCAGTTACACATGTGACCTGAGGTGGCAGTAGTGAGTATAAATGGGTAACTTGCATTTAGTCCCTTTAAATCATAGAAAACCATGAATTGTTTATTTATACCGCCAGTCCGCCCCGGGCCATATCGCCCTGGCCTAGACCAACCAAAGGGAACATGGGCCTCATTTGCAAAGGAAATTCGTTTTGTGCGAATCAGGGACTGACTGTTCTGTTTCCTGAAACCTTCTCCAGTGTTTCCTCTGAGTCACTACAGTCTGTGAGTGATAAACATCCATGAGCATCACCATCTTATCTTCTCTCTGTGGCTTCAGGTGGATCATCATGGCGTCCAGACTGGAGCAGGACCTGAGCTGTCCCATCTGCTGTGAGCTCTTCAGAGATCCTGTGGTTCTGAGCTGCAGCCACAGCTTCTGTAAGGTCTGTTTGGAGAACTGGTGGAAGGTCAAACCCCTGAAGACCTGTCCAGTCTGTACCAGAAGGTCCTCAAGGCCTTTTGCACAACCAGGCGAGGAGCCAGCACCGAATAAGTGGACAGCCATTCTGTGCTCTTTGGGCTCTGTGTCCGATTGGCCGTTTTCCCACCACAGGAATCTCAAATATTTGCGCATCTCAGTGCAGACAAAGAGCTGGTGGAACATCTTTTGGATGTCACAGATTATGGAAACTCTTTCTCTTCGAAAGCCACATAATACTCCCACCAACGAGTTAGTCATATCAGGGCCGGTGAGGAGTGAATCGTTCAATGAGATGTGTGACGAAGTGACTTCACTTGTCCCTGTATATATACATATATATATATATATATATATATATATATATATATATATATATATATATATATATATATATATATATATATATGTATATATATACACATATTAATATATATACAAATATTAACCTCCTGTACTCACAAGGGTTTATCTAAGTTAAGGGTATTCTTTTCTCTTTGTTTCTACTTGGGATGTGTTTGGGGAGGGGCCGCCCAGACATCTCCATTTATGGTTTCCAGTGGTGATGTCACTGATGATGTCATCGACACATCATCAGCCTGTAGCATTTTGAAATGTATGTTAAGAAGTGACTTATCCGGTTATTTGACTTTGTTAAGTAATGTTGAGTTCCCGAACACTGCTGGTGCAGGTGTGTGTGAGACCCATGGCCTGAAGAGATGTCCTGGGTTATTGTAATTCTGTCAGTGAGGTGATTGGCCATTGTTTTAGGCAGGTGTGTGCTGTTTTGGGGGAAAGGCTGGAGGTGATGTGAGACCTGAACAAAGTCTGGAGCAGAGCACTGTAAATACATTTTGCCACGCAGGAAAAATGAACTTTGTCTTCTGACGTTTCCTTTAAAAGCCACTTTTTGGTCACTCACCGCTACACTACCTCACAAGATGCTGCAAAACTTACTGAACAATCACAAACTACTCGCAACTTGTGAGCTTCTTCGGGTGGTCCCCCCGTGGTGTGGGATGTACCACAAGGTCTCGTTCTCAGGTCCAAGAAGGGCCAGTTCGGCATCACCGTTACCAATAGTGTCTCTCATGAAGGCTTTAACCTTTAACCTCTTGTTATGTGGAAGGTCTGGTGGGAGATTGTCTTTGAAGGGGAGGGGCATCTCGTCGTGCCCGTCTGGCCTTTGCACTATTGTGTCACTCAGAAGTTGAATGAAGCGCACATCATCTTGAGACACATCCTTGTCCTCATAGTTTCTCTCATTGAAGTCTGACTAAAAGACTTTTAGCACATCAGTCGCTGACGGTGTTGGGACTTCTTTCACTTTGATACGATAGCTCTGATTGCCTTGTCTGTCTAAGTGGGATTTGCTGACCCAATGATACTCCAGCCCAGTGTAGTTCTTTGAGCAAACGGCTCCTTAACATTTCCAGTAACTTCCTCTAGAGGCGCTAGGGCTGATGGGCAGTCATAGCCAATCAACAACCCCACATCACAATCTTGGAGTGGCTTCATTTCATTGGCTAAGGCTTTTAGGTGTGGCCACTGAAGTGCAGTTTCTCTGGTGGGAATATGGGACTTGTCAACAGGGATAAAATCTGGAGAGTAAGCTTGATCTATTTGGACGTGGGCATCAGAGTCAAACCCACACACTTGCAAGTTGCAGGCAAGTTTACTCGCTACTACAGTGTCGACAGAGGTCATTGTACTTAGTTTTAACTGCACTGGTTTAGAATCAACATTCAGTTCAGAGGCCAAATCTCCGAAAACAAGAGACGAGTCACTTTGGGTATGGAGTAAAGCATAGGTGAGTATTTCCCTTTAGGCTGTGAGGCAGCTGAGATGAAGACTGGTACTGGATGTGGCAGATGTTTTCCTTGTTAGTACGTGAGCCATGACTTTGTGTACTCCTTTATTTGTACTTTCCTCTGTGTTTGCACTTTGTCCTGAGACATTCTCAGTTTCCTTTTGCTTTGGTTCTTGTACCTTTTCTATGTGCAGACATGTTGGGTGCGTCGGCTGCACTTACCACAGGAGTGGCTTTGCATGTTTTAGTCACGTGGCCCTTTCTTAGGCATCCGAAGCACAGGTGATTTTCACGAGTGAATGTTGTCTGTTCGTCCATAGTGTTTGCTGTAAATGTAGAACATTTCACTTTGCCGTGAGTGTCGTCTCTGCAAAACAAACAAGGTAACTTTTGTTTAGGAATGGCTACAGGAGTTGAGCTGTTTCACTTGGTTTGAGCGGTTGTGGTGAGTGCTTTGGCTCTCTTAATGGATCTCTCTTCTGAAGTCTTTTCGTTCAGAATGGAGATGCTACTCTAGCTTCCTTCTGCATGGACTTTGTGAAGTGAGCAAAGCCGGGATATTCTTGACTTTTGTCCATCTCATCCACAACAATACGACTCCATCTTTGTGTTATCCAATCGGGTAGTTTCTTGAGTAGCTTGTGATTTGTGAATCTCTAGACCCTTGACTTGAGGAATAGCCTCAGCACAACTTTGTAGGAAATCTGCAAACTCTCTCAGTGCTAGAGGGTCATTGGCATTTATTTTCGGTGGTCAAACCGCCTTTGCTCTGCCCAATCCCGTCAGACCTTGGAAGCTCAGCAGGAAGGGCCTGGTCGGTACTTGGATGGGAGACCGTTTAGTAACACCAGGAAGCTTAGCGAATGTAGTGAGTGAGTGGTTGGTGGTGGTCGGAGGGGCCGATGGCGCAGACTGGTTGCCTCGCTTCCGTCAGTCTACCCCAGGGCAGCTGTGGCTACAATAGTAGCTTACCACCACCGGGTATGGAGTGAATGAATAGTGCAATGTAAAGCGTCTTTGAGTGTCCAGAAAAGCACTACATAAAACCGATGCATTATTATTATTATTATTATTTTGGGCCAATTCACAAGCTTCCTTCTGAAGGCTCTTTGAACCATGAATGGACTGCCATACCCTTCCTTCTGCCATCTCCGTCCTCGCCTAAGCCAGCCTGTGCTTCCTCCTCGTTACCCGCTCCTCTGCTTCAAATGGTTCAGTGTCCAATAAAAGCCCATGGTCCGCCACCAGCCGCCACGCTCATTGGATAAAAACTAGGTTAAAACAGCCTGCCACAGGTGTGAGGGTCCAGGTGATTAAAAACAGGAAATAGAAAGCACAGCAACGCACCACGATAAAAACACTTCAAAATAAAAGCACGCACACAAATCAAATCAAATGTGCAAAATGCTGCGTGCAAATGTATCACCCTGTGACATCTGGGTTCACCTTTCCACAAGTTTGTGCTTTAACTTTAAGACTTTGGACACAACGCTCAGCTCAGACATTTACACCTTTTCAAAACTGAGTAAAGCAATCATACTTATGACAAAACGTTACAAGCTTGAATACTGCTGATGCACTACGAGGCTTCCTACTCAGAAGGTGATGGTAAACAGATCCATACAGTTTAAGAGATTGCATTGACTCAATAATAACTTCAGGTAAGCTAACTTGTGATTAGCAACAGTCTTTGCTTAGCATTACACCAAGCTTTCCAATGTAAGCAAACCGAGAACTCAAATGGCGGCTGGCGTAGACTTTTGGCTGGCAGATCCACTGGCCACACAGGGGATCCGACATGGCATGGACACCGGCTGGATGGGTCTTCTCACTCTCTGCGTCGACTTGTCGCTCATTAGCGATCGAGTTCTCACTGTAGCGGCCCCAGGAATGAATGAAACGGAGAGTTTCGAACGGGTGCAGCAGTTTTTTACTGTTGGCTGCATCAACATAACGCACCGTGAAAACTACAAAATAAACACAGAAAATATGATAATTAAACATGTGCGCACGGGACGAAAAAGTCTGTTGACTTCAGGGTAAGCGAACAAGAACTAGGCGTGAGCGCCCTCTAGTGCAGGGGTTCTCAACCTTTTGGAGCCGCGACCCCCATTATAACAGGTAAAGGGGTTCGTGACCCCCCACCCGGGCTATTGTTAAATAGTGGAGATAAGTTCTCATAATGTTGTTTATAGGACCGCATTTTATTTTTTTTATTTTTTATTATTATTTTTTATTTGTTTCATGTCTTTTAATTTCATTTAATTTTATTTATTTATTTATTTTCGGGGGGGTTAATGTTTTTTTTTTTTGGGGGGGGGGGATCAAAGACCTTTGTTGTTCTGACTTGTCAATAAACAAAAAGTAAAAAAAAAAAAAAATGTCTGAAATAAAATTCCTGAAACTATGAACAAATAATGGCCCTCTGGTACAATAACACATGCTACAATAAAACATTAGATTATACACTAACGAAAATATGTATATTTTATCTGAATGATCTGGCGACCCCCCAAATTTGTCTCGCGACCCCTATGGGGGTCCCGACCCCCAGGTTGAGAACCACTGCTCTAGTGGACAACTAACGTACATTTACATGATTACTTCCATTATTGTAGCATTTTTAGACCATTTTAAACGTATGAAATGACTGATGAAATATTTGTTAAAGAATAAACTGCCTTAAAGGAAACACAACAGCTGTAAATGAATTTTCCCCATCGGCTAAAGGCTTTGAGTTTGAAGTATTTTGTCAGGTGTAAATTATATCATTAAATATATGTACCGTGATATACATTTTTGGCCATATTCAGGGGCGGACTGGGACTAGAAAACGGCCCTGGACTCTGAGCAGCCCGGCCCAAGTTAGTGTAAACACCAGTGGCGTGTGGTGACATTTTGAGTTTGGTAAGCAGTGGCCTGGGACTTAAGGAGGGAGACCCCCCCCCCTAGGAAAATTTAAAAATCATATCTGATGTATTTTAAGTGCACCCGCGGGAAAATAAAAACAATGCGCTGTTTAGATGATGCGATCACGATGCCCGAAAATCTGTATAAAATACACTAGTTATTAGTTAATATTTTAGCAATGTGATGCAAAATAAATGAATAACTGTA
The DNA here is from genome assembly GCF_951799975.1 of Gobius niger. NCBI lineage: Eukaryota > Metazoa > Chordata > Actinopteri > Gobiiformes > Gobiidae > Gobius > Gobius niger. The sequence goes on from NW_027639330.1 coordinate 95,664, forward strand.
TTTATGGTATTAACTACTGTAGGCCTATGTTTGTTTACTTTCCAAAATACTAAGACCCCCCATCAATGTGTCTCCAGTCTACAAACATTTATATTATTGCTGGAGCCTCGCCCACTCTCACCTTCAGCGTCCTGGTCCAGCCTGAAGCCTCGTTGGTCTTGTATGAAGAAAAGGTCCCGTCACTTTGAATGTCCACTCGGTGTAATAGTCCGTCCTTTCCGTTTTCTGCCCCTGCTCCAATTACGTTCCCACCCTAGGTGAGGGTGGGAACGTAGATCGATCTGTAAATCGAGAGCTTTGCCTCGACTCAGCTCCCTCTTCACCACGACAGACCGATACAGCGACCGCATCACTGCTGACGCCGCACCGATCCGTCTGTCCATCTCACGCTCCATCCGTCCCTCACTCGTGAACAAGACCCCGAGATACTTGAACTCCTCCACTTGAGGTAAGGACTCCCCACCGACCTGGAGAGGGGAAGGAGAACCATGGCCTCAGATTTGGAGGTGCTGATCCTCATCCCGGCCGCTCCACACTCGGCTGCAAACCAGAGCAGCTGAAGGTCCAACAGAACAACATCGTCCGCAAACAGCAGAGATGAGACTCTGAGGCTCCCAAACCGGACGCCCTCCGGCCCCTGAGGAGACCAACACGCACCGGGAACAGGTCTGACTTACTGCCGGCAATGAACCAAGCTCCTGCTGCTCATACAGGGAACGGACAGCCCTTAGCAGAGGGCCCCGGACCCCATACTCCCGGAGCACCCCCCACAGGGCACCACGAGGGCCCCGGACCCCATACTCCCAGAGCACCCCCCATAGGGCACCACGAGGGCCCCGGACCTCATACTCCCGGAGCACGCTTTCTCCAGATCCACAAAACACATGTGGACTGGTTGGGCGAACTCCCACGAGCCCCCCGGAGCCTCACCACCTCGGTGACTTCAGCCCCGGTGATGGGCGAGCCCACCTCCGAGTCCCCAGCCTCTGCTTCCTCATTGGAAGACGTGACGACGGGATTGAGGAGGTCCTCGAAGTCCTCCTTCCACCGCCCGACGACATCCCCAGTCGAGGTCAGCAGCCCCCCACCCGCACTGTACACAGTGTTGGTGAAGCACCGCTTCCCCCTCCTGAGGCGCCGGACGGTTTGCCAGAATCTCTTCGAGGCCACCACGGGGTCGTACTCCCACAGGAAAAATGATGGCAAAGGCCGAAACTTTAGATCCACCTTTTTATTTTTAGTGCAGCAAGGAAAAAAAAGTATTTACAAAAAGAAACCAAAATCTTACAAATTCAAGGCCTCAGACCACAGCCCTCTCCAGACTCCAACAACCAACAGAGCCCAAATGCTCCCCTTTAATACCCCCCAGCCCCTCCTCCGGGCAGACCAACACTAATTGAAGGGGGTTATTAAACAATTACACAGGGAGACACAAAAACAAAGAAAATAATACAAAATATTCACACCACTCTAATGAAAATAACATTCTTTACAAAGGCCAACAGAAACTCACATACAAACACAAGAAATCACAAAACCATTACAAACGGACGAAATGGATTAGCCCGGGTCACGTGGTTGGCCCCAGCGCGCCACCACGGGCTACATGACGCGGCCCAGGAAGTGCCTCTGTTTGGCCACACTACTCGAGGCGACCGACTGACGGGACAGCAGGAGCAGGTGAGAAAGTGGTGTGGCATGTAGGCAACGAGTGTGCACCCTCGTGCGCTACAGCCGGGAAAACCAGTGTTACGGAGGGACAGTTTGTATGACGCATGACCGCGGGATGCATGTGAGGGCTGCGGGAACCAGTCTTGGAGCGAGAGCGCGCCCGAGCGCTCCCAGCGCCAGCACTCTCCCAGGAGAGGGGAGAGGAAGAGGCGCGCAGGGACAGAGAGTGACGAGGTGACTACTGGCGCCCCGTCACTCTGTGCAATTGCAAGGCCGGGTAGCAGCGCCCCCTTACAGGCTGATGGCCCTCAAGCCAGCAGCCCTTCTGTGCTCCTCCAGAATGGACCTATGGCCAGTCCGCCCCGGGCCAAATCGCCCTGGCCTAGACCAACCAAAGGGAACATGGGCCTCATTTGCAAAGGAAATTAGTTTTGTGCAAATCAGGGACTGACTGTTCTCTTTCCTGAAACCTTCTCCAGTGTTTCCTCTGAGTCACTACAGTCTGTGAGTGATAAACATCCATGAGCATCACCATCTTATCTTCTCTCTGTGGCTTCAGGTGGATCATCATGGCGTCCAGACGTGAGCAGGACCTGAGCTGTCCCATCTGCTGTGAGCTCTTCAGAGATCCTGTGGTTCTGAGCTGCAGCCACAGCTTCTGTAAGGTCTGTTTGGAGAACTGGTGGAAGGACAAACCCCTGAAGACCTGTCCAGTCTGTACCAGAAGGTCCTCAAGGGAGAATCCTCCACTGAGTCTGGCTCTGAAGAACCTGGTGGAGACGTTCACAGAGGAGAGAAGACAAACATCTCCAGCACAGCCTGAGTGCAGTCTTCACTCTGAGAAGCTGCGGCTCTTCTGTGAGGACCATCAGGACCTGATCTGCCTGGTCTGCAGAGACTCCAGGACTCACAAAGACCACAGCTTCACACCCATCGAGGAGGCGGCTCCGGAGCTGAGAGAGCAGCTGTGGAGAGACCTCAAACCTCTACAGGAGAACCTGAGGGTAAGAGACCTCACACCTGCTGCTCCAGTCAGTGAAATGTGTCCACAGAGCTCTCTCTCTCTCTGATGTTTCTCCTCAGGTCCTGGTTCTTTCTATCTCTTGTAGGGTATGAGGGTTTATTAATCAATTAATTTGTTTATTAATTAATTAATAGGTTGTAGATTAGCCTTAAAATTTAACGGGGCACCAGTTCGAAAAGCAAACAAAATCAAAGTAAGAATAGGAGGCTAAACTACAGATTTATCTGAAGGAAGTGAGGTCTTTAACGTACACATGGACCCTTAGTCTGGAATAATAAACACAGACATTACCAAACAAACTGTGGTTTATGGAGGTTTAATGATCAGAATCAATTAACAGACGGCATTAAATATTAAAGTACAAACAGAATAACCTAGAAGGCTAACAGGATGAATAATCAGATCAAATGTTCTAAAATTGTATCTGAAAGTCAGTAAGGTGGTTTGTGTACACGTTATGTGAGTCTTATTGAGCCAGGTCTGTGAGATGCGCTTACGACCGTGAGAGAAAGGTTTTCCACGCCAACTGTGGTCCGGCGTCCCAAAGTCCTGGTGTTCGACGGCCTGTGGTCGTGGTCTCTCGGGTGGTGATTTTCAAGCTGATGAGGCGGGCGGGGGGGGGGGGCGAGGCGGGGGGGGGGGGGGGGGGGGGGGCGGTGGAGTCTCTCTCCGGCTCCTCTGGGCCTTGGGGGTTTAGCTTGACATGCTAGACTCAATATTTATTTATTTATTGACCTTTATTTAACCAGGATAGTCCCACTGAGATTAAGAATCTCTTTTTCAGGGGAGTCCTGGCCCTAGAGGGGAATCTATTGTACATGTTTTTAGTGGTAGGGGAAACCTGAGTACCCGGAGGAAACCTACGCAGAAACGGGGAGAACATGCAAACTCCACACAGAAAGGCCCGGTCCAGGTGGGAATCGAACCCGGGACCTTCTAGCTGTGAGGCGTGAGCGCTAACCGTGTCGCCCTTATATGGTTGCGCTGAAAGCTCAGCGATCAAAAATGTTGTTGTCTTGTAGGAAAAATGCAAATGTTCTTAAAAGAAGTAACTGGTAGTTACAAAATCACGTCCAATGACGGGCTCAAACTTAAAGATTCTTTTGGTCCATCTGAGACAAAGAGAGGTCAGAGTTCAGCGGGGGATGTACCATGTGCTTATCCTGCCGTCTCTCCTTCTTCTGTCCAACTCACACAAGAAGCCTTTTGTTTTTATTACTGGGTCTCTCTCCTTGTACCCATCCTTTATACCGGGGGCGGCCCCTTTGTCTCTGTGGGACTCGACCAATCGATTCAGTCCGTAACTTGATCTGACCGGGACCCAAGTCACAGTGGGAGGAGGCTTATTCTTAGGAGAGAATTCAGGAAATACATTTCTATTGTAATAACATTAACAAACTTCACAAACTTTCCAAATGCATTACCGACATTTGGACAGTATGTTTGTACTTTGCATCTTTGTTGACCTGGGGAAGAATTCATCATTAGAACAGATCGGTCGAGTTCATTCTCACTGTCCATGAATTAAAGAATTGGATTATTACTCAAATCGGACGTTTGAGATTCAGTCTTTAGTCCAATTCGAAGGTCAATAAAGAGTTCTCGTCTCTGGTTGTGAAGGTTAAAGGAGAAGATCATCACAGTCTTCTTGTCCTGAACTGTGTTCGATCTGATCAGCCCTTCACAAGACAGGAAGTGAAGACATTCCAAAGCCATAAAATGGCCTGGGGGTTTTGCTCATCTCTGGTATGCAGTAACCATGGCGGAAAGGGCATAGGTCACCCTCACACGCTACACTCTCTCTGATGTTTCTCCTCAGGTCCTGGTTCTTTCTAACTCTCTCTGATGTTTCTCCTCAGGTCCTGGTTCTTTCTAACTCTCTCTGATGTTTCTCCTCAGGTCCTGGTTCTTTCTAACTCTCTCTGATGTTTCTCCTCAGGTCCTGGTTCTTTCTAACTCTCTCTGATGTTTCTCCTCAGGTCCTGGTTCTTTCTAACTCTCTCTGATGTTTCTCCTCAGGTCCTGGTTCTTTCTAACTCTCTCTGATGTTTCTCCTCAGGTCCTGGTTCTTTCTAACTCTCTCTGATGTTTCTCCTCAGGTCCTGGTTCTTTCTAACTCTCTCTGATGTTTCTCCTCAGGTCCTGGTTCTTTCTAACTCTCTCTGATGTTTCTCCTCAGGTCCTGGTTCTTTCTAACTCTCTCTGATGTTTCTCCTCAGGTCCTGGTTCTTTCTAACTCTCTCTGATGTTTCTCCTCAGGTCCTGGCTCGGAGCAGAGCACAGTTGGAGTCTTCAGAGGCTCATATCACGGCCCAGGCCCGACGCGCTCAGACACAGATCAGAGCTCAGTTTGAGAAGCTGCACCAGTTCCTGAGGGAGGAGGAAGAGTCCAGGATGAAGGCTCTGAGGGAGGAAGAGGAGCAGAAGACTCAGAGGATGAAGGACATGATGGCGGCCGTGAGCAGAGACATGGAGGCCGTGTCCCAGAGCGTCTCAGAGACAGAGGAGCTGCTGAGAGCAGCAGACGCCTCCTTCCTGCTCCAGTACAAGACTGCAGCAAAGAGGCTGCAGCAGCGCCCCCTGGTGGAGGACATGGGACCAGGAGCTCTGATAGACCAGGCCAAACATCTGGGCAACCTGGGCTTCAACATCTGGAGGAACATGAAGAGCCTGGTGCAGTTCTACCCTGTGATTCTGGATCCAAACACTGCAGGACCTCGTATGATCCTGTCTGAAGATCTGAGCTCAGTGAGAGGAGGAGAAGAACAGGAGGTCCCACAGAATCCAGAGAGAATAGAATATAACGAGGTACTTGGATCTGAGAGGTTTGTCTCAGGGACTCACAGCTGGGACGTGGAGGTCGGGGAGAATGAGCGCTGGACTGTGGGTGTGAAAGAGTTTGTTCAAGGAAGAAACGTCACTGAGGAGAGAAAGTGGTTCATAGAGTTCTTTAATGGTTATTACTTAGCCTTTTCTCTCTCAGACTTAGGTGAACGTCTGTCAGTGAAGAAGAAGCTGCAGAGAGTCCGAGTGAAGCTGGACTTTGGCTCAAAAACACTGACCTTCACTGACCCCGACACAAACACAGACCTCCTCACAGTCACAGGGTTCATCTCTGAGGGACTGACTCCATATTTACTCACAGATGAAGATGTTCCTCTGAAGATCTTACCGAGGAACATCACTGTGACAGAGTAGAACCTACAGCTCTGTGTTTCTGTCTGTTTCTCTTTGACGTCGTTCCTGATGAAACAGTCCTGGTTCAGACGGGCCTATTGTACATGTTTTAGTGGTCGGGGAGAGGGATGTTTGTACCTTGTTATATTGTTGCACTTTGTGATTTTATCTGTGAGAGTTTTAGAAATAAACTTTTCTTCCCTCGAGTCGAGTCATGATCTGTTAAACCCCTTAACCCCCACCTGAACCGTGAGCATTTTCTCCAGTTTGGCTTTACCCCAATCCAAAAGCTTCTGGAAAAAAGGTGTGAAAATAGCAACAAAACTGAGACGAAAACAAGGATGGAAATGTGACAAAAATGTGACAAAAAAATTACAAAAAAATGACCAAAAAAATGACAAAAAAATGACAAAAAATGACAAAAAAATGACAAAAAATGACAAAAAATGACGAAAAAATGAAACAAAAAATGACAAAAAAAATGACAAAAAAATGACAAAAAATGACAAAAAATGACGAAAAAATGACACAAAAAATGACAAAAAAAATGACAAAAAAATGACAAAAAATGACAAAAAATGACGAAAAAATGAAACAAAAAATGACAAAAAAAATGACAAAAAAATGACAAAAAATGACAAAAAATGACAAAAAATGACGAAAAAATGACACAAAAAATGACAAAAAAAATGACAAAAAAATTACAAAAAAATGAAAAAAATGTGACAAAAAAATGACAAAAAATGACAAAAAAATGACAAAAAAATGACAAAAATGTGACAAAAAATGACAAAAAAATGACAAAAATGTGACAAAAAAATGACAAAAAATGACAAAAAAATGACAAAAAATGTGACAAAAAAATGACGAAAATGTGACAAAAAAATGACAAAAAAATGACAAAAAAATGACAAAAAAATGACAAAAAAATGACAAAAAAATGACAAAAAATGACGAAAAAATGACACAAAAAATGACAAAAAAAATGACAAAAAAATGACAAAAAATGACAAAAAATGACGAAAAAATGACACAAAAAATGACAAAAAAAATGACAAAAAAATGACAAAAAATGACAAAAAATGACAAAAAATGACACAAAAAATGACAAAAAAAATGACAAAAAAATTACAAAAAAATGAAAAAAATGTGACAAAAAAATTACAAAAAATGACAAAAAAATGACAAAAAAATGACAAAAATGTGACAAAAAATGACAAAAAAATGACAAAAATGTGACAAAAAAATGACGAAAAAATGACGAAAAAATGACAAAAAATGTGACAAAAAAATGACGAAAATGTGACAAAAAAATGACAAAAAAATGACAAAAAAATGACAAAAAAATGACAAAAAAATGACAAAAAAATGACAAAAATGTGACAAAAAATGACAAAAAAATGACAAAAATGTGACAAAAAAATTACAAAAAATGACGAAAAAATGACAAAAAATGACCAAAAAAATGACAAAAAATGTGACAAAAAAATGACAAAAAAATGACAAAAAAAATGACGAAAAAATGACAAAAAAATGACACAAAAATGTGACAAAAAAATGACAAAAAAATGACGAAAAAATGACACAAAAAATGACACAAAAAATGACAAAAATGTGACAAAAAAATGACGAAAAAATGACAAAAATGTGACAAAATATGACAAAAATGTGACAAAAAAATGACAAAAAAATGACAAAAAAATGACGAAAAAATGACAAAAATGTGACAAAAAAATGACGAAAAAATGACAAAAATGTGACAAAAAAATGACGAAAAAATGACACAAAAAATGACACAAAAAATGACAAAAATGTGACAAAAAAATGACGAAAAAATGACAAAAATGTGACAAAATATGACAAAAATGTGACAAAAAAATGACAAAAAAATGACAAAAAAATGACGAAAAAATGACAAAAATGTGACAAAAAAATGACGAAAAAATGACAAAAATGTGACAAAAAAATGACAAAAAAATGACAAAAATGTGACAAAAAATGACAAAAATGTGACAAAAAAATGAACCAAAAATGAACAAAAAAATGACAAAAATTTGATAAAAATTTGATGAAAAATGACAAAAATCATCTGAAGATGTTCCTCTGAAGATCTTACCGAGGAACATCACTGTGACAGAGTAGAACCTACAGCTCTGTGTTTCTCTCTGTTTCTCTTTGACGTCGTTCCTGATGAAACAGTCCTGGTTCAGACGGGCCTATTGTACATGTTTTAGTGGTCGGGGAGAGGGATGTTTGTACCTTGTTATATTGTTGCACTTTGTGATTTTATCTGTGAGAGTTTTAGAAATAAACTTTTCTTCGCTCGAGTCGAGTCATGATCTGTTCAACCCCTTAACCCCCGCCTGAACCGAGAGCATTTTCTCCAGTTTGGCTTTACCCCAATCCAAAAGCTTCTGGAAAAAAGAAGTTGTTTAGACGCCGAGCTTTCGTTTAGTTTAATTATGACACCGAGATTTATTTTACTATTTAGTCTGATGACAAAAAGTGTAGGTTTAGTTTGATTTCACTCCAGATTTAGGCCATTAGATTATTATTCTTTTTTTAATTTATTCATTATTTTTATTATGTATTATTATTATTTATTTTTAGTCAGCAACAGTGGCATGTAGGGAGAGATGGATAAGGTTAACTTCCATTTATATTCTGTAAATTTAATCTGAAAAATTTGATCTTCACGTCATTTGAATTGGCCAGATGAAAAAAACTGTCCACTTTCCAAATAAAATGCCATAAAAGATGATTTTGAAAGTGTCAGTTCAACATGAAGTCTGTCATAAATCCATTTTGAACTCGTACCTTTGTAATAAAAGTTAGAAAACCGGTTAAAGTGGCTGCTCTGTGATAAACAACAGTGTTTCTTGAAGTTTGCGGAGGAGCGAAACAGCGCCCCCAATGTGACGCTGGTGGCCGAAAGGTGAACTGCATCCACACCGTCAGGGCTTGGCAGTGAGAATGACTGGGAAAAGTTAACCCCTTAACTCCCACCTGAACCGAGCACATTTTCTCCAGTTTGGCTTTACCCCAATCCAAAAGCTTCTGGAAAAAAGGTGAGAAAATAGCGACAAAACTGAGATGAAAACAAGGATGGAAATGTGACGAAAAAGCGAGAAAACTTTGATTAAAAAAAAATGACAAAAATGTGAAAAAAATTGATTCAAAATTGATTCAAAAAATTACAAAAAATTACAAAATGTGACAAAAAAATGATTAAAAAAATGATAAAAAATTGATATAAAAATTACAAAAAATTGATAAAATGTGACAAAAAAAATTACATGAATGTGACAAAAAAATGACAAAAAAATTACAAAAATGTGACAAAAAAATGACAAAAAAATTACATGAATGTGACAAAAAAATTACAAAAAAATTACAAAAAAATGACAAAAAAATGACAAAAATGTGACAAAAAATGACGAAAAAATGACGAAAAAATGACCAAAAAAGTGACAAAAAAATGACAAAAAAATGACAAAAAATGACGAAAAAATGACGAAAAAATGACCAAAAAAATGACAAAAAAATGACAAAAAAATGACAAAAAAATGACAAAAATGTGACAAAATATGACAAAAATGTGACAAAAAAATGACAAAAAAATGACAAAAAATGACAAAAAAATGACGAAAAAATGACCAAAAAACAAACAAAAATGTGACAAAATATGACAAAAATGTGACAAAAAAATGACAAAAAAATGACAAAAATGTGACAAAAAAAGGACAAAAAATGACAAAAATGTGACAAAAAATGACAAAAATGTGACAAAAAATGACAAAAATGTGACAAAAAAATGACAAAAATGTGACAAAAAATGACAAAAAAATGACGAAAAAATGACCAAAAAAATGACAAAAATGTGAAATGTGACAAAAAAATGACGAAAAATGTGACAAAAAATGACAAAAATGTGAAAAAAATGACAAAAAAATGACGAAAAAATGACCAAAAAAATGACAAAAATGTGAAAAAAAAATTACCAAAAAATGAACAGAAAAATGACAAAAATTTGATAAAAATTTGATGAAAAATGACAAAAATCATCTGAGGACGTTCCTCTGAAGATCTTACCGAGGAACATCACTGTGACAGAGTAGAACCTACAGCTCTGTGTTTCTCTCTGTTTCTCTTTGACGTCGTTCCTGATGAAACAGTCCTGGTTCAGACGGGCCTATTGTACATGTTTTAGTGGTGGGGGAGAGGGATGTTTGTACCTTGTTATATTGTTGCACTTTGTGATTTTATCTGTGAGAGTTTTAGAAATAAACTTTTCTTCCCTCGAGTCGAGTCATGATCTGTTAAACCCCTTAACCCCCACCTGAACCGTGAGCATTTTCTCCAGTTTGGCTTTACCCCAATCCAAAAGCTTCTGGGGAAAAGGTGAGAAAATAGAGACAGAACTGAGACGAAATGATGGAAATGTGACAAAAATGTGACAAAAAAATTACAAAAAAATGACGAAAAAATGACCAAAAAAATGACAAAAAATGACGAAAAAATGACGAAAAAATGACAAAAAATGACAAAAATGTGACAAAAAATGACAAAAATGTGACAAAAAATGACAAAAAAATGACAAAAAAACGACAAAAATGTGACAAAAAAATGACAAAAAAATGACAAAAAAACGACAAAAATGTGACAAAAAAATGACAAAAAAATGACAAAAAAATGACAAAAAATGTGACAAAAAAATGACGAAAAAATGACAAAAATGTGACAAAAAAATGACGAAAAAATGACAAAAAAGTGACGAAAAAATGACAAAAAATGACAAAAAAATGACAAAAATGTGACAAAAAATGACAAAAAAATCACCAAAAAAAATACAAAAATGTGACAAAAAAATGACAAAAAAACGACAAAAATGTGACAAAAAAATGACAAAAAATGACAAAAATGTGACAAAAAATGACAAAAATGTGACAAAAAAATGACAAAAATGTGACTGTAGGAGCCTAAATTATGTTTTGTTCTGTAAATAGTTTCAATCAGTTTAAGACATAATTATTTTTGTTTGGTAACTTTATGGTTAACTTTTGGTTTATTTACTTTTCTTTATTTTGGTATTTGGTAATTGGTTTTTTGTCATATTTTGTTTGGTCAGGCTATAGGTGTCGCTATATCATGACGCCGCACAGTGTCGCATTGGTGGGGATGGCACAGAATGGAGCCAAACAGTTTTTAGACCACTGCTACCCCTTTTTTGTAATCCCCTGTCAGTCTGTCATGTAATGTATGTTTTTTCTCACTAAAGAGTTTTTAACTGCACTTCTTGACTCCATGGATTTTATTATTGACGGTGTTTGGATTACTTTACGACATGCTAAGGGCGCAGCGAGTCAAGCTGGCTTCATATAATTTTAGAACCTACATTTAGTCTAAAAACTAGCTCCAAATGGACTACGGGACAGTGGAAATACCCGACAATCAGATGAGTACAAGTGGATCATGAACTTTTGTGCCAAAACGGTGATTGAAGACGAAAACGCCGAAGCACTAGCCTCTCTTTGTTTGCTGCTGCTAACCTGGACCACGCCGTGGCGCGGCTATTACGCACGAGTGAATACCTTGGATAAAAGCCGTTTTCGTGGATATTCTGGACATTTCTGTGGATTATTCGTTCCTTCCTAATTTGTGGATTATTATTGTGGAAAAAGAACGATCAAAATGTCGGAAGATCTGGAGCAAATTGGAGAAAAACGGACAATAAAGTTGACCGAGCGGGCTATGGAGGACTACAAAACAAGGTACCTAAATGCACGCAAACAAAAGTTGTCTCAAATATCAAGAATGATTAATCACCTTGATGAATTAATGAAAACGGATGAAAATGCAGATGTTGTAAAAAACAAAGTACGTGTGGATTATCACAGTTTGCATCAAGAGTTCTGTGAAATAAATGCGGGGCTTATGAACTATATGTCCGAAGAGGATTATGTGGAGGATCAAAATACGTGGTTTGAACCTAAAAACAAGCACATAAATGACTACTTTTGGAAATGTGAGAACTGGATGAAGAATGTTTTGAAACCTACGGCACAAACTGAGCACGCAGCGGTGGGTGTGCTTGGCGCAAAGGCACCTGCACCAGCGCCCATGGTCGAGGTCAGATCTTTACGCGCTGACCAAGTGGACAATAAGTCAACAAGGAGCGGAGCGCAAAGTCGGCGTTCGGGCTCATCTCATGGAAGCCGTAGTTCAACATCATCGATCAGGATAAAGGCAGAGCTGGAACGCGCGTCATTACAAGTTAAAGCTGCTGCGCTACAGGAAAAGCTGGCTATCGAAAAAGAACAAGCTGAAATAATGGCACAAGAAAAGCTGAGAGCCGTGGAGTTTGAGACGCATCAAAAACGACTTGAGGCGGAAATTAAAGCAAAGAAAGAAATGCATGACATTCAAACCGCATTGGCTGAGTCGGAGGCTAAAATGGAGGTGTTGCAAAAGTACAGCTCACAGTGCGTCCAAGCTCGTTCTGACTTTAGCAGTGATGGCGGTGATAATGAGGATGGTGATGGTGGTGGGAACAACGATGCTGATGGAGATGTATTGGACATTGATTATTCAGAGGCGCAACCATTGGAAAGGCAACAGCCGCTGCCATCTGCTGGATCAGAAATGAACAACATGCACAGAGAACTACCACCTGTATCCCAATTTTCATCTCGGCATGTTTGGCCAGCACCTAATGTTTCATCAGCACCCAATCCTAGAAACAAGACACCACTGCCAACAGTCATGCCACCAAGAGCCTCAACAGCCCTTAACCTGGAATTAGCTGACGGGCCAGCCTTTGACAGCTTGTGCAAAGCCATAAATCAACAGGCCAGTGTTACTGACTATTTGGTGAAAAATCACAAGGCTACTCTACTTCCTGAAATAAAAATTTCAACGTTTAGCGGTGACCCACTTCAATTTCAGACCTTCATCAGATCTATTGAACACAGCATTGAGGGCCGCACAAGTGATGCATGCGACCGATTGCAGTTTCTTTTGCAATACACCAGTGGTCAACCACATGAACTGGTAAAAAGCTGTATTCATATGGAGCCGACAGCTGGATATACTAAGGCAAAGACTTTGCTAAAAGAGTTTTTTGGAGACGATTTTAAAATTGCAGATGCCTATATGAAAGAAATAATGGACTGGCCAACAATTAGGTCAGAAGATGGCACTGCACTACACTCTTTTGCACTGTTTCTCACTGGATGTTCCAATGCCATGTCAGATATCACTTACCTGGAAGATTTGGACAACACTACAAACATCAAGTTGCTGGTAAGCAAAGTTCCTTACAAACTTAAAGAAACTTGGAGGAAATGTGCATGTGACTTACAAGAAAGAACAAAACGGAGAGTAAAATTTAAGGATTTTGTCGATTTTATTACAAAACAAGCCAAATACATGGTACATCCACTTTATGGAAGCATAAAAGAAACAAATAGTGACTTTGTACCCTTCCACCAAAGATCAAAATCAAGGGTCCAAGATCCACCAAAGTCCAAGAAAGTCTTCAGCACAGCAGTTGTTTCTTCCTTGGTGGAAAACAAAGATGATACATCACAAAATCAGAAAGTGTCATACATACCTGTGGATGCAAATGCTAAACCTTGTGCTTACTGTAAAGGAGAGCATCACAGTCTTGCTGTCTGTAGGAAGCTCAAAGCCAAGTCGCACAAAGAAAAAATTGACTTTTTGAGACGCAGAGGTTTATGCTTTGCTTGTTTGAAACACGGACATATGGGCAATGGTTGTAAAGAAAAGGCAACTTGTCAAGAGTGTTCAGGACCACACCCAACTTTGCTGCATATGAATTTTAAACCAAACGAATCACAATCTACAAATGAAAACCATGAGCAACAAACAGTGTCAAGTGCTCTGGTACAGACTATGGAGACTCATCGTCACACAGGGGCCGGTAAAGAAGACCGCACACTCTCTATTGTGCCGGTGTGTGTGAAAGCTGTAAAAGGGACTAAAGTAGTAAATACCTATGCATTTCTGGATCCAGGAAGCACAGCTACTTTTGCCACAGAGTCACTGATAAATGAACTGAATATGAATGGACATAACACAAGTATTTTGCTCAGGACAATGGGAAGAGAATCTGTTGTGAACACTTGTATTGTGAACGGACTGGAAATCAGCAGTTTGGATAGTGAGCACTTCATCCAGTTGTCTGAAGTTTACTCACAAAAGTCGATTCCAGTAAGCAAAGAGAACATCCCTCGCCAAGAAGATGTGAATAATTGGTCCCACCTGAAAGAAGTGAAAATCCCTGTTATCCAAGCCAACATTGGATTGCTCATCGGAGCAAATGTACCCAAAGCTATGGAACCACATCAAGTGGTAAAAAGTGTGGATAACGGACCATACGCTGTGAGGACAATACTAGGCTGGACAATAAACGGGCCGCTGCGAGGTGGAGGAGAGACCAAACAGGATGATGCATGGACTAAAGTGACTGTAAACAGGATTTCAGTTGCCAGGTTGGATGAGTTGTGGCAGCTTCAGTTTAAACAGGACTTTCCTGATGCTGGACAAACTGAGGAGCTTGAGATGTCAAAGGATGACCATCAGTTTATTTCCATGGTGTCTCGATCTGCAGAGCTGAAAAATGGACATTACAGTGTTTGTCTCCCAATCAAAAATGAATTTCTGCAAATGCCAAAAAATCGATCAGTGGCAGAGCAACGTGCACTGAATCTAAAGAGAAGATTTTCCAAAGATGACAGCTACTACAAGGAATATGTGGCATTTATGGACAACATTTTGGAGAAAGGCTATGCAGTGGAGATAACAAACGCTGAAAATGCAACATCTGCTGGTCGAAAATGGTACTTACCTCATCACGGAGTCAGACATCCTGTTAAACAAAAGCTGCGTGTTGTCTTTGATTCTGGAGCCAGTTTTCAAGGAACATCTCTGAATCAAGAACTACTGCAAGGACCAGATCTGACAAGCTCATTAGTTGGAGTGCTTTTGAGATTTCGTCAGGAGATTGTTGCCATGATGGCTGATGTGGAGACCATGTTTTATCAAGTACGAGTGAGTGATGGTGATACAGACCTCCTCAGATTTCTCTGGTGGCCTCATGGCGATTACAGTAAAGAGCTGGTGGATCACAAGATGTTGGTACACATTTTTGGGGCTACGTCATCACCAAGTGTAGCTACTTTTGCAATGCAAAAATGTGCAACTGATTTTGGAGCTGAGTTCGGCCAAGAAGCAACAAAAACAGTCTTCAAGAACTTTTACGTGGATGACTGTATTAAGTCCGTCAAGGATGAAGACAGTGCTGTTTTACTTGCTGCTGCTCTGACGGAAATGCTGGCTAAAGGAGGCTTCAAGCTGACAAAGTGGTCCAGTAACAGCCGAACACTGCTCAATACCATACCAGTAAATGAACGAGCTACTGGATTTCAAGATTTGGATTTGGACAAAGATTACCTACCAGTGGAGAGAGCTCTGGGAATACAGTGGTGTGCTGAAATGGATCAGTTCAAGTTCAAACTCAATCTCAAAGAGCGTCCGCACACCAGAAGAGGATTGCTTTCCCTGGTTAGTTCCATTTTTGATCCACTGGGTTTGCTCGCTCCTGTCATTTTACCAGCGAAGAGACTTCTTCAGGAGTTGTGTCGTCTGAAATATTCCTGGGATGAAGAGCTACCAGATAACATCATCAAAAGTTGGAAAAAGTGGCTTTCTGGCCTCAAGTTGCTGGAAGGATTTGGAGTGGCCAGATGCATCAAAACTAAGCACTTTGATAAACCAGTCTCTGCACAGCTTCACCATTTTGCTGATGCGAGTGAAGATGCCACGACAAGCTACCTGGTGCTGC
Organism: Gobius niger; assembly: GCF_951799975.1. Lineage (NCBI taxonomy): Eukaryota > Metazoa > Chordata > Actinopteri > Gobiiformes > Gobiidae > Gobius > Gobius niger. Next base: position 111,401 of record NW_027639330.1, read on the forward strand.
ACAATGACACTGGTGATGCACAGTCCACTCTGCTGATGGCCAGAGCCAGAGTCGCACCTCTGAAAACGCCCACTATCCCAAGGCTGGAGCTCACAGCTGCTACAGTGGCAGTGAAGATGGACACGCTGTTGAGAAAGGAGCTGGAGTTGGAGCTAAAAGACTCAATATTTTGGTCTGACAGTACAGCAGTCATTAAGTACTTGAACAGTGAAACGTCAAGATTCAAAACCTTTGTGGCGAACCGTGTTACAGCCATTCTGCAGCACTCACAACCGTGTCAGTGGAGGTATGTGAAATCCATCTCTAACCCTGCAGATTGTGCCTCCAGAGGGCTCACAACAGAGGCCTTCCTGCAGAGTGAAAATTGGCTGTCTGGACCGAACTTTATTCTCCAGTCACCTGATCTGTGGCCCACCAATCCAGATCCCACAGTTTTGGTTTGTGAAGACCTGGAGGTGAAGAGAGTGGCTCAAATACACGCGGTTCAGGTACAACTCAGCAATGCGACAGGCAAGTTAATGCTTCATTTTTCTTCCTGGATCAAGTTGAAGCGAGCTGTTGCTTGGTTTCTCAAGCTGAAAATGCTGTTGATGGAGCTGAGGATGAAAAGAAAGGAAATGTTGACTTCAAATAATGATCACAAAATGATGGATGTGAAATCAAAATTCAAAGGAGTTGATTTGACTTATGCTGATTTGGATGAAGCTGAAACAGAAATTGTGAAATATTTCCAAATGCAGTACTTTCAAGAGGACATAATGACATTAAAGGAACACAACAGAGTCAAGAGAAGTAGCCCACTACACAAATTAAGTCCGGTGTTTCAAGACGGAGTGATGAGAGTGGGTGGAAGATTGAGTCGATCAGCCATGCCAGCTGAATTCAAACAGCCAGTTATTCTACCGAAGCAGTCACATGTTGCCTCTCTTGTGCTGAGAAACGTTCATGAAGTTACAGCTCATGCAGGCAGAAATCACATGTTGGCTAAATTAAGAGAAAAGTTTTGGATTTCTGGGGCCGGTGGAGCTATCCGGAAGTTGCTCTCAAAATGCATTGTCTGCAGAAGGCTCCATGGCTCTACTGGGAAACAATTAATGGCTGACTTACCTGAATGTAGGCTGCTACCTGACGATCCGCCTTTTACCAGAGTTGGGATGGATTACTTTGGTCCTTTCCTGGTGCGAAGAGGAAGAGCTCAAGTAAAAAGATATGGAGTCATCTTCACATGTCTTGCTGTGAGAGCTGTCCACCTGGAAGTTGCATCTTCGTTGGACACGGATGCATGTCTTAATGCAATAAGGAGGTTTGCTGCAAGACGAGGACAAGTGAAGGAGATGTACTCTGACAATGGCACCAACCTGAAAGCAGCGGATGCGGAGTTGAAGCAAGCTATTCAGCAATGGAACAGCAGCCAAATTGCAAAAAATCTGCAACAAAAGGGAGTTGCATGGCATTTCAACCCACCAGCAGGCTCGCACCATGGTGGCTGCTGGGAACGATTGATACGCTCTGTAAGAAAGATACTGAATGTGACATTGAAAGAGCAAGTTTTGGAAGAAGAAGGCCTACATACGCTGTTATGTGAAGCAGAAGCGGTCATTAACAGCAGACCTATTACAAGAGCGTCTTCAGATTTGCATGATTTGGAGGCCCTAACGCCTAATCACTTGCTTTTGCTCAAAACTAAACCATTGTTGCCCCCTGGTGTTTTCAATAAGGAGGATCAATATGCCAGGAGAAGATGGAAACAAGTCCAGTACCTGGCAGATATCTTCTGGAAGCGCTGGTGTAAAGAATACCTCACACAGCTACAGGAACGCCAGAGGTGGTCCACAACTGGAAGAAATCTTCACGTGGGAGATATAGTGATGATCGTGGATGAGAGCTCACCCAGAAACTCATGGCCACTTGGAAGAGTGGTAGAGACTTTTCCCGACAGAAAAGGTCTCGTCCGTCAAGTCAAAGTCAGGACCAAAACCTCTGAGCTGTTGCGGCCAGTGACAAAGCTGTGTCTACTACAAGAAGCTGAAGAGACATAGTTCCATAACCTGATTAGACTCCTTGAACCATCTATGTTTGAGGCTCCCTTTAATGAATTAATCTGTTGGTAATTGTTACGTAAACTTGCTAACAATTAGGGGCCGGTAATGTAGGAGCCTAAATTATGTTTTGTTCTGTAAATAGTTTCAATCAGTTTAAGACATAATTATTTTTGTTTGGTAACTTCATGGTTAACTTTTGGTTTATTTACTTTTCTTTATTTTGGTATTTGGTAATTGGTTTTTTGTCATATTTTGTTTGGTCAGGCTATAGGTGTCGCTATATCATGACGCCGCACAGTGTCGCATTGGTGGGGATGGCACAGAATGGAGCCAAACAGTTTTTAGACCACTGCTACCCCTTTTTTGTAATCCCCTGTCAGTCTGTCATGTAATGTATGTTTTTTCTCACTAAAGAGTTTTTAACTGCACTTCTTGACTCCATGGATTTTATTATTGACGGTGTTTGGATTACTTTACGACATGCTAAGGGCGCAGCGAGTCAAGCTGGCTTCATATAATTTTAGAACCTACAGTGACAAAAAATGACAAAAAAATGACAAAAAAACGACAAAAATGTGACAAAAAAATGACAAAAAAATGACTAAAAAACGACAAAAATGTGACAAAAAAATGACAAAAAAATGACAAAAAAATGACAAAAAATGTGACAAAAAAATGACGAAAAAATGACAAAAAAGTGACGAAAAAATGACAAAAAATGACAAAAAAATGACAAAAATGTGACAAAAAATGACAAAAAAATGACAAAAATGTGACAAAAAAATGACAAAAATGTGACAAAAAATGACAAAAAAATGACAAAAATGTGACAAAAAATGACAAAAAAATCACCAAAAAAAATACAAAAATGTGACAAAAAAATGACAAAAAAATGACAAAAATGTGACAAAAATGTGACAAAAAAATGACGAAAAAATGACAAAAATGTGACGAAAAAATGACGAAAAAATGACAAAAAATGACGAAAAAATGACAAAAAAATGACAAAAAATGACGAAAAAATGACCAAAAAAAATACAAAAATGTGACAAAAAAATGACAAAAAAATGACCAAAAAATGAAAAAAAAAATGACAAAAATTTGATAAAAATTTGATGAAAAATGACAAAAATCATCTGAAGATGTTCCTCTGAAGATCTTACCGAGGAACATCACTGTGACAGAGTAGAACCTACAGCTCTGTGTTTCTGTCTGTTTCTCTTTGACGTCGTTCCTGATGAAACAGTCCTGGTTCAGACGGGCCTATTGTACATGTTTTAGTGGTCGGGGAGAGGGATGTTTGTACCTTGTTATATTGTTGCACTTTGTGATTTTATCTGTGAGAGTTTTAGAAATAAACTTTTCTTCCCTCGAGTCGGGTCATGATCTGTTAAACCCCTTAACCCCCACCTGAACCGAGAGCATTTTCTCCAGTTTGGCTTTACCCCAATCCAAAAGCTTCTGGAAAAAAGGTAAGAAAATAGAGACAAAACTGAGACGAAAACAATGATGGAAATGTGACGAAAAAGCGAGAAAACTTTGACAAAAATTGGACAAAAATGTGACAAAAAATGACCCAAAAAAAGCAAAAAAGACTACAAATTGACAAAAAAAATACAAAAAATGGACAAAAAAATGATTTTAAAAAAATGACAAAAAAATGACAAAAAAATGACAAAACATTGACAAAAATGTGACCAAAAAATGACAAAAATGTGACAAAAAATAAAATAAAAAAAGCAAAAAAAAATACAATTTGACAAAAAAAAATACAAACAAATGTGACAAAAAAATTACAAAAAAGGTGTGAAAATAGCAACAAAACTGAGACGAAAACAATGATGGAAATGTGACAAAAATGTGACAAAAAATTAATTAAAAAAATGACAAAAAATGACTAAAATCGGACAAAAAACTGATAAAAAATATGACAAAAAATTTATTAAAAATTCATTAAAAAAATGACAAAAAATGTATAAAAATGTGACAAAAAAATTACAAAAGTTGGACCAAAAAATGACCAAAATTTGATACAAATGGGACAAAAAATGACCAAAAAAGCAAAAACAAAAGACTAACAATTGACACAAAAATGTGACAAAAATGTGACAAAAAAAGTGAGTGAGAAAATGCTCTGGGTTGGTTAAGAGGTTAAAGTTCACATGTTTGTTTAAACCAGCGCAGTCGAGATCTGTGTCTTTAAGAACCTCAGCTGTGTCAGATGTTTGTGTTTGAGTCACTGGACACGCCCCCTCCCAGACCAGGAAACAGAGACGACTGTGAGGACGAGGACTCAAGACTGGAGACTGAAGACTCTGCACTCGCTCTGAAGAGTGAAGACTGTAGAGAGAAGACTGTAGAGTGAAGACTGTAGAGTGAAGACTGAAGAGTGAAGACTGTAGAGTGAAGTCTGTAGAGTGAAGTCTGTAGAGTGAAGACTGTAGAGTGAAGACTGTAGAGTGAAGACTGTAGAGTGAAGACTGTAGAGTGAAGACTGTAGAGTGAAGTCTGTAGAGAGAAGACTGTAGAGTGAAGTCTGCTGCGACTGGACTGAGGTGAGTCTGGAACTTCAGCCGCTCAGTGAGAACAGGAAGTGAGATCGTGTTGTTTCGAGGCTCCTGTTCCTCCTGTTCCTCCTGTTCCTCATGTTCCTCATGTTCCTCTGGACTTTGGAGCCTTTATACAAATGTGTTTATCTTTCACAAATAAAACTGGAGTAAAGCTCAGAACCACCATGACTGACTCCATAAAACCTCTGGTGCAGATGTGGAACCTGTGCTCGTGGATTCTCGTCTGTTTCCGGTTTGTTTACGTCACTTTAGGATTGACTCTTCTCTGTTCACGTCCCGCTCTCTCAGGCTCTACAACTTTACACATTTTTATTTCATTATTTATTCACAGATTTAGGAAAATTCAAAACAAAACCATCAGATTTAGGATTTATTTCCCTCTGAGTCTAAACTCTGTGTTTGTTTGTTTTTGTGGTTTGAGTTTCTTAGATTTTCGGTTCCATAAATGTGCTCCTCTGTCTGTGGCTTCAGGTGGATCATCATGGCGTCCAGACTGGAGCAGGACCTGAGCTGTCCCATCTGCTGTGAGCTCTTCAGAGATCCTGTGGTTCTGAGCTGCAGCCACAGCTTCTGTAAGGTCTGTTTGGAGAACTGGTGGAAGGACAAACCCCTGAAGACCTGTCCAGTCTGTAAGAGCCAGATCTCCATGGATCCATCACTGAGCCTCACCCTGAAGAACCTGGTGGAGACGTTCACAGAGGAGAGAAGACAAACATCTCCATCTCCAGCACAGCCTGAGTGCAGTCTTCACTCTGAGAAGCTGCGGCTCTTCTGTGAGGACCATCAGGACCTGGTCTGCCTGGTCTGTAGAGACTCCAGGACTCACAAAGACCACAGCTTCAGACCCATCGAGGAGGCGGCTCAGGAGCTGAGAGAGAAGCTGAGGAGAGACCTCACACCTGTACAGGAGAACCTGAAGGTAAGAGACCTCACACCTGTACAGGAGAACCTGAAGGTAAGAGACCTCACACCTGTACAGGAGAACCTGAAGGTAAGAGACCTCACACCTGTACAGGAGAACCTGAAGGTAAGAGACCTCACACCTGTACAGGAGAACCTGAAGGTAACTAACTCTAACTCTCTCTGATGTTTCTCCTCAGGTCCTGGTTCTTTCTAACTCTCTCTGATGTTTCTCCTCAGGTCCTGGTTCTTTCTAACTCTCTCTGATGTTTCTCCTCAGGTCCTGGTTCTTTCTAACTCTCTCTGATGTTTCTCCTCAGGTCCTGGTTCTTTCTAACTCTCTCTGATGTTTCTCCTCAGGTCCTGGTTCTTTCTAACTCTCTCTGATGTTTCTCCTCAGGTCCTGGTTCTTTCTAACTCTCTCTGATGTTTCTCCTCAGGTCCTGGTTCTTTCTAACTCTCTCTGATGTTTCTCCTCAGGTCCTGGTTCTTTCTAACTCTCTCTGATGTTTCTCCTCAGGTCCTGGTTCTTTCTAACTCTCTCTGATGTTTCTCCTCAGGTCCTGGTTCTTTCTAACTCTCTCTGATGTTTCTCCTCAGGTCCTGGCTCGGAGCAGAGCACAGTTGGAGTCTTCAGAGGCTCATATCACGGCCCAGGCCCGACGCGCTCAGACACAGATCAGAGCTCAGTTTGAGAAGCTGCACCAGTTCCTGAGGGAGGAGGAAGAGTCCAGGATGAAGGCTCTGAGGGAGGAAGAGGAGCAGAAGACTCAGAGGATGAAGGACATGATGGCGGCCGTGAGCAGAGACATGGAGGCTGTGTCCCAGAGCGTCTCAGAGACAGAGGAGCTGCTGAGAGCAGCAGACGCCTCCTTCCTGCTCCAGTACAAGACTGCAGCAAAGAGGCTGCAGCAGCGCCCCCTGGTGGAGGACATGGGACCAGGAGCTCTGATAGACCAGGCCAAACATCTGGGCAACCTGGGCTTCAACATCTGGAGGAACATGAAGAGCCTGGTGCAGTTCTACCCTGTGATTCTGGATCCAAACACTGCAGGTCCTGAGATGATCCTGTCTGAAGATCTGAGCTCAGTGAGACGAGGAGAAGCTCAGGAGGTCCCACAGAATCCAGAGAGAAGGAGATATGAGGTACTTGGATCTGAGAAGTTTGTCTCAGGGACTCACAGCTGGGACGTGGAGGTCGGGGAGAATCAGTACTGGTTTGTGGGTGTGATAGAGTTTGTTCAAGGAAGAGACGTCACTGAGGAGAGAGAGTGGTCAATATATTTTGATAATGGTAATTACTCAGCCTGTTCTCCCTCAGTCCCAGATAAACGTCTCTCAGTGAAGAAGAATCTGCAGAGAGTCCGAGTGAAGCTGGACTTTGGCACAAAAACCCTGACCTTCACTGACCCCGACACAAACACAGACCTCCACACAGTCACAGAGTTCATCTCTGAGGGACTGACTCCATATTTATACACATATATTAAGCATGTTCCTCTGAAGATCTTACCGAGGAACATCACTGTGACAGTAGAACCTACAGCTCTGTGTTTCTCTCCTTAACCCTCGTAGTTCCTTCACCTGATGACATCACGAGGTGGTGATCTGTCAGTGCTCAGATTGCCTCCAGATGATGTAAAAGTAGGGGAGACCGGGGTCAGTTGCAACACTTTTTGCATTTCCTTCAGTTCTTCAGGGACTGTGTGTGGTACAACAATAAAATTTTAACACTACAAACCCACATCTGTCACCTACACACGTGCATTGTTGAAACATGTGTGGAGATGGTGAAATTTTAAAAAAATCTATTTGAACACACATTGGCACATGTTACAACTGCCCCCATGTCTGGGGACAGACAACCATATGGGACAGTTGCAACACATTTATTTGTCATGATATGCTTAGTAAAACACCGTAAACAGACGAGAGAAACATTAATGACTTTTTATTTTTATTATTGAAATGAAAACTTGTAATTGGCTGTCATTTTTATTTGCCTAAAGGTAGAACAACAATGTTTTTTTGAGAACAAACAAGAGGTAAAAAATTGTGAGTTGGCTCCTTGTAACAAACTGCAGTGGAACGTATAACGATGGTTGAGTAGAGATATTAAAGTAGGGAAAGTGTAGGATTATTTCTTAATCCACATCCGACTCACAATTGTGGCACTGGTACATGCCCTCTCCCTTAGTGCAAGCCAGATGGGCCCATCCCTTACACTCAAAACACTGGACCCAGACCTCTTTAGGTTTGGAATATGACTCGGGACACACAAGGCAGAAGTATTCCTCCTCCTCTTCTTCATCTTCATTCCCATGTTCCAAATGTTTAGTTTTCCTGTTTTTTTTACCTCCTTTGGGGGTTTCATGTTGCTTATTTGTGTCCAATTTCCTCCTTACTTTCTTTGGCTTCATTTCTGATTCAAGAGAATTTTTTTCTGGTGTGTCAGTCCAAATTGCAGTCTTTCGCCTCCTCTTGTTCTTATGTCCTTGCCTTCTTGGACCGGCTTTAGGGTGAGGGCGGACTGACTCTGGTTCAAAAACCACGGGTTTGGATTGTGGAGTGTGATGGCATATCAGCAGCTGGCAACACCCGTGGGTTTTCAGGAGCTTCAGGAAGTGCAGGTGGCACTGAAACATCAGGAGCAGGTCGGTCAGTGACCAAAGATGGTGCAAAGTCACTATCATTAAAGATAGTGTCATTAAATGGCCAAATTCCTGTGCACCTGAATCCTGCCTGAATATTTGAACAGGTTGCTGCCACAGGAAGTGCCACTTTGACAATTCCAGGAATGTCATATGTAGACATTGTCAGCCCTGGGTGGCTCTTCATCCACGAGTCGCAGGAGGAATTCACGGCCCGTTTCAGTGGCCCAAACACACTGCAGATCAGATCAGTTTCAGTTTATTCGGTCAAAATTATGACAAAAGATTTACATTCAGTTAAGTATACTTCTTCATAACATAACATACAAAAATGACCGAAAAGGTATAGGCTGAAGCTAATGCTTATTTTGCCTACCCTTGTTTTGTTTTTATTAAACTTACAGCACGTGTTTTTGTTAAAATCCTTTTGAATGTCTGATGTTATGTTGGAAAGTTATTATATATATATACATATATATATATGTATATATATATACACATACACACATACATACATATATACACATTTTAAAGTAAGTTGACAGTCTTAAACAGACTAGTAAACAGAATTAAGGTATTTTTCAAGTATAATACTTTTATACATTCTCTTTAGGTGGAAGAGAGCGGGACATGATTTGAGATCCTCTGTACGGTCGTTCCAGAGATCGACCCCTTTAATGGAAACACAAACTCTCATGGTGTTTGTTTGAAATGTTTTCTTTACAAACATCTCCTCTGAGCTCATACCGGCTCTGTCTGACGGTGAACATGTTTTGTAGTGTTTGTGACACAAGTTTATTTTTTACTTTGAACATCATTTTATTGTATACAAATCTACTAAATCATAGAATTTCAATGTTTGCAGGTTTATGAACAGGGAATGGGTTGGTTGGTTGTAGGTTGAGAATGTGATGAGTCTTATTGCCTTTTTTTGTAGGGTGAAAAAAAATTTTGTGTTTGATTTATAGGTATTTCCCCAAATTTTTCTAAACAATAAGTGATATATGGCATGATTAATGAGTTATTTATAAGAATTAAGCTCTTTGTTTAAAATATATCTGGATTTATATAATATCGCTATTGCTTTTGATAACTTCATTCTGATATTATTAATCTGTGACTTCCAATTTAGATCATGATCTATTATAACTCCAAGAAATGTGTTTTCATAAACTCGTTCTAAAGGCAGATTGTTGAGCATTAGGTTTACTTGGCTGTCAATTTTTCGGTTCGAGAAAATCATAAGTTTTGTTTTCTTTATATTTAGAGACAATTGATTAATATCAAACCAGACTTTGAGGTTGTGTAACTCTCTCTCCACCATTTCTAGGAGCTGGTTTAGATCGTCACCAGAACTGTACAAGGTGGTGTCATCAGCAAACAAAACAGATCTTAGCCTTTTAGAGACATTACATAGATCATTTATATAGAGAATAAATAATTTAGGTCCAAGGATGGATCCCTGTGGAATTCCACAGCTTACTTTCAACATTTTAGATTGTATATCATTTATTTGAACATATTGATACCGATTTTCTAAATAACTGTGCAGCCATGTATGAGCTGGTCCTTGAAATCCATATTTCTCTCATTTTTGTAAAAGGACATCATGATCTAAAGTATCGAAAGCCGTCTTCAGATCAATGCAAATACCTACAGTGTGTTGTTTTGCATCAATTGCAGCGGATATTTTCTATTAAGTCCATTACAGCCATTGAGGTGGAACGATTTTTTCTGAATCCATATTGATGTCACTCAGAAGTTTATTTTTTTCTATATATTTATCTAGTCTCAGAACAAACACTTTTTCACTTATTTTGGAAAATTGGGGAAGTATTGAAATAGGTCTATAGTTTGCAAATGAGTGCTTGTCACTGTTTTTGAATATTGGAATAACTTTTGCAATTTTCATGCCATCTGGAAATATCCCAGTTTTAAATGACTGATTACATATAAATGCTAAAGGCTGCGCTATAGATGCAATTGTATTTTTAATTAATTTCATGTCTATTTCATTTACATCTTTGGATGTTTTCGATGTAAATTTACAAACCAGTTTTACAATTTCTTCTTCGTCTGTAGGATTCAGATAAAACGAGTTCATATTTCTGTAAACAGCACTACCTGGATTTATATTGTCCCCGTGTTGGTCAATGGCTTTTGCCAGGTTATAACCCACATTCACAAAGTATTTATTAAACCCATTAACAATTTCGTGGATGGTTTCAAGTTTGCTGTTCTCATTTACAAAATATTTTGAAATTTCAGATTTTTTATGCCCTTCTTTTATGATTGTATTAATCACCGTCCATGTCCCTTTTATGTTTTGCTTTTGTCGTTCTAATAATTGATGAAAGTACTCTTTTTTTCTGTTCCTCATAATACTTACTCATTTATTTTTATACTTTTTATATTTGTTCTCTGCTTCTTCTGTTCTGACATTTATAAACTTTTTATACAGTTTTTTTTTTTGTCTTACAGGCATTTTCTAATCCTTTCGTTATCCATGGATTCTTCTTATGTTTATTACTTAATTTTGCTCTTTGCATGGGACAATTTTGGTTAAATAAATCAATGTATCTGCGCAGAAACATTTCATATGCCTGATTGGGATCAGACATAGAGTAAACGAGGTTCCAGTCTTCTTTGCTGAGGTCCCGTTTAACATTTTGCAATGATTGTGGTGTCATATTTCGTTTATATTCATATTTTGGCTCAGTTTCATTTCTTGAATTCAATTGGTTATGGAAGACAGCAAAAACAGGAAGATGATCACTTATGTCGCTTATCAGTAGACCTCCAACTATTTTACCCTCAATTTTATTTGAGAAAATATTATCTATCAAAGTAGTGGTGTCTATGGTAATCCTGCTAGGTTTACTGATAATTGGAAACAGCATGTTACTATACATCATGTCAATGAAATCTGTGGTTTTGCTGTGGATTGAGGCATTGAGTAAATTTATATTAAAGTCCCCACACACTATTTGATCTTTTGCTGTAGTTGAATTGACCAGTTCATTAATTTTTTCATTGAAGATGTCAATAGAGGATCCTGGAGTTCTATATACACACAAGACTTGTACATTTTTAGATTTTTTTTTCACAATTTCCACCGTTATACATTCAAATGTGTCCAATGCTATTGATTTGTTTTCAACACATCGACATTGTAAAGCTGAGTCAACATATAAGGCAACTCCACCCCCCCTCTTGCCCTTCCTATTTGTTGTAAATAATTCATAGCCATCTATTTGCACCTTATCATCGTCCAGCCATGTTTCTGATGCTGCTATGATGCTAAATTTGGAAAATAATTGCAGTAATTCTTTTATTTTATCTATATTTTTCCAAATACTCCTATTAAAATGAATAATGGAAAGATGTCCATCCTTGTCCACTCCTTGGAACTGTTCCTCTGTATAATAATCACAGCTCGTATCTAGATCATTATAAAATTGTATTTCAGGGTCCAAGTCATTTTCCATGCGACTCATTTTATATGTTGTTTGGTCAAAGGTGTTTTAATGTAGTTTATACTGTTGGTGTGTTCACCTGTTCTCTTCTCCGCGGTGCGTAATCTGTGCGTCACAGGCGTTTTTCTCCCGTTGCACTCTCTGTTTAAAGTTACAGTGTTCATTTTCATCTGTCGGTCGTATCCAGAAACTAAATCCAAACGAAATTTCCCAGAACGATTAAGAAATCCGATGGGTATCTCCACTGTCGTCCATATAATCCAACTCGAATGCGTTTTCTTGGCCTCGCACAGTTCAAACGTTAAGGTCCTTGATATTATCCGAAACATCCAAACAAAATCTTCATTTTTCATCCACATAAAGTCTAGGGTCATTTTCCACATGTAAGAATTGTTCATTTATACAGGTCCAAGTCTTTCAGATCTCTTATAGTAGTCTGCGATCTAAGGGTTGCAGTTTATGGCTACAGTGGGGAGGGAAGGAGAGAAGCACAATGCCATTCTCTCTGCAAAAATGTATTCCTCGTAGAGATAGATGTGAGGAATGGTTGTCAAGTATAAGGAGCACCTTACTATCCACCGACGCCTTTGTATGATGCTGGAAGTGTTTTAGGAATGCCAAAAAGTCCTCCTCCATCATCCACCCAGACTTATTGGCTGTTCCGATGCAGCCAGATGGGGCGTCCCGGACAAAGTGATCATGGAAATGAACCCTAGGAAAAACAAAGTGGGGCGGTATTGCATTCCCTAACGCATTGACGGCCAGTGCCATGGTCACCAGAGTCCCCCTCTCAGCAGATGTTGTTGCCCCGATCTGACGATCGCCACACCTGGCGACCACATTCGATGGCTTTTGGACCGTGGTAATCCCTGTTTCGTCAACGTTCCAGATGTCTTTTCCTTCAAAATGGTGCTTTGTTATGACACTGTCTAAGTTTTTAAAAAATGGTGCCACGTAGTGTCTGTTAAAGCTCGTGGAACGTGAAAGGCTTGTGGCCTGTGGCCGCCTGATGGACAGCGTGGCATTCCTTTTCATGAAGCCATTGAACCAGTCATAGCTGGCCATTGACGTTTCAGACCATGATGGAGGAAACGTGCACTTGTATTGCACAGCCAACTGAAAGGCAAATTGACGGACCTGAAAAAAGAGTGGGCGATGAATTCAATTAAAAAAACTTAAAGAGGACACATTATGGCAAACAAGTATATTGATGTAGTTCTAGAATGGAATTGAATTGCAATACTCTGAGACCTAGCACACTTACCTCTTTTGTGTTAAGACCGTAATATAGATCTGCTGCTTTTTAAGGTATTCTGCAAGACTCCTTTCTTGATCTTCAGAGAAGACTCTTTTGGGAGTCCAATACCCTGTCTTTACCTCCTGCCCTGGCTCAACTCTCTCAAGCTTTTTTAAATACCGGTGTAAGGTTGTGTGGCAAATGGCATACTCCTTTGCCACAGATCTCACTGTCCTCTTTTCTTCCCTTATGATGGTTGCAGCTCTTTTTAAAATGGCTGCAGGGACACCCCTATCAGTTTTCCTGATCCTTACTCTTGGCATACTGTAAACAGAATAGTTCAACTGTAGATCCATTACAACACGGAGTAAATTTACAAAAAAAATTAAAATGGCATTGGTGCAAGGGACAGTTGTAACAACCCGTTGCAACTGTCCCTATACTGCTTGCCTAGCTAAATCTTGTTATGCTAGCTTTGCACATTGAGATTGACTAAAACAAACTACATGAATTGGGTGCTGAGAAACTCCAGTTTTTGAATGATATTACTAAATGTAGCATCTCTCAAACAGTTTTCATTCAATAACAAAACACATTGACATTTAAAAAAATACTTTTTTTACCTTGAATTTGGTTTCCATGTGAAGCAAAGCACGCATGTGGCTGAAACTGTGGGAAAAGGAGGAGGGGCCTCACTGAGCATGTGCAGTATACATTTTTTATCTGTAGCTCGTTCCTGATTGGAGGAATTACCCCTGTTGCAACTGTCACATGTTGCAACTGACCCCAGTCTCCCCTACTTTGTATATTCTGGGTGATTTGGATCTGAGTGGATGAAACGTTGTTGTTCTGCTCATTCTGTGACTTCTGTAATTACTGAAACCACTTCAATGAAAAACAACTTTCCATCAGCCACGTCTTTCATTTCCACCTTTTTAAACCTTTACAGTTTCACTTCCTTGTTGGAAACTGTTGCCGTGACGACCGCGTTGAGTCAAAGAAATGACAGAAACGCCTCAGTACAGACGACACACGTTATGTTCATGTGATGTTTTTTCACTCAAATATTTCCTTTCATTTTACTCAAAGTCATGTTTTTGTGACTGAAACTAAAGTTGTTCCTGAGACTAAAATGTGACTAAAGTCAAAGAAAGTCAAATGATCCAAAGTGAGTTTGAAAAAGCCTCAGATGATTCAGATTCTCTGAGCTTTGTTCATGTGGAGAAACAGGAATAAATATGATTCTAATAAACGTTAGAAACACGAGACTCAAACACAGGAGAAATATTTCACTCAAACTAAACTCAAACGTGTCAGAATCAACACTGATCCAAAACAAGTCTGTGGCAGAAAAGAAAAGTCACAAAGCTGTGCTTTTATTGTGAAGGCAGGAAGTCCTTCCTCTCGGCCAACGTCACCTCAGACGCAGAAAACTGTGAACTCTGAGACGGCAAAAAGTGCCCGACTAAAAACAAGGAAAAACATCTTAAAACAAGACCTTTTGTTTTGTTTTAAGGAAAAACTTCTGCCAATGAGGTCAGAGTTTTTACTTGCTAAGAATTCTTATTTGGAGAATATTTTTCTCATAAAACAAGAAAGAAACACTAAATTTAAGCAAATAAAGCTGGAATTAAGCAAAATGTCCTCAGAAAATGGAATAATTTAAGGAAAACATTCTTATTTAGTGAAAAAATGTGGGTATTTTACTTAAATGTTGCTTGATTTAAGTCAAATGTTGTTAATAAATACTAATATTTAAGGAAAGTATTTCCCGGAGACCCGCCTCCATGATGTGGAGCCAGGCTGATGGTCAGAATCACCTATTGTACATGTTTTTAGTGGTAGACAAGGGGAGAACATGCTCCACACAGAAAGGCCCCGTCCTGGTGGGAATCGAACCCGGGACCTTCGAGCTGTGAAGCTGAGGCTCTAACCGCTGTGCCACCGAGCCCCCACTTTAAAGAATGGAATGTTTTATCTGTGAGAAGCAGTTCTTACATTAAGAGTTTTGATCTGAGTTTTTCTTAAAATAAGAACAAATATTCTTTGTCTAAAACTGAAGAAGATTCAAAAAGGTTTTTCTTTCTTGTTACAAGAAAAATCATCATGTTTTTAGCAAATTTATCTGAACAAGAAATGGACAGATTTTATTTCCTAAAATAAGATTTTTTTTTTCTCAAGAAAACTTTGTTCAGTTTAACATTATTACAAAAGTAATGTGAAAAAATCAGAACTTATTTCTTAAAGACATTGTTAACTTGCTTAGAATCCACTTTTTGCAGTGAAACATGGATTCTCCCGGTAATGACGACATATTAGAGGAAACGACCACACAGAAAATGGCCGACAGTTGCCATAGTTACCGTCATGGCCGCCTCAGTTTGAAACTCTCCTCCTCGTCCTGGAGGTTTGTGTTATTTTCTGAGGACAAAGTGTGAGGATTGTTCTGGATCAGTTTTCAGGCTGTAATTGTCCGACACAGACAGCAGGGGGCAGCCTTCACACCCACATCTGCTCATACGTGTTCTGTTTGAAGTCACGCGTGTTTTCTCTTCATCATTTTCCCTCTTTCTGTTTGAATGGACTCGTTTAGATGAAGAGTCAAAACTGCAGCGACACAAACGAAGGTGAATCAGTCTCTCACACGGGTCACGGGTCACGGGTCACACGGGTCACACGGGTCACGGGTCACGGGTCACGGGTCACGGGTCACGGGTCACGGGTCACGGGTCGGTCTGGAATCTGGTCAGTCTGGCCCAAATCAGCGTAAATGTGACACTTCCACAAATACACATTAACCTCTGACCCCCCGCCTTAACCCAGAGCATTTTCTCCAGTTCGGCTTTACCCAAATCTAAAAGCTTCTTGACTGGAGAGCGACACTGTGAGGACTCATTTGAAAGTGAAAATCTAGAAAAGTGACGGAAACTTTTTGTCACGTTGTCGCTGCTTTTTTGTCATGTTTTTGTTGCTTTTTCATCACTTTTTTGTGCCTTTTTACCGTGTTTTTGTCTCTTGTTTTTCATGTTGTTTTTTCATCACTTTGTCGTCACGTTTTCGTCACATTTTGTTGTGTTTTTGTCACTTTTTTGTTGCTTTTCCAGCACATTTTTGTTTTTGGAGGCTTTTCTTTTAACCCCTTAACTCCCACCTGAACCGAGCACATTTTCTCCAGTTTGGCTTTACCCAAATCCAAAAGCTTCTGGGAAAAAGCTGAAAAATAGCAACAAAACTGAGACGAAAACAATGATGGAAATGTGAGAAAAAAGTGACGAAAAAATGTCAAAAATTCGACAAAAAATGAAAAAAAAAATGAAAAAAAATTGCATTAAAAAAAACCAAAATTAAAAAAAAAAAATATGACCAAAAATTGAAAAAAAAAGGAAAAAATGTGACAAAAAATTGAAAAAAAATTGAAAAAAAAAGGAGAAAAAAAAAAAAAAAGGAAAAAAATGGACAAAAAATTGACGAAAATATTGCAAAAATATTACAAATATGTGACAAAAAAAAAAAAAATATTTCACAAAAATTTGACCAAAAAATTTGAAAAATGTGACAAAAAATGTCCAAAAAAATGTGATAAAAAATTGACGGAAAAAATGACAAAAAAAGTGACAAAAATGAGTTGAAAACCCAACAAAAAAATGCTGGAAAAACAATCATGACGTGAGGAAAAAGCTCCTCTCGGTTCAGGCGGGAGTTAAGAGGTTAAGCTGTTAGATTTGGGTAAAGTGAGAGGCCAGACTGGTGGTCCCCCTGTGCTCTTCCAGGACGGACATGTGGCCCGTCCGCCCCTGCTGCTGCTCAGGATCAACAAGACCTGAAACAAAGGGAGACGGAGCAGCTTCACCTTCACACATGAGACCATCTGACCTTCAGGCCGTCCACGTGATGGTCCGTCCCGTCTGGAGCTTCTGTGGTTGGAATGGAATGGTCTGTGTGATGACCTGGAGAACGAGCTGAAGAACCGAGCCCGACACAAAGGTCCAACACCAGGCAGATGTTCAGAGGGTTTTATTCAGACCTTTGCTCCAATCACAAAGCGTTCTCTGTTCATGTAAACGCTTATTTCTGTACAAAACATCCCCCAAAACAAAAGAGCAGAGGCCCCTCCCCCCCAGAGGCCCCTCCCCCCCACAGCCAGAGGCCCCTCCCCCCCAAAGCCAAAGGAAAAGCCCGTATGTACAGCACAAACCCATGAACAAAGTCTTTATTGCTGATTCCCAAACGTGTGAAAGAGAAAAGACCTGAGCGGCTCCTCAGACTGTACAACGCTTTACAAACACATTCACCAACGAGTCATTCTGAAGAGGCTCCGCCCACCACGCCACGGACACACTCTGCGTTCACGCCCATCGGAGGTTCTGCCTTTAGAAGCATCACGTGATCCAGGAGGGGGCGCTGTGAGGCCGTCTGACTGAACACACCGGTTTAACCTGTTAAGGACCACCTGCTCTGATGTCCTCTCGCCGGCTAAATGAAACAGTCCCCTCTCCATATTAACATTACTGTTATTGTTATTGTCTTATGTGAACCGTCATAGGAATCAGGACAAGCAGCAGCTTCTTTGTGCATTTAGACTTTGTGACAGAAACATGTAAAAAGGTTCTTTAGTTATAAAATTAATACAAATATAGCTTTTTTATATCTCGAAAATTACACATAAACTGAAATATCTTTCCTGAAAATATACTTCATATCACAGACTCCAAACTGAGCACAGTGTTAACCTTACTGGTGCTCAGCACGTGTGCACAATCTCAGAAGTCCAGGTCCAAGTGTGTTGGATTTGTAAACTTTTCCATTTTTGGTGCTATATCTCATTAGCATCGAGCACAAACCAAAGTGCCAAATGTGATAAAAGCAAAAATATTTTCACAAATGTGTCAAACAAAGTGCAGCAGCAACAACAAACCTCCCAAACATGGACTAAATCACAGAACAATGAAGTGGGTCATTTCTTTTCCATATTTATCTCAGTGCACAAAGGTGCGTCAGTCACACCTTCCCCCGAAACAAAATGGCCGCCTTGTTTACTCAGAAAAGCTTTTACACGTCTTCATTCACTGTGGATCTGGAGACAATGGACGTCGACACCATGGATCTATAATAATAACAGATGCACCACTGTCACCTGGGAAATCAACAAGTCTGTGCTAAATGCTAATGTGGCTAACGTGTGGCTAATATATGGCTAACATGTGGCTAACATGAGGCTAACGTGTGGCTAACATGTGGCTAACGTGTGGCTAACATGTGGCTAACGTGTGGCTAACATGAGGCTAACATGAGGCTAACATGAGGCTAACATGTGGCTAACATGTGGCTAACATGAGGCCAACATGAGGCTAACATGTGGCTAACATGAGGCTAACATGTGGCTAACATGAGGCTAACATGTGGCTAACGTGTGGCTAACATGTGGCTAACATGTGGCTAACATGTGGCTAACATGAGGCTAACATGTGGCTAACATGAGGCTAACGTGTGGCTAACATGAGGCTAACATGAGGCTAACATGTGGGGTGGCTAACGTGTGGCTAACATGTGGCTAACATGTGGCTAACGTGTGGCTAACATGTAGCTTACATGTGGCTAACGTGTGGCTAACGTGTGGCTAACGTGTGGCTAACGTGTGGCTAACGTGAGGCTAACGTGTGGCTAACGTGTGGCTAACGTGTGGCTAACATGTGGCTAACATGAGGCTAACATGAGGCTAACATGTGGCTAACATGAGGCTAACATGAGGCTAACATGAGGCTAACATGAGGCTAACATGTGGCTAACATGAGGCTAACACTGAGCACCGCCAGCACAAATATCAGTGGATTTCTTTGGGAAACGGCTCATTTTGAAGAGAATAGTCATTAGGATTAAGTGAACAGAACTGGAATTGACAAAAAGTTTGTTTACAAGAAGATTTTCTCATTTGTGGAGTATTTTTAGGTCATTTCTGACCGTGAAAATTGAAAATAATGAGCCAAATATTCCAAAAAGATAATTTTATTGAAATTTTTGTTAAATTATATTTTACTTGAGTATTTTGGACCAAAAACATCCAGTCGACCTATGATTGGACCACAGATAATTTAATATGGAAAAGAAATGCTTCATTTTAATGCTCGATTTTCAGTTTTTTTTATTTTTCTGTCCTTAATTAATGCTTTGATTTAAGTGATGATGCTCCATGACTGGAATAGATGTTTTGGGGAGAAGCGCCTGTTTAAAAATCTGTGCCACATGTTTATATTGGTCGAAATATAATTTGCCTAAATACTGTATGAAAGTAAATGGACCTGGAGTCAGTCCCGGATCAGGGACGGTCCTGAACAGGTTAAACCTCATCACATTTATTACACTTCATAACACTTTAGTAAAAGCACATTTAGAAGCTTCTCTTTCTGTTCGGAGCCAGTGAGAAACTCTTTACGACAGAGTTTGTTTTTCAGACGGACGTGAACGCAGCGTCACTGGAACCAAACGCAGAAAAAACAAGTTTAATATTCATAATAATCATCATCTGTACAGCACTGCAGCCTCCGAAACACAGGAAACGCTCGCCGCCTTCACAATAAAGGTCAGACCCTCCACTATAAGAGCCCAGACCCTCCACTATAAGAGCTCAGACCCTCCACTATAAGAGCTCAGACCCTCCACTATAAGAGCCCAGACCCTCCACTATAAGAGCCCAGACCCTCCACTATAAGAGCTCAGACCCTCCACTATAAGAGCTCAGACCCTCCACTATAAGAGCCCAGACCCTCCACTATAAGAGCCCAGACCCTCCACTATAAGAGCTCAGACCCTCCACTATAAGAGCCCAGACCCTCCACAATAAGAGCCCAGACCCTCCACTATAAGAGCTCAGACCCTCCACTATAAGAGCTCAGACCCTCCACTATAAGAGCTCAGACCCTCCACTATAAGAGCCCAGACCCTCCACTATAAGAGCCCAGACCCTCCACTATAAGAGCTCAGACCCTCCACAATAAGAGCTCAGACCCTCCACTATAAGAGCTCAGACCCTCCACAATAAGAGCCCAGACCCACCACTATAAGAGCTCAGACCCTCCACTATAAGAGCTCAGACCCTCCACTATAAGAGCTCAGACCCTCCACTATAAGAGCTCAGACCCTCCACAATAAGAGCCCAGACCCTCCACAATAAGAGCTCAGACCCTCCACAATAAGAGCTCAGACCCTCCACAATAAGAGCTCAGACCCTCCACTATAAGAGCCCAGACCCTCCACTATAAGAGCTCAGACCCTCCACTATAAGAGCTCAGACCCTCCACAATAAGAGCTCAGACCCTCCACTATAAGAGCTCAGACCCTCCACAATAAGAGCTCAGACCCTCCACTATAAGAGCCCAGACCCTCCACAATAAGAGCCCAGACCCTCCACAATAAGAGCTCAGACCCTCCACAATAAGAGCTCAGACCCTCCACAATAAGAGCTCAGACCCTCCACTATAAGAGCTCAGACCCTCCACTATAAGAGCTCAGACCCTCCACAATTTAATTTTTAATTTAATTTAACGCTCTGGTCAATTTCACACTTTGAACCTGAGCTTTAGGGGCGGGGCTTTAGGGGCTGGGCTTTAGGGGCGTGGCTTTAGGGGCTGGGCTTTAGGGGCGGGGCTTTAGGGGCGTGACCCGTGAAGCGGCGAGCGTTTCCATAAGTGCTTCGCCTTTAACCTCTGGATGGGCTTCCTGATTGGTGGCTTTAAAAAGAGTCCCGACCGCTCTGGCCCCGCCTCCTGGCAGGACGCCGTACCCGTGTTTTATTGTGAAAGTCCACACAAAGCAAAAGTGTAAAATAAGACAGTCCTCTCTGTACAAACTCTGAAACCGGACGTGTCTTAATACGAATAAGTTAAAGTTGAATCACAAAATACTATGTTTGTTCTGCTTTAGAAAATCTCCGTCTCCGTTAAATATCTGTGTTCGACCCGCCAGAAAAACCCAAAGAAAATGTACAAAGTTCCTCCTCAAAAGTCCTGCGAGCCTCGTTCCCCACAGTCTGTTTCTGTCCCGATCCGAGTGTCAGAGTCGCCTCCAAACCCACAGTCTGTTTCTGTCCCGATCCGAGAGTCAGAGTCGCCTCCGAACCCACAGTCTGTTTCTGTCCCGATCCGAGTGTCAGAGTCGCCTCCGAACCCACAGTCTGTTTCTGTCCCGATCCGAGTGTCAGAGTCGCCTCCGAACCCACAGTCTGTTTCTGTCCCGATCCGAGTGTCAGAGTCGCCTCCAAACCCACAGTCTGTTTCTGTCCCGATCCGAGTGTCAGAGTCGCCTCCGAACCCACAGTCTGTTTCTGTCCCGATCCGAGTGTCAGAGTCGCCTCCAAACCCACAGTCTGTTTCTGTCCCGATCCGAGTGTCAGAGTCGCCTCCGAACCCACAGTCTGTTTCTGTCCCGATCCGAGCGTCAGAGTCGCCTCCAAACCCACAGTCTGTTTCTGTCCCGATCCGAGTGTCAGAGTCGCCTCCGAACCCACAGTCTGTTTCTGTCCCGATCCGAGTGTCAGAGTCGCCTCCGAACCCACAGTCTGTTTCTGTCCCGATCCGAGTGTCAGAGTCGCCTCCGAACCCACAGTCTGTTTCTGTCCCGATCCGAGTGTCAGAGTCGCCTCCAAACCCACAGTCTGTTTCTGTCCCGATCCGAGTGTCAGAGTCGCCTCCGAACCCACAGTTTCTCCCACGGTTTGTCCTTGAAAACCTTTGGAAACTGGGCCTGGAGTCGCAGGAGAGAAGGCTGTCCGAGCAGGCGTCTGTACGGGGGGGTTTGTTCATGAGCCTCTGAGCCCCCACCTCCACCTCTGGCTTCTCTTTGTGGGTCTTAGCTTTCAAATGAGGCGTCACGCTGGCCTGTAGGCTGAGGGCGGGGGTTCAGAGGTTAAAGGGGCGGAGCCTTTAGAGTCGATATGTGAGGAAATGGCTGATTTTCAGAGTCCACAGTCACATGACCAGCCTCCTCTAGTCACATGACCAGCCTCCTCTACAGTCACATGACCAGCCTCCTCTACAGTCACATGACCAGCCTCCTCCACAGTCACATGACCAGCCTCCTCTACAGTCACATGACCAGCCTCCTCTACAGTCACATGACCAGCCTCCTCTACAGTCACATGACCAGCCTCCTCTACAGTCACATGACCAGCCTCCTCCACAGTCACATGACCAGCCTCCTCTACAGTCACATGACCAGCCTCCTCCACAGTCACATGACCAGCCTCCTCCACAGTCACATGACCAGCCTCCTCTACAGTCACATGACCAGCCTCCTCTACAGTCACATGACCAGCCTCCTCTACAGTCACATGACCAGCCTCCTCCACAGTCACATGACCAGCCTCCTCCACAGTCACATGACCAGCCTCCTCTACAGTCACATGACCAGCCTCCTCTACAGTCACATGACCAGCCTCCTCTACAGTCACATGACCAGCCTCCTCTACAGTCACATGACCAGCCTCCTCTACAGTCACATGACCAGCCTCCTCCACAGTCACATGACCAGCCTCCTCTACAGTCACATGACCAGCCTCCTCTACAGTCACATGACCAGCCTCCTCTACAGTCACATGACCAGCCTCCTCTACAGTCACATGACCAGCCTCCTCTACAGTCACATGACCAGCCTCCTCCACAGTCACATGACCAGCCTCCTCCACAGTCACATGACCAGCTCTGCTCGTGATGCAGACGCTGCGAGCGAGGGGGAAACAGCCAAAAGTCGTCAAAAGTGTGGGAGTATTTCCAGAAACGGCCTAATAGCAGGTGTGTCTCGCCTGGATGATCGAGAGTCGCCGACGCAACGGGGGCGGAGAAAAAAGTCTGAAGCCCGTCCGACCCTCCACATGCAGAACAACGAGAGCCTCAGATCAGCAGCGTCTCGTTCAGATATCGTTCATTTAAAGTTTCTCCTAAATAAAAGTCCTTCACCTCCTGCTCTGTTTCCTTTAGTCCAGAGACGTCCTTTTAAATCATAGTTTGTTCTGAAAGCATCAAACATGAGCAAAGAGAAGGGGGGGTCACATGTTTCTGATCACACAGACTTGTATCCAATCACCTGAGCGTGAGGACAGGTGGGTGTTTTCCCATCATGCACTGGGCCGAGGAGCCGCTGCAGTTCCTCTGGAGAGATGCAGCGGCTGGTCCAGTCGGCTGCTCTCGTTGGGGTCTCAGATCTTTCCGTGACGTCAGAGCCTCTGGAGCAAGAACAGAATCTAACCGACACCGAGAGTCTGCAGTCGCTGTAAAACTGCTCCGTCTGGATCAGAGGTGTGTTAGAGATGAGTCAGACGGACTCATCTCTAACACACCTAATGACTTCTGTCTGTGTGCGTGTGTGTGAGGGCATGTGTGTGAGGGCGTGGCTCCTGCGCACGTGTCCTGCATCTAACTAATGAGTCTCACCTGTTCCTTCAGGAAAGAGCTC
This sequence comes from Gobius niger, assembly GCF_951799975.1. Classification (NCBI taxonomy): domain Eukaryota; kingdom Metazoa; phylum Chordata; class Actinopteri; order Gobiiformes; family Gobiidae; genus Gobius; species Gobius niger. The sequence goes on from NW_027639330.1 coordinate 134,720, forward strand.
ATCCTGCCTTCACAATAAAAGGGCGCTTCCTGTCTGACAACCTTTCACAATAAAAGGCCAGTGTTGGGCGGTTCCTCTGGAGCAGGGGTGCCCAAAGTGGGCGGGACCTCCAGAGAGTGACCTGCTTTTGCCCCGCCTCTGGTTAATGCTGATACTAATACTAAATAATAATAAAAAATAAATAAATAAACTGACTCATTCATTCTCAATGGTGAATATGGGTGCAGTACACTTTTTGGCCACCAGCGTCACATTGGGGGCGCTGTTTCCCTCCTTTCGCAGAGTGAGATCAACAAAGGAACAAACATGAACTTATGAAAGAGTTTCTTCTGAACTGACACTTTCAAAATGATCTGATGTCACATGATCTAATGTCACATGATCTAATGTCACATGATCTAATGTCACATGATCTAATGTCACATGATCTAATGTCACATGATCTGTAGTTAAATGAATGAAGTCACTGCAGACACAGGTTTGTTATTCACATTGTGGTCACTGGACCCGCTCCACACCCTTCATCTGTGGGAGAAACACAAACGGGAGACTTTCCTGTTGGACTCGATGGCGGGTGTTTCGGCTCCGCCCTCGGGTTCTCCTGGAATCCGGTCGAGGCACATTTCATCTGAAACACACCTTAGATCAGAGTCTGTGATGAGCTCAGAGGTTTCTGTGGGAGTCACAAAACAGCAAACACTCATCAGAGCAGATCATTCCAGAGAAGAAGAACCACAGCATCCTCTGACCCTGAAGACTCTGAGACTGAAGACTCTGACCCTGAAGACTCTGACCCTGAAGACTCTGACCCTGAAGACTCTGAGACTGAAGACTCTGACCCTGAAGACTCTGAGACTGAAGACTCTGAGACTGAAGACTCTGACCCTGAAGACTCTGAGACTGAAGACTCTGAGACTGAAGACTCTGAGACTGAAGACTCTGAGACTGAAGACTCTGACCCTGAAGACTCTGAGACTGAAGACTCTGAACCTGAAGACTCTGAGACTGAAGACTCTGACCCTGAAGACTCTGAGACTGAAGACTCTGAGACTGAAGACTCTGACCCTGCAGACTCTGACCCTGAAGACTCTGACCCTGAAGACTCTGACCCTGAAGACTCTGACCCTGAAGACCCTGACCCTGAAGACCCTGAAGACTCTGAGACTCTGAGACTCTGACGACTCTGAAGACTCTGAGACTGAAGACTCTGACCCTGAAGACTCTGAGACTGAAGACTCTGACCCTGAAGACTCTGAGACTCTGAGACTCTGACCCTGAAGACTCTGAAGACTCTGAGACTCTGAAGACTCTGAGACTGAAGACTCTGAGACTCTGACTCTGAGACTCTGACCCTGAAGACTCTGAAGACTCTGAGACTGAAGACTCTGACCCTGAAGACTCTGAGACTGAAGACTCTGAGACTCTGAAGACTCTGAGACTCTGAGACTCTGAGACTCTGAGACTAAAGTCTGCTCTGAGGTGAGTCTGAACAGTCTGAGCTCAGGCCGGTGTTTCTGATTCTGGGAGAAGTGGGTTTGTTTCTGTTTCTAGTTTGGGACGTCCAGGGCTGAAGGCAGGAGGGAGTTACTGCAGCCGCCGCTTTCTAAAACGAGTGTTTGAGTGACGTCACAGCTCTAAAGCCGATGATGTAACGTGAGGTTTAATGATTTAGTTTAGAGGAAATGTTGGGTCTTGTCCAGAGAGATGCAGTGACTCATGTTCATCCGGTCATTTACACGTTTCCTTTAAGATACGACTTTTGAAAGTGTTAATAGGAAGAACTGGCTCCGCCCACACTGGGTTCGGTGACATCATCACCTTCTAGAACCTGTAATTCTCGCCTGCCCGAAACTGAGCTGCAGTTTATGATGTGAATGTAAGATATCAGGTTTGTGACGCAGCAGAGAAACTCCCTCCCAGGCGGCGGTGACGTCTGCAGACACCAGGGGGAGCTCCACACTCAGACCAGGCAGTGACGTCTGCAGACACCAGGGGGAGCTCCACACTCAGACCAGGCGGTGACGTCTGCAGACACCAGGGGGAGCTCCACACTCAGACCAGGCGGTGACGTCTGCAGACACCAGGGGGAGCTCCACACTCAGACCAGGCGGCGGTGACGTCTGCAGACACCAGGGGGAGCTCCACACTCAGACCAGGCGGTGACGTCTGCAGACACCAGGGGGAGCTCCACACTCAGACCAGGCGGTGGTGACGTCTGCAGACACCAGGGGGAGCTCCACACTCAGACCAGGCGGTGACGTCTGCAGACACCAGGGGGAGCTCCACACTCAGACCAGGCGGTGACGTCTGTAGACACCAGGGGGAGCTCCACACTCAGACCAGGCGGTGACGTCTGCAGACACCAGGGGGAGCTCCACACTCAGACCAGGCGGTGGTGACGTCTGCAGACACCAGGGGGAGCTCCACACTCAGACCAGGCGGTGGTGACGTCTGCAGACACCAGGGGGAGCTCCACACTCAGACCAGGCGGTGACGTCTGCAGACACCAGGGGGAGCTCCACACTCAGACCAGGCGGTGGTGACGTCTGCAGACACCAGGGGGAGCTCCACACTCAGACCAGGCGGCGGTGACGTCTGTAGACACCAGGGGGAGCTCCACACTCAGACCAGGCGGCGGTGACGTCTGCAGACACCAGGGGGAGCTCCACACTCAGACCAGGCGGTGGTGACGTCTGCAGACACCAGGGGGAGCTCCACACTCAGACCAGGCGGCGGTGACGTCTGCAGACACCAGGGGGAGCTCCACACTCAGACCAGGCGGTGACGTCTGTAGACACCAGGGGGAGCTCCACACTCAGACCAGGCGGTGACGTCTGTAGACACCAGGGGGAGCTCCACACTCAGACCAGGCGGTGACGTCTGTAGACACCAGGGGGAGCTCCACACTCAGACCAGGCGGTGACGTCTGTAGACACCAGGGGGAGCTCCACACTCAGACCAGGCGGTGACGTCTGTAGACACCAGGGGGAGCTCCACACTCAGACCAGGCGGTGACGTCTGCAGACACCAGGGGGAGCTCCACACTCAGACCAGGCGGTGGTGACGTCTGTAGACACCAGGGGGAGCTCCACACTCAGACCAGGCGGCGGTGACGTCTGTAGACACCAGGGGGAGCTCCACACTCAGACCAGGCGGTGGTGACGTCTGCAGACACCAGGGGGAGCTCCACACTCAGACCAGGCGGTGGTGACGTCTGCAGACACCAGGGGGAGCTCCACACTCAGACCAGGCGGTGACGTCTGCAGACACCAGGGGGAGCTCCACACTCAGACCAGGCGGTGACGTCTGCAGACACCAGGGGGAGCTCCACACTCAGACCAGGCGGTGACGTCTGCAGACACCAGGGGGAGCTCCACACTCAGACCAGGCGGTGACGTCTGCAGACACCAGGGGGAGCTCCACACTCAGACCAGGCGGTGACGTCTGTAAACACCAGGGGGAGCTCCACACTCAGACCAGGCGGTGACGTCTGCAGACACCAGGGGGAGCTCCACACTCAGACCAGGCGGTGACGTCTGCAGACACCAGGGGGAGCTCCACACTCAGACCAGGCGGTGACGTCTGTAAACACCAGGGGGAGCTCCACACTCAGACCAGGCGGTGACGTCTGTAGACACCAGGGGGAGCTCCACACTCAGACCAGACGGTGACGTCTGCAGACACCAGGGGGAGCTCCACACTCAGACCAGACGGTGACGTCTGCAGACACCAGGGGGAGCTCCACACTCAGACCAGGCGGTGGTGACGTCTGCAGACACCAGGGGGAGCTCCACACTCAGACCAGGCGGTGGTGACGTCTGCAGACACCAGGGGGAGCTCCACACTCAGACCAGGCGGTGGTGACGTCTGCAGACACCAGGGGGAGCTCCACACTCAGACCAGGCGGTGACGTCTGCAGACACCAGGGGGAGCTCCACACTCAGACCAGGCGGTGACGTCTGCAGACACCAGGGGGAGCTCCACACTCAGACCAGGCGGTGGTGACGTCTGCAGACACCAGGGGGAGCTCCACACTCAGACCAGGCGGTGGTGACGTCTGTAGACACCAGGGGGAGCTCCACACTCAGACCAGGCGGTGACGTCTGCAGACACCAGGGGGAGCTCCACACTCAGACCAGGCGGTGACGTCTGCAGACACCAGGGGGAGCTCCACACTCAGACCAGGCGGTGGTGACGTCTGCAGACACCAGGGGGAGCTCCACACTCAGACCAGGCGGCGGTGACGTCTGCAGACACCAGGGGGAGCTCCACACTCAGACCAGGCGGTGACGTCTGCAGACACCAGGGGGAGCTCCACACTCAGACCAGGCGGTGGTGACGTCTGCAGACACCAGGGGGAGCTCCACACTCAGACCAGGCGGTGACGTCTGCAGACACCAGGGGGAGCTCCACACTCAGACCAGGCGGTGACGTCTGCAGACACCAGGGGGAGCTCCACACTCAGACTGAAGCTTCTCAGAGCGACTCCTTGTTCATGTCCTGATGTTACTGTGAGACGTTACTTTACATCAGATAAACATAAAACAACCCTTCCTACAAATATAAACCTGTACATGTGCAACATCATCCGACGTCACGGCCTTGACTTTCACTGCTACGTTGACGACACACAGGTCTACATCTCCACCACATCCAGAGACTCCAATATCCACCTCACCCACTGCCTGAGGGACATCAAAACCTGGATGAAACACAACTTTCTTAAACTTAACAGTGACAAAACAGTGACATCATCATCATCAGCGGTGCAAAAAACATCACCAAATCTGCTCAAGACTTCTGCCTCAATCTCGACAGCACCACCGTCACTCCGTCCCCACTCACCCACAACCTCGGTGTTCTCCTCCACCCCGCTCATCCACAACCTCAGTGTTCTCCTCCACCCCGCTCATCCACAACCTCAGTGTTCTCCTCCACCCCACTCATCCTCAACCTCAGTGTTCTCCTCCACCCCACTCATCCACAACCTCAGTGTTCTCCTCCACCCCACTCACCCATAACCTCAGTGTTCTCCTCCACCCCACTCACCCACAACCTCAGTGTTCTCCTCCACCCCACTCACCCACAACCTCGGTGTTCTCCTCCACCCCACTCATCCACAACCTCAGTGTTCTCCTCCACCCCACTCACCCATAACCTCAGTGTTCTCCTCCACCCCACTCACCCACAACCTCAGTGTTCTCCTCCACCCCACTCACCCATAACCTCAGTGTTCTCCTCCACCCCACTCACCCATAACCTCAGTGTTCTCCTCCACCCCACTCATCCTCAACCTCAGTGTTCTCCTCCACCCCACTCATCCACAACCTCAGTGTTCTCCTCCACCCTCCTCATCCACAACCTCAGTGTTCTCCTCCACCCCACTCACCCACAACCTCAGTGTTCTCCTCCACCCCGCTCACCCACAACCTCGGTGTTCTCCTCCACCCCACTCACCCACAACCTCGGTGTTCTCCTCCACCCCGCTCACCCACAACCTCGGTGTTCTCCTCCACCCCACTCACCCACAACCTCGGTGTTCTCCTCCACCCCGCTCACCCACAACCTCAGTGTTCTCCTCCACCCCACTCACCCATAACCTCAGTGTTCTCCTCCACCCCACTCATCCTCAACCTCAGTGTTCTCCTCCACCCCACTCATCCACAACCTCAGTGTTCTCCTCCACCCCGCTCACCCACAACCTCGGTGTTCTCCTCCACCCCGCTCACCCACAACCTCAGTGTTCTCCTCCACCCCACTCACCCATAACCTCAGTGTTCTCCTCCACCCCACTCATCCTCAACCTCAGTGTTCTCCTCCACCCCGCTCACCCACAACCTCAGTGTTCTCCTCCACCCCACTCATCCACAACCTCAGTGTTCTCCTCCACCCCACTCATCCTCAACCTCAGTGTTCTCCTCCACCCCACTCACCCACAACCTCGGTGTTCTCCTCCACCCTCCTCATCCACAACCTCAGTGTTCTCCTCCACCCCACTCATCCACAACCTCGGTGTTCTCCTCCACCCCACTCATCCACAACCTCGGTGTTCTCCTCCACCCCACTCATCCGCAACCTCAGTGTTCTCCTCCACCCCACTCACCCACAACCTCGGTGTTCTCCTCCACCCTCCTCATCCACAACCTCAGTGTTCTCCTCCACCCTCCTCATCCACAACCTCAGTGTTCTCCTCCACCCCACTCATCCACAACCTCAGTGTTCTCCTCCACCCCACTCACCCACAACCTCAGTGTTCTCCTCCACCCCGCTCATCCACAACCTCAGTGTTCTCCTCCACCCCGCTCACCCACAACCTCGGTGTTCTCCTCCACCCTCCTCACCCACAACCTCGGTGTTCTCCTCCACCCTCCTCATCCACAACCTCGGTGTTCTCCTCCACCCTCCTCATCCACAACCTCAGTGTTCTCCTCCACCCCACTCATCCACAACCTCAGTGTTCTCCTCCACCCCACTCATCCACAACCTCAGTGTTCTCCTCCACCCTCCTCATCCACAACCTCAGTGTTCTCCTCCACCCCGCTCATCCGCAACCTCAGTGTTCTCCTCCACCCCACTCATCCGCAACCTCAGTGTTCTCCTCCACCCCACTCACCCACAACCTCAGTGTTCTCCTCCACCCCGCTCATCCGCAACCTCAGTGTTCTCCTCCACCCCACTCACCCACAACCTCAGTGTTCTCCTCCACCCCACTCACCCACAACCTCAGTGTTCTCCTCCACCCCGCTCATCCGCAACCTCAGTGTTCTCCTCCACCCCACTCATCCACAACCTCAGTGTTCTCCTCCACCCCGCTCATCCACAACCTCAGTGTGGCTCCGAAATGACAACACAGGCACGGCTTCTTAAAGACGGGCGCTTTACTTTTATGTCGTGAAAACTGTTAGACAGGACATGAAATACAATGCTTTAGACATAGTCCAGTCACAGGTAAAATAATACATTAAACAAAATGGCTACCTCGTGGCCGCCTGCCACTTCGGAGGTTCTTGGGCAGCAAATATTTCAGTCTTGTGCATACTAAACAAGCATACAAAAATTAGCCCAATGTACTTCACAAATATACAAATAATTAGACAAAATATAAAACAAAATACCTTGTGCAGCTAATTGGCCTTGCTGCTGCGGATCACTCGGTCAAAGTCTTTTGCATGTCTGGGCGAATGCAAATCTCGCAGCCTCTTATACTAAACCAAATCTCGCGATAGTTGCGGTACAAAAATAAAAATATTCCTTTGGCAAATTAACGTATCTTATTTATAAAATGTAACATAAATTCACAACGTGAGTCATAATAAATTTCAACAAAAAATATTAACCCATAAACAAAAATACTAAGTGCAAGTCCTTTCAACGACACTTACACTCCCACCAAAATCACTCATTATTTCTTAATGTGATTTTCTAAGACGTGTCCTGGTTAGAGTTTGTTTTACTATGTATGTCGGTCTCGAGTAGAGTCACGACTTTGTGAATAGGTCTTTCTAGGTGTATTCGTCTCGTCAGTGGTTTCCCTTTGTCAAAAGTGGTTTCACTGGTCTTCAACTTCACTTTTCGAACTTTGCCGTCCGGGCTTTCCAAAGTCTCTATCACTTTAGCTAGTTTCCATTTACATCTTGGAGCATTGTCATCCTGTATTATCACAATATCATTTACTTGCAGGTTTCTTGAAACTTTCTGCCATTTCTGTCGCTGTTGGAGATTCAACAAATATTCTCGCCTCCATCTTTGCCAAAATTCATTTGCTAGAAATTGAACCTTTCTCCATCTTTTGTTCAAGTACAAATCATCCTTGCAAAACTGTCCTGGAGGGGGAAGAATAACTGAAGATTTCATCGTTAATATGTGATTAGGAGTTAGTGGTTCTGGACCCGTGGGATCATTTAGATATTCAACACTTAAGGGTCTACTGTTGATGATGGCCATTGTCTCGTAAAGTAGTGTTCTTAAACTAGTTGTATCGAGTCTGTTTGAGGACTTGTCAAGCATTGCTGTAAGTATGCTTCTCACTGTTCGAATTTGGCGTTCCCAGATGCCTCCCATGTGGCTTGCTGATGGAACGTTCATCACAAATTCGCAACCAATGGCTCTTTGTGGTTCTTGATCCATGTCTTTCATCAACTCCAAAAACTCTCTTTTAGCTCCCATAAAGTTTGTCCCTTGGTCGCACCTTAATTGTCAGACAGGACCTCTTATGGCGATCAGAGTTCGAAGAGCATTCATGAAAGCATCTGTTGATAAGTCATCGAGTGTTTCAATGTGCACTGCTCGTGAACATAAGCATGTGAACAGTAATCCGTATCTTTTCACTTCTTTTCTTCCATCCTTTACTATGAATGGGCCGAAACAGTCGATGCCACAGTAGGTAAAAGGTGGTGCTGTTTCTGTTCTCACTTCTGGCAAATCTGCCATCTGTTGGACATTTGTAGCTTTTCTATATTTTCTGCACTTAACGCAGCGGTAGATGTGCGATGAAACAACATTTCCACACCCTAAGATCCATAGTCCATTTGCACGCAATTCATTTGTAGTCATGCCTCTTCCTTGGTGATGTACACGTTCATGATAGTGTTTTACGAGTAGGGCTGACACGTGAGATTCTTTGGGAAGAATTGCGGGGTGTTTGACATCATGGTGTAACGCTGATTGGGATAATCTTCCTCCCACCCTGAGAACATCTGACTTGTCCAGGAAAGCGTTCAACTGTTTAAGTCTGTTGTGCTTGTGTAGAGAATTTTCCTTTTGAGATCTGATTTTCTGTATTTCCTCGGGGAAAGCTTCTCTTTGCACTAACTTGATGATGAACACTTCTACGTCCTTTCTCTCTTCAAGATCTGTAACTTTGTTCGTTCTTTGTTGGATACCTTTATATTCTTTGATGAATCTTTTGAGTCTGGCGATAGCCTTTACTGCTCTTGACCAATCGGAAAACTTCTTTAAACGTTCTAGCACTGGGTTTGCTTCCTTTGACTGTGTAGTGTGCGTGTGACCTTTGCGGAGTTCAGGATCCGTTTCTTCGATCTCTCCCACCATTTCCTTATTGACTGGAAGATCTTGTGTAGCTCTGTGATGAACAGAAGTGAAATAAATGATGATCAAAAACACCAATACTACTCCCTTGCTACATCTTGCCACTGGTGCTCCTTATGGCCAGTCCAACCCTGCCAGGAACGCACCGGAACATGACTAAAATCAGTATAAAAGTGTGGGAAAAGCCATGGAACGACTGGTAAATACATCTTCTGTAATGGTGGCACAATCATTAGTATATGCTAGGGGTGTAACAATGCACCGTGCCACAGAAATCTAACAATATGAACAGTACTAAATTCTAAATATTTAAGCTGTGTGTCATCATCACTTACAGGGCAAAGTTACATCCTCCAAAAACACATGAAGTTAAAGTGTAGATCCAGTGCAGTCCTGTGGTGGCGCAGACAAATGAGTAAAATCCATCCTGGTCATAATCCGCATCAAATCACAAGCCTCAAATCAAATGAGCTGTTGTTTTAGCTCCGTGTGGAAAGCGAATCTGAAACTTATCACTTAACAGGCCCACTGCACTGCATTTCTCTTTCTTTTTTTCTTTAAAGGGACTATACAGAGTTTAAAAATGTCAAAATGATGTATCTTCCTCCCCTTACATGTTCCATTTCTCTGTTGGTATCTCCCCCCAGGGCCGGAGCGGACGGTCGGGAGCAGCCGACAGCAGCAGAGTCCAGAGGAGGAAGAGGAGCAGCTCCAGAACAAGCGGTCGATGAAGAGCGAGTCTGTGATGAGGCTGAAGTCCAGACCCCACAAGAAACACAAGCTCAACCGAGACAAGAAGCACATGTGACCGAGACCCAACCCCTGAGCCTCCTGCGGTTCTCGTGTCGTGAAAATCTGACACATAGTTTTTTATCCAGTAATAATACATAAATGAATGAATGAGATGAATTGATGTTATTTATATTTGAATGCTATGAAAACAGTCATTAACCTCACTGTTAGAAAGTGCTCATCCTTTCTCTGATGATGAAAAACAAATGTGTTTGAAGATGTTTATATGATTTTCCACATAAACAATCTGTCAAATCGGAATGATCGTCTTTAGTGACTCCTCTGTGTGAGTGTGAGTGTGTTTCAGTGAGTGTGGATCGTGGTTACGTGTCGCTAACATCGACAAAAGAAAAACGCAAGAGAACGGGGGAAATCGAAGGAAAAGGAAATGTTTGACTGCACTTTCCCTCTGTGGCATTATTACTATTTTCACTTTATAGTTTTGCCAAAAGTAACTCAAAGTAGTGAGACTCGGTTACATTTTTGAAACATATTACATGAGGTCAGGTGAGGAGTTCAGTTACCTGGGAGGAGCTCGGAGTACACACTTGTCACTTTTTTATTCATTTTTGCCACATTTTTCTCACTTTTTTGCCACATTTTTCTCACTTTTTTGTCACTTTTTTGCCACATTTTTGTCACTTTTTTATCACTTTTTTCTCACTTTTTTACCATATTTTTGTCACTTTTTTACCATATTTTTGCCACATTTTTCTCACTTTTTTGCCACTTTTTTGCCACTTTTTTGCCACATATTTGTCACTTTTTTGCCACATTTTTCTCACTTTTTTCTCACATTTTTCTCACATTTTTCTCACTTTTTTACCATATTTTTGCCACATTTTTCTCACTTTTTTGCCACTTTTTAGCCACTTTTTTGCCACTTTTTTGCCACATTTTTGTCACTTTTTTGCCACTTTTTTGTCACTTTTTCGCCACATTTTTGCCACATTTTTCTCACATTTTTCTCACTTTTTTACCATAATTTTGCCACATTTTTCTCACTTTTTTGCCACTTTTTTGTCACATTTTTCTCACTGTTTTGCCACATTGTTCTGTATGAGTGCAGTGTGTGATGTCAAACATTGGAGGCTACTCTTACCCTCAAATCCTATATCTTTGTTGTTGTTTTTTTTCAGTTTTATACACAGCACCATTGTCGATGAAGGACTGGGCTCAGACTGAAAGGTGGACGTGAGGGACATTTCAATAGTCCTCTGCCCTAGTGACAAAACATCTAAAACTTTAGACCTGCAGTGCTCACACGAGGCCAAAGGGACAAAGCATTTGTTTGGACGGATGGATATCTGGATGGATGGATGGATGGATGGATGGATGGATGGATGGATGGATGGATGGACGGGTGGATGGATGGATGGATGGATGGACGGGTGGATGGATGGATGGATGGATGGATGGATGGATGGATGGATGGATGGATGGATGGATGGATGGATGGATGGATGGGTGGATGGATGATGGATGGATGGGTGGATGGGTGGATGATGGATGGATGGATGGATGGATGGATGGATGGACGGGTGGATGGATGGATGGATGGATGGATGGATGGATGGATGGATGGATGGACGGGTGGATGGATGGATGGATGGATGGATGGGTGGATGGATGATGGATGGATGGGTGGATGGGTGGATGATGGATGGATGGATGGATGGATGGATGGGTGGATGGATGATGGATGGATGGGTGGATGGATGATGGATGGATGGATGGATGGATGGATGGATGGATGATGGATTCAGGACCTGGAACATGAAGGTCTCCTTGTAAACAGGGTTGTTCTGTCCGCGTCGCACTGACGTCTTACAGCGAGAGATCTCCTGCCCCATGGAGTTCAGGAGCGAGAGGCGCCCGTACGTGTCTGCAACGACAGCACAGAGAAAAGTCTGTTTTAAATTATTACTTCAGAAAAGAAAAACACAAATGACATTAATTTATTTATTTATTTATTTATTTATTGTTTATTTTGTGAATGATCAGGTAAATAAAAAGAAAAGTAATAAAGTAAAAAAAAGTAATGATTATTCAATGTTCATAAATAATTAAGGTCCCTGCTCTGCCGAGATTAACTTAATCAAAGAAACTGTAACTAAATAAAAAACTACACTAGACTTAAATGTAACCAAATAAATTAAGAAACTAAATGATAACAAAGACGGAAACACTTTATAAAACCTACACCTTTTTCAGCCTTAACAAAAGACAAATTAACACTTAATTCACCGTGAACATTCACTCATAAGTCATTAGTGAAGTATGACTAACAATAACTAAACCACTACAGTTAATGCACTAATGCCTAACTAATAATGGAATAGTTCTCCACATACTTTACAAATATATTGTTAAGTATTAATGAAGTGTCAGTCACAATTAACTAATGAATAATGAGTGAATGTTCACGATGAATTAAGTGTTAACTCATCAGTCATTAAGGCTAAATAAGGTTAAGGTTAATTATAAAGTGTCCCTGGATCTGCCAAAATAAACTTAACCAAAGAAACTGGAACTAAATTAAGAAAAAAAACTACACTAAACCTAAACCTGAACTACACTAGACTGAAACATAACAAAATAAACCAACAAACTAAATAACAATAAAGAAAACTGACATTTTATAAAAACCTACACCTTTTTCAGCCACAATAAAAGACAAATTAACACTTAATTCATCGTGAACGTTCACTCATAAGTCATTAGTGAAGTATGACTAACAATAACTAAACCACTACAGTTAATGCACTAATGCCTAACTAATAATGGAATAGTTCTCCACATACTTTACAAATACATTGTTAAGTATTAATGAAGTGTCAGTCACACTTAACTAATGAATAATGAGTGAATGTTCACGATGAATTAAGTGTTAACTCATCAGTCATTAAGGCTAAATAAGGTTAAGGTTAATTATAAAGTGTTAAAACTCAGAGAACACAGGGTTAAGTCTCCCCCAAAGTAACATTGAAGAAGGTCCCTGGATCTGCCAAAATAAACTTAACCAAAGAAACTAGAACTAAATTAAGAAAAACTACACTAGACTAATAATAAAGAAAAACCTCTGCAGAGACGAACCAAATTATATGATGATGATGATAATAGAGATTAAATAAACCAAACAATATGTAAAGATAAAGAAAAGTAAAAAAATAAAATAAATACATAGATAATAAAATAAAATAAAATAAAATAAAATAAAATAAAATAAAATAAAATAAAATAAAATAAAATAAAATAAAATAAAATAAAATAAAATAAAATAAAATAAAATAAAATAAAATAAAATAAAATAAAATAAAATAAAATAAAATAATATAAAATAAAATAAAGTTCTGAGCCGCTGTCTAATAACACGGCTTGTCCCATTTGGAGAAGAATCGCTTCAGTCCAGACTTTGGCCGGTTCTTGAAGGCGTTGAGGCGGATGTTGAGGTGTTTCACAGCATCCTCCTGGAACTCCAAGGTCTTTGTTCCCACGGCAGCGAGCAGAACCTCCAGGGAACCTCCGTACTCGTGGATCAGGTCCCGGGCGGCGGCTTTGCCCAGCTTCTGAACGTTCTTCGGTTTGAGGTGGACTCCTTCAGGGACTTTGAAGTGGTCCAGGGAGGCCTTCACCAGCAGGTCCACCAGCTTGTCATGGTAGTACCTCAGGTGGGCCGGCCGATCTTTGAGGAGTTTCTTCACCATGACCCAGATCACAAAGTTCTCCACTGTGCGGTTGGAGACGGTCTCTGGAGCTTCCATGGACTCTGGAACTGCGTGAAGTTTTGAGTCTTCGTCACACAGAACTTCTCTGGGATAATCTAGGATTGTGGACTCAATTTGATTTTCTGGGGCGGGATCTTGACTCTCATCCAGGCTTTGGTGGCCTTCAGAGCAGACGTCATCAGGGCATGAAGGCTCCTCTGGACTTTCGAAAGAGTCTTCATAGATGTCAAAGAAGTCATCTGTGTGTAAGAGTTCTTTGAGCTCTGAATCTTCACCTGGCGCCTCTGTTGTGAGGTTTTCATCCACATCTCCTAGACTTTCAGCCCACAGTGGACTGTTTAATGCGAGATTTAAAACCTCCTGAAGAATCTGGTGGCCGTCAGTGATGGTGTCTTTGGGCCTGGTCTCGTTTTGAGTCTCAACAAGACTCTCTGCGCTGTTATAGTTTGTGTCATCGTCCTGAATGTCTTGCTTCTCAGGACGTGATGTCTCTGATGGACTTTGATTGTCCACAGAGCAGATGTCTTCAGAGCATGAAGGCTCCTCTGGACTTTCCAAAGAGTCTTCATAGATGTCAGAGATGTTGTCCACTGAATCATCTTTGTGTGACAGTTCAGGGATCTCTGTATCTATGTGTTCTGTGGCAAGATCTTCATTCACATGTTCTCGAGCTTCAGCCCACAGTGGACTGTTTAATGCAATGTTAAAGATCTCCTGCAGAATCTGGTGGCCGTCAGAGATGGTGTTTGTTGGATGTGAGAGATCTTCCTGACTTGTCTCCTCTAGACTTCCGACATCAAGTCTTGTTTCCAAATCTACTGAAGAATCAGGGTCTGTCTCCACTGAGTGGTCTGGGAGAATCTCTCCAGCTTCAGTGGTCTCTGTGACTTCCTCCTGACCTTCTGGTTCTGTAGAGTTTTCTGGAAGTTGGGTTTTCTCTGGGACCGTGGCATCCTTTGTGGTTTGGGTGTTTTCATCCAGATTCTCTTGTTCCCCTAGACTTTGGATCTTTGACAGACTTTGGTGAACATCAGAGCTGCTGTCTGATGTCTCTGGTATTTTCTCCACACTCTCGCCTTCTGGGACTTCCACTGGGCTTTGGAAGAGCTTCGAAATCCCATCTGACCAGAGATAGTCAGTGCATCTGGAACTGTCTTTGTAACTGGAGAAATCTGCTGAACTGAGCTCCTCTGAGGTTGGGCTGGTCTCAGAGTCTGACCAGAGCACTGGGCGTTGGTCAGGATATTCAGCGTCCTTCAAACTGTCTCCCAAAGCGTGGACTACTCCAGGACTGGTCTCCTCGGGACCCTGGTCGGGGATTCCAGTCTGAGAGTCTTCTGAAGTGCCTGAGTCGTCTGATGTTGCAGTGGACAGTGGAGCGACATGTGGTTTTTCTGTGACAGACTCATCCACATCGTCTCTGGGTCCCTCTGGCGTTTTGACCTCGGTTAGTTCCTCTGGTGCTGTAATGTCATCCAGTCTGTTCTCAGAGGAGCATGTTTCTCTCTCCTCAGGCGTCTGCTCACTCTGAGACTCTGAACCGTGTAGTGGACTCTGCTTTTCGTCTGCCTGGCTCTCGCTGTGTTCATCTGAATCCTGGAGGTCTTGGGAGCTCACCTCTGAACAGTCGAGGTTCTCTGATCGCTCTTGTGAAGGTGACATGTCTTCTGAACACTGCTCTTCCCTGGAGTGGGGTTCAGATGTGACCTGATGTTTTGGGGAAACGTTCTCACTAAGAAGTTCCTCCTCTGGGACTGTGAAGCCCATGGTGAGGAGCAGAGCTGTGGAAGCTCTCTTTTTTGCCTCTTTCTTTGTGCAGCCTTTTCCCGTCGCTCTGAACTGGTTCAGTGACGCCTCGATGGTGAACATGTAGCTGTTGTTTTCCAACGCTTTCTCCTCCAGCGTGCGGTACACAGCGTACTTCTCCCTGCGGAGCATTTGAAGCTCTGACAGGCGAGAACACGGATCTTTTCCTAAACCAAAGTCCGGCCCGATGTGGACAGGCGTCTTGTTCTTCTTGGATGTTGGTGGGGCGGTTGTTTGGGGCTGGTTCGCTGTATCTTGCTTTTGCAGTGACCTGTCCACTGGAGTTGGCTCCTCTCTGAGTGTGTGGAGAGGAGGGGAGCTGGTTTGTGGGGCAGTCAAGTCCAGAAGGTCTGTTTCTGGGACCTGGTAGCCCATCTTCAGGAGCAGAGCTGTGGACGCTCGTCGCTTTGCTAACTTCTTAGTGGAGCCAGTGCCGACAGCGCTGACCTTGTCTAAGGCGGCTTCGATGGTGAAAAGCAAGGCTGCTCCTTTGATTTGCCCATGGATCTGGCGGTACGTCGCGTACGGCTGTTTACGAACCATTTGTAGCTCGGACAGACGCATCGATGGGTCCTTTCCTAAGCCGAAGTCTGGACGATCGTGTGGCTTAGGGCTAACCGTGCCGTTCTCCAGTTCTGTGGGGCTTTTGTCGACAGTGTTTTTGTTGGAGTTGGGAGCTAAACTCTCCAATTTCTCCAACATCTGGATAGAGGCCTCCTCCCGGGCAGCCGTCAGGCTCGTCCCTCGTGCCTCTACGCAGAAATCCCCGGCCTCAATACGAGAGAAGAGGTTATCGGGGTCGGTCGTCTCATACGACTCCTTTAAGTGCAGGGTGAGATTGCACTCTTTTGCCCGTGTGACGAGGGCGATGAAGTATTTGCCTGCCTCCATGTTAACGACTTTGAACAAGGCAGAACGAGCAAAGTGTGTCTTTAGCTGAGAACGGTTTGTAAAACGCGAGTGTTCCTGTGAAAGCAGTGTCCGTTTGGAAAGGCTGTTTCGAACTGACGTTTGTGATGTGATGTGTTCAATCTCAAAGGTGTCGGGTGATGACGGAATGATGACCTCACCGTTGCTCCCGGCAACACTGTCAGAATACAGGAAGTAGACCGTGCATGGAATGTTTAAGCTAAGTTTGTGCTACTATAGAAACAGCTTTGGAATCGCCCATATATGGTCATGTTCGAGGCAGCCAGAGGGAAAACAAAGAAGAAAAAAAATAAACGTTCTCCCAATTCTCCACCATTGCTTTAAAGGAACAGGCCACAATTTTCCGTACTGAGATATGTTCTTACCTGAGCTTAGGCGAGTTGATGTGTACTTGTTTGGTCTTTGTGCGTGCGCTCAGTCAAGCAAATGTTGTTAGCATTTAGCCGGATGGGATGTTAGAAGCTACCAAGCTGTTCCACGTTCTACCAATTTAAACAGATGTGAGCCATTACACGATCCAAGTCTCGTTACACAAAATGACACATGTCGATTTTCTAAGCCGATAAAAAAGGAACGATATTGTAAGGCGTAATAACATACGAGCGTACATTTTACATGTATAGTACCCCAACATTTGCGTGACTGAGCGCACAAGCTTAATATAGAGACTGCAGTTTCGCGTAAGACCTGAGGTGGCCAACTTGCATCCAGTCCCTTTAAAGAGGGGGTTTTCTGCTTTTTTCAATCACATAGCACCAGTCTATATCACACTACAGTGATGACCAAACCTTCTGCTGGTCTGTAAATGCAGTAAATTAGAATAACTCCCTTGTATAAAATGTCTCTCTCAAAATGGCTGTAGTGAATGTCTTGAAATAGGCCTCTGTCTCTTTAAGAACCTCTGAGCCTTTAGACACGCCCCCTCCACACGCTGTCTGTGGCATCAGTGGGGAGGGGGTTCTGCTGAGGAGCAGTGGTTGGTTACTCGGCCGGTGACGAAAGCTCGGAGGCGTCTCCAGGAGGTGGGGGCGTTCCTAGGAGGACTCAGGCAAACCTATCCCTAAAATGGCCGCCATCAGAGTTTTTACAGATTACTCAAAAATACGTGAATGTACCAAGGCAACACTTCAGGCATGTTTTTAATGAGGGAATGACATAATAACATGATGTAAAGCTTGAAAAAGTCGATTTTGCATAATACCCCCCCTTTAATATAGAGACTGCAGTTTCGCGTAAGACCTGAGGTAGCAGTAGTGAGCATAAAAATGGCCAACTTGCATCCAGTCCCTTTAAGGGGAAAACTGAGAGGCCAGTCCGGTGGCTCCAGAGCCAGTAGCCCTTCTGTGTTCTTCCAGAATGGACATGTGGCCAGTCCGCCCCTGGTTGCCATTTAATTTAGTAAAATTTCAAGTAAAACATGGGTATTTTTAAATGTAAAAGTTGATTTGTCTGATTTCAAGTGGGATTTCTGCTTGTTCCATTTTATTCTTATCTTGGATTAGTTCAGACCGACTCAAATTCAACATAAAGTACCCTAATTCAAGAGATTATTAAGGGTTTCTAAACATTAGGCCAATCTAAATTTGAAAACAAACTCTTGTGTGTTGAACATGTTTTATTAGAGCAGCAGCAGCGGCGGGACTCTAACCCTTAACCCTTATATTCAGCCTTTGCATCTCCGTAACGCTCTTATGTCGCTGTTACATAACCTCCACTCAGCCTGAGCCTGCTGTCACCTCTCTCCTCCCGGGTTTCCCCTCTCCCTCCTCTCTCCTGGGTGGTGTCAGGGCCCAAAACCAGGCCCAGAGCAGAGGACCGGGTTCAGCCGGACTCCAGAGCCTGAAACTGGGGCGCTCTCTCCGCGTTCTCACCCCGACCTCTCGCTCCTCTCCTCTGCCGCTCCACCAACCTCTCCGCGAAACTTCAGGGGCGTTGCTTCTACGTCGCTGATTGACGTTTTCCGTCAGCCAATCGCAGCGGTGGGTGTTGTGGCATAATGTGAGTCCCGAGTGGAATGTGCAGCACTGTTTGTGTCGGTCTGGTTGGTTGCTGATGTAAATAGGTCATAGACTAGAAAAGAATAAATATAAAGACACAAACGTACGGAGCCCACGGGGGGACATGAGTGAGTAAAAAATAGGGGTAGTTATGTCTGGATCCCAAGTTAATAAGTCGGGCACAGATAGTTAAGTCGGGACGGAGATAGTGATCCTGTCTAGTATGTATAAATTAAACTCTACTTCAACCTTGGGATCCATTACAACAGCATTTGCTCGTTTTTTGGCACCGTTATATCAGGTCTGGCTCCTAGACTAGAAGCCTTTCAATTATATTTAAGATTTTGCTAAAGATTGTACCAAGCTTTAGTTTGGCCATTTTTTGTGATGCTTATAGTTTCACTTCCTTATCGGACACAGACAGGAAGTGACATAGATGAAGGCAAACTGTTTTAGACTGTTGCCGTGCCGACCATGTTAACTCAATGGGAAAAAACTGAGACAAACTGTTATAGATACAGACGACATTGTGTCATAGAAGGGGGCATGGCCTCGCTGAGGTGGAAAATATAATCTTTTGGGAAACACAAATTTTCACTCTTTTTTTACATTTTCTGGCAAAATATAAACACATTTATCACATACACATAAAGTCAAGTCTAAATCAGGTACATATGGATGTTTATTGACAGCAGATCAGTTCAGTAGAAGTGAAAAAACGGCAGTCGTAGCCAGAGCTAGCATAAGCACAATGCTAACAGTAAGCATTCTCTGTTATTTATGTAATTATGGGCTGTTGAACCACTTTGCTCCTCTCCATGTCTTCATCTGTATTTAAAGGAATAGGCCACCGTTTTTACATACTAAGATATGTTCTTACCTCACTTTAGACGTGTTAATATATCCCCGTCTGGTCTTTGTCCGTGCGCTCACACATACGCAGCCTCTCCCACATGTCATATAGCTCCAAAAAAGCTCACGATAGAAGCTACCAAGCTCTTCCACGTGTTCCCTATTTAAATAAAGTTACGTGAAGTGTTTTCATGCGAAGTATATTTACCCAGAAATGTAGCATGTCGATTTTATAAGCAAATAAAAAGGGGGACTATATTGTGAGGCGTAATGATACGAGGAGTAAAACGTCCGCGCAGTAACTCCTAAAGGTTATTGACGGAAGTGAGCGGGGGAAGTCTTTAGGAGTTACTACGCGGACGTTTTACTCCTCGTATCATTACGCCTCACAATATAGTCCCCCTTTTTATTTGCTTATAAAATCGACATGCTACATTTCTGGGTAAATATACTTCGCATGAAAACACTTGACGTAACTTTATTTAAATAGGGAACACGTGGAAGAGCTTGGTAGCTTCTATCGTGAGCTTTTTTGGAGCTATGTGACATGTGGGAGAGGCTGCGTATGTGTGAGCGCACGGACAAAGACCAGACGGGGATATATTAACCCGGCTAAAGTGAGGTAAGAACATATCTTGGTATGTAAAAACGGTGGCCTATTCCTTTAATAGAAAACTATATTCATAATTCAGCATTTGTTAAAGTAGTTTTTGAATAATTTGAGAAAGTTTACATTTGTCTCCGCAATTCCAGCAATGCCGTCTGTATCTATGGAACTTTACCTTTATCTGTGTTACTTCCTGTCAGCAGCTTAAACATTCAAATTAAAGCAACTTTTCTGCCCTAACTTCAAATCATAACAACGCCGCCCAAGAAGTGACTTCCTGTTTCAATCCAGCACACCAAAATAAAAGCACCATCTTATTCATTAGTTCAACTTTCTTTGTGTCGAACCATTAACAGACAGAACACTTAAAATGTGCGTATTTAATTAGATTATTGTAATGTCGCAAGTACCTGCTGAACTAATCAATGAGACGAGCTGTATGCTTTTATTTTAGCATGCTGGATCGAAACAGGAAGTCAGTTCTTGGGCGGCGTTGTTGTGATTTGAAGTTATGCAGAGTCAAATGCTGAAATAAAATGACAATTATGCTACTGATGTTATCCTTCTATCCTTCTAAAATAAGTCATATTCTAAAAATTATTAAAACCTGTCATGTGGACTTTCATTTTCTGTCTTTATTGGTAGATAGTTATTTTAATAATAATGATAGCCTACTTTTTGATTTCTATGTGTGATAATGCCACTTTGAGTAAACAAATCGCGTTCACACTTTAAATTTAGCTTTGTACCGATTATTCTGGGTCTATTCTGGACTCATGTCTGACTTTTAATTGCCTCATTTTGGGTTTTCTCCCAGTGCCGCCGCTGTTGGTCGGGGGTGCAGATTTCTCCGTAACACCGGCGGCCATTGAGCGTGGCGCGTCGCTGTGCGCCGCGTCCAGCACGCTGCGCTGCGTCTGTGTGTGCCATGGTCTCTGCCCAACAGTGTTGACAAAAGGGTGAAAAGAACAGCCCCGAACCAAAACGAGCCAAGAAAACTCCCAAACTGGGGCTCAAGAGAAGAAACGCAGAAGTATCGGCAACAGGAATGTAAACAGGACAGTCCAAGCGTTTTATTCACGCGCAATTTGCTGTAATTTATGGAAGAAGTTTGAGGATTATTCCACTGCTGCTACTCGTGGGTTTGGCTGTTCCAGGCCGCTGCGCCGCTTTGGGAAAGACATCGGCTGTTTGCACCCCGCTGGAGTAATCATAAGTTTAGTTTTACGAACATTTGGGTACAGACTCTCGCCTCCGTCTCCGCGAGGATCCAGGGACAGGCCGTGCGCTCGGAGCGGATTTGGGACCATCATCCACACAGGGCGGCTGCGGCTCCGGGACTCCTGCTCTGTCTGTCTGTCAGCCTGTAGCATTAGCACTGCTAGCACCTGGATTTACATCTGCCTGGGATGATGGGTGATCGCCCAAACCAGCCCAGGTAACGCAGCTCCTCCGGCACACGCCGCGAAACACCTTTTACGCACAGCTTTTACTACTGTTTGTGTTGCATAAATAATGGACTGTAGTGAGCGAGGGGGACATGCCCTCGCAAATTTCCATGTAATTGATCCTACTACTCAGCAGTATTACGTTCAGTTTGCAGTTTACTTCGCTTAAATCGGGATTTGGTGCGGTTCATTTGAGATTCTCGCCACTAAAGTGAACTTACAATCATGGAGTGTAAACTATCACCGCGAATGCATTAGTCTCTTATTAAGTTCATTCAGAATGGCGGCGGAAAAAACGAAATCATACATTAAAATATCCTATAAACTTAATTTACGAATGAAAATCAATGGTGCAACATGAACCTAGACGAATACAAGTGCTCTGATTGCTTATGTTAATCGTCTTTCCAAAATAAACCCGTTGCTCTGAAAGCAGGTTAGCATCTGGTGGCTAATCTTAAAGCTAACCCGCGATAGCCGTAGCATCGCCGTAAGCTAGCTCATAAAAATAGTACTTCCACGGCAAAGCGTGAACTTTTACACTCAGACTTCACACCGGTTGTGTCCCAACGCCTCGTTTGAAGCCTGTACGTGCTCGGAAGTCAACTGTCTACCAACTGCGGCGTTAAATTAGACGTAGTTTACGTGAATCGGGAGCTAACGCGGCTAGGCTAACGTTACCGAAGCTAAAAGCGCTGTCAAGTTTTGAATCTCGGAGGCCCGACACGGACAGGTCTCACGATCGCTGCAGCTGACCTTAACCAGATGTGGCACACGCAGAAGGCACAGGTTTGGACGGTGAAAGTGCTTCATTGCTTTGGGGAATAGTTTTAGTCTTTATGCTCTTTTTTTCGTTTGGAGGGTAAACGTGTCATGCATGTTCTGTGTAACGTAACCCCTTTACGGTTAATGCTGCGTGCCTAAAATGGCATAGGCAAGGCAAGGCAAGTTTATTTGTAGAGCACAATTCATACACAAGGCAATTCAAAGTGCTTCACAGTTGAAAACAAATAGAATCAATAAAAACATCAACATAAAATTAATCAATTACAGTAAAAGGCGAGAGTGCAGATAAATACTTTCAGTCATATGCATTGGTAAAAAGAACTGTTTTCAGCCTGGATTTGAACATGGGGGGCGACAGTGGCGCAGATGGTAGAGAGGGTCGTCTCATGATCGGAAGGTCGGGGGTTCGAATCCCACCTCCTGAAAGTGCACATTGTCGTTGTGTCCTTGGGCAAGACACTTCACCCACATTGCCCCCAGTGTCTGCGTACATTGGTGTATGAATGAGAGTATGAATGGGTGAGTGGATCCTTGCTGTAAAGCGCTTTGAGTGCCTAATGTAGGTGGAAAAGCGCTATATAAGTTGAGACCATTTACCATTTACCAAACCTCTTTGGATGAACTTGACAGTCTCCTTGCTGAACTTGTCTTTGCCTTGAGATGCGAGATGTTTGAGTCCGAAGTTACAGCATCCGGGAGAGGAAGCTGCCCCGAAAAGGTGCACTTTCATCCTGTACACTGAAGGCTCGGAGTTCAAATCGCCTTTGTCCCACCAGAGAAATCTCAGGTAGTCTTGATGTTCCTTGACAACATGGAATTGATGGAACATTCTCTCCACGTCACACATGAAGGCGATTGGACCCTTTCTGAATCGGCATAACACTCCGACCAGTGCGTTGGTGAGGTCTGGTCCAGTCAGAAGGTGATCGTTAAGAGATGTTCCATGGAAACGGGCAGAACAATCAAAAACCACGCGGATCTTTTCGGGCTTATGGGGGTGGTAAACCCCGTGATGAGGGATGTACCACGCCGTCTTGTTTTCCAGCTCTTGTACTGGGACTCTTTCTGCGTCTCCACGGGTTATGATGTCGTCCATGAACTTGACATAATCCTTGTAGTATTTCTCATCCTTTTTTAGTCTACGTTCCAATGAAGACAATCTGTGTTCAGCATATTGTTTGTTGTTTGGAAGATTTGGATTGTCTGTTTTGAATGGTAGTGGAAGTTCGTAGTGACCGTCTTCCCTTTGTCTTATGCCCTTTGTCACCTTTGTCATGAACAAAATGTCTTCCTGAGAGATTGGATTGTCGTCTGTTGCATGCTCTGAGAAATCAGATTCCAAAGCCTTTATCACATCAATTGGACTGACTTCCTTTACTTGAGTTCTGCATACAAAACGCACTTCTTGTTTGAGTTCAACTGCTGGTTGTGACACAGGAGTTACTTCACGCACAATGATTCTGTGACTTGTGCCGATGGCATCATTGTGATCGTGGACTTGAGACGAGCAACCAACTATGCTCCAGCCGAGATCGGTTAGCTGTGCGTAGGGTTGGTTTTCTTTGCCTGCGAGAACTTCTCTTGGTAGAAGGGCTTGTTGACAGTTATAGCCGATAAGCAGACCAACTTCACATTCGAGCATTGGTGGTAACTTTTCTGCTAGCCTTTCCAGATGAGGCCACTTCAAAGCGGTGTCAGAAGTTGGGATATGTGACCTGTTAACTGGTATGAACTCTCTTGTAAAGACTGGTGGTAATATGATTTTCTTTTCACACGTATATCCTCTGACTTGAAGGTTTACCAGCTTCTCACATGGTATAACTGTTGACTTGGCGGACATAGTTGATAGCCGCAGATTGGCTTTGCTTTTATCTGTGTTGAGATCTTGGGCTACTTCATCCAAGATGAAGGATGTATCACTCTGTGAGTCGAGAAGTGCATACACTAAAACTTCTTTCTCTGGGTGGTTTCTGGATGAGACCCAGACAGGTAGTATAGAAGATGTCAACGTGCTTGAGGTTTCTTGAGTTACCCTGTTAGAGATTGCAGTTGACGATTTGTCTTCTTCCTTTGTGTCTTTAGTGTCTACTTTGTCTTGAGAGTTATCCTCACTCTTTACAGGTGTTGCCCTTTTACGTTCCATGAACTTGTCGTCGTGTAGACATGTAGGGTGTCTTCTTTGACATTTTTCACACGTGCTTCTTTTATCGCACTTCTTTGAATGATGTCCAGTCTTTAAGCATCCGAAACACAGCTTTTCTGTCTGTGCAAACTTGATACGATCTTGAACTGCTTTATCCGTGAACTTGAAACATTTATCAAGTGTGTGACCATTCTTTTTGCAGAAGAGACAGGTTACAGTATTTGTGTGACCTGAGCTTGTTGAGTGAATTGAGTTTGTAGTTAGCGTTTTTGCTTGAATGACTTGACTGCGTGGATGTTTGGGCTTACTTGTGTCCAAACCTTTGAGGGCTTGCATTGAGGCTATGGGATCGCACGCTAAGTCAGCTTCCATGGACACGAACTCCACAAACGTGCAGAAGGATGGATACTCTCCATTATTTGTTCGTCTTATTTTCATGGCTGTGCGGTTCCATCTTGTAGTCAACCAATCTGGAAGTTTCAACAAGAGTCTCTGAATTTCCATACAATCATTGAGAACTTCTAATGCCTTTATGTGTGGTATCGCAGCTTCACAACTTCCAAGAAAGTCAGCAAATTCCCTTAACTCACTTCCATCTTTGTAGCTTATTTTCGGCCAACTATGAAGCTTGTCTCTGAAGCATTTTCCTATGGTGAACAGATCTCCAAAACGCTTTTCCAGCACATTCCAAGCTGAGTCGTACGCTTCATCTGTGCCTACTAAGAGAAATCCTTCTACTGCTCTTTTTGCAGGTCCACCGAGATACTTCCTGAGATAGTAAAGTCTCTCATTCTTGGGAATGTTCTTTCTTTCGATCAAGGTTTCAAATGACAACTGCCAGTCTTTGAACTTTAGTGGGTCTCCAGTGAACAATGCAGGTTCTGGAGTTGGAAGTCGATTTGCACTTATTGCTTCTGCTAGTATGCCAACTAGATCAGAATTTGGCTGTGGTTGCGTTACGACTGTATGAACTTGTGTGGCTTGAGGGATGAATGGTGGACTTGATGCTTTGAGTGTTTGACTTGTGGTCTTTGCTTGTATGATAGGAGTCTGTTGAACGTGTGGAACAAATGCATGGCTTGTAGCATGAAAGACTTGGGTTGTGTTTGTAGCTTGAAAGGGAGTGCTTGGTATGATAGGGATTGCTTGGGTTTCACTCGCTGCTTTAATACTGTGTAACAAACTTCGACTTTCAGCAGTACTTTCAACTTCATCATAAACCTTTACACGAGCTTTGGCAGCATTCAATTTCTTAACTTCTTCCAAGCGGTCAATCTTTCTACGCTGCTCCTCCATTGCTTGTTGCCTTGCAAAGTTCTCAAGTTCCAATTTTTGTAGTTCAGCTGTTTCCTTTTCCTGCACGTCCATTACTGCTAGTATTTCTTGAGATGCAGCTGCTTCAGCCTCAGCTTCCAATCTTTTTATTGTTTGTGAGCATGATTGTCCTGAACTACCTTTGGACCTTCGTGATTTTGACCTTGATTTAGAACCTTCAGATCCTAAGCATGATCCGACATCCGGCCATGGTTCTTCATCGTCCTCAATGTCTCCTTCGAGCCATTTCTCAGCTCTGTTGACTATAAATACGGAGAGTGACGTGCATGCATCAACTTTACGCCTTATGTCTGCTTCGGGAGATTGTATTTGACGTATCTGGTCATAAACGATTTGCACATCTTTACAAGTGATGTTTACATTATCGATCAACTCCTTTAATTCACTTTCTGAAGCATCCTTTCTCAGCATTACTCTGCTCAATCTTGCTTCATATCTCCATTTTTCAAATACGAGTGCATATTTGTGTTGGAGGCTCTTTAGTTTCTCCTCTTGAAGCTCTTTACCCTTTTCAGTTAATGTTCTGACTCTTTCGCTTTTACGAACAGTTTGTTGTTCTGTAGCTTGCACTTCTTCATGTTCTACAACTTCGTTAAGTGGTAACTCTTCTTTATCTTTGTCACTCATCTTTAACGCTTAGTTAACACACCAATTAAATTCCCAAAATACTTCTTCAAATTAGCTTATTTGCACTTTAACTTGTGAATATCTTTTTAGGAACTTAAAATGTAGTTTTGACCTTAAGCAAAATGCACAAAACTCAAACTTAATTCAACGTATCACTTTGAGGTACAGAAGAAATCAAGTAACTTTGACAAATATGCTTTAGAAACTTTTAGTGGACCTTTAAACTTGACTTAAACCACTCGTTTTTCTTTTAGCACTGTCCTTTCTTAATTTCCACTTTACTCATTCCTCATAACTTTATTGATGCGTTGCTTGTGGGCTATGAGCTTTGGTAATGGCGCCCTCTGGTGTCGCACCACGGTACCGTCACCCACTGCATCTGCCGTCGTCTTTACGTGTTTCTCACCGGCGCTGGGCTGGGCGAGTTTTCACTGTGGCTCCGAAATGACAACACAGGCACGGCTTCTTAAAGACGGGCGCTTTACTTTTATGCCGTGAAAACTGTTAGACAGGACATGAAATACAATGCTTTAGACATAGTCCAGTCACAGGTAAAATAATACATTAAACAAAATGGCTACCTCGTGGCCGCCTGCCACTTCGGAGGTTCTTGGGCAGCAAATATTTCAGTCTTGTGCATACTAAACAAGCATACAAAAATTAGCCCAATGTACTTCACAAATATACAAATAATTAGACAAAATATAAAACAAAATACCTTGTGCAGCTAGCTAATTGGCCTTGCTGCTGCGGATCACTCGGTCAAAGTCTTTTGCATGTCTGGGCGAATGCAAATCTCGCAGCCTCTTATACTAAACTAAATCTCGCGATAGTTGCGGTACAAAAATAAAAATATTCCTTTGGCAAATTAACGTATCTTATTTATAAAATGTAACATAAATTCACAACGTGAGTCATAATAAATTTCAACAAAAAATATTAACCCATAAACAAAAATAATAAGTGCAAGTCCTTTCAACGACACTTACACTCAGTGTTCTCCTCCACTCCACTCATCCACAACCTCAGTGTTCTCCTCCACTCCACTCATCCATAACCTCGGTGTTCTCCTCCACCCCACTCATCCACAACCTCGGTGTTCTCCTCCACTCCACTCATCCATAACCTCGGTGTTCTCCTCCACCCCACTCACCCTCAACCTCGGTGTTCTCCTCCACTCCACTCATCCATAACCTCGGTGTTCTCCTCCACCCCGCTCATCCACAACCTCGGTGTTCTCCTCCACTCCACTCATCCATAACCTCGGTGTTCTCCTCCACCCCCCTCATCCACAACCTCGGTGTTCTCGACCCCTCTCATCCACAACCTCGGTGTTCTCCTCCACCCCACTCACCCGCAACCTCAGTGTTCTCCTCCACCCCGCTCACCCGCAACCTCAGTGTTCTCCTCCACCCCACTCACCCACAACCTCAGTGTTCTCCTCCACCCCGCTCACCCACAACCTCGGTGTTCTCCTCCACCCCACTCACCCACAACCTCAGTGTTCTCCTCCACCCCGCTCACCCACAACCTCGGTGTTCTCCTCCACCCCACTCACCCACAACCTCAGTGTTCTCCTCCACCCCACTCATCCGCAACCTCGGTGTTCTCCTCGACCCCACTCATCCGCAACCTCGGTGTTCTCCTCCACCCCGCTCACCCACAACCTCAGTGTTCTCCTCCACCCCGCTCACCCACAACCTCGGTGTTCTCCTCCACCCCACTCACCCTCAACCTCAGTGTTCTCCTCCACCCCGCTCACCCATAACCTCAGTGTTCTCCTCCACCCCGCTCATCCACAACCTCGGTGTTCTCCTCCACCCCACTCACCCTCAACCTCAGTGTTCTCCTCCACCCCGCTCATCCACAACCTCGGTGTTCTCCTCGACTCCACTCACCCTCAACCTCAGTGTTCTCCTCGACTCCACTCACCCTCAACCTCAGTGTTCTCCTCCACCCCACTCACCCTCAACCTCGGTGTTCTCCTCCACCCCACTCATCCACAACCTCAGTGTTCTCCTCCACCCCACTCACCCACAACCTCGGTGTTCTCCTCCACCCCACTCATCCACAACCTCGGTGTTCTCCTCCACCCCACTCACCCATAACCTCAGTGTTCTCCTCGACTCCACTCACCCTCAACCTCGGTGTTCTCCTCGACTCCACTCTTTCCTTCGAACCCCACGTCAAGCAAATCACCCGGACTGCTTTCTTCCATCTCAAAAACATATCACGACTCCGCTCATCCCTCACTTTCTCTGATTCAGGCCTTCATCACATCTAGAATCGACTCCTGCAACAGCGCCCTCTACGGCTCACCATCCAAAACCCTCAACAAACTCCAGAACATCCAGAACTCCGCTGCCCGCCTCCTCACGCACACTCGCCTCCGTGAACACATCCCCCCTGTCCTTCAGAACCTCCACTGGCTCCCCGTCCCTCAACAGTTCCAGGTCCTCCTCATCACTTTCAAAGCCCTCCATGATGTGGCCCCTCCAGACCTCACCGACCTCCTCCACCATCACACTCCATCTCGCTCCCTCTGCTCCTCCAACGCCAACCTCCTGTCCCTCCCCTGTAAGACCAAGCGCCAAACCTGGGGAGACAGAGCCTTCTCCATCGCCGCCCCCACACTTTGGAACTCACTGCCCCCACACTCTGGAACTCACTGCCCCCACCGCCCCGTGCCTGTTCTGACCTCCTCACCTTCAAGAGAGAACTCAAAACTCACCTCTTTAAAAAGGCTTTTAATGTCGAGTAACTGCCTCTATTTTAATGTGCTCATTTTATGTGTGATTTTATTCTTGTTTTCTGTAAAGCGTCTTTGAGTGTCTTGAAAAGCGCTATACAAATAAAATGTATTATTATTATTATTATTAACCTTTATCCTAATGTAGCTACAACTGTCAACACACAAGGAGGTTTTAGCTTTCACCTCATTCACACAGCAATAATCAGTAATAATAATGATTATAATGAACAGTTATTGTTATTGATTATGATTATCCTTAAGAAGATTTGGTTTCATGTTGGACATTATATTCTGCCATCTTGCCTCGGGGCCGATGAGTTTTTATTTTCACAGGTTCTGATTCTTCCTGATGTTAAAGGTGATTCTGGATCCTGATTGGCTGCATGGCTCCTCTGCTGCTGTTGTTCTTCTGAGATCTTCCTGCTGCTCATCTTCTCTCTGTGGCTTCAGGTGGATCATCATGGCGTCCAGACGTGAGCAGGACCTGAGCTGTCCCATCTGCTGTGAGCTCTTCAGAGATCCTGTGGTTCTGAGCTGCAGCCACAGCTTCTGTAAGGTCTGTTTGGAGAACTGGTGGAAGGACAAACCCCTGAAGACCTGTCCAGTCTGTAAGAGCAAGATCTCCCTGGATCCATCACTGAGCCTCACCCTGAAGAACCTGGTGGAGACGTTCACAGAGGAGAGAAGACAAACGTCTCCATCTCCAGCACAGCCTGAGTGCAGTCTTCACTCTGAGAAGCTGCGGCTCTTCTGTGAGGACCATCAGGACCTGGTCTGCCTGGTCTGCAGAGACTCCAGGACTCACAAAGACCACAGCTTCACACCCATCGAGGAGGCGGCTCAGGAGCTGAGAGAGCAGCTGAGGAGAGACCTCACACCTGTACAGGAGAACCTGAAGGTAAGAGACCTCACACCTGTACAGGAGAACCTGAAGGTAAGAGACCTC
This sequence comes from Gobius niger, assembly GCF_951799975.1. Lineage (NCBI taxonomy): Eukaryota > Metazoa > Chordata > Actinopteri > Gobiiformes > Gobiidae > Gobius > Gobius niger. The sequence continues at coordinate 164,517 of NW_027639330.1, forward strand.
ACACCTGTACAGGAGAACCTGAAGGTAAGAGACCTCACACCTGTACAGGAGAACCTGAAGGTAAGAGACCTCACACCTGTACAGGAGAACCTGAAGGTAACTAACTCTAACTCTCTCTGATGTTTCTCCTCAGGTCCTGGTTCTTTCTAACTCTCTCTGATGTTTCTCCTCAGGTCCTGGTTCTTTCTAACTCTCTCTGATGTTTCTCCTCAGGTCCTGGTTCTTTCTAACTCTCTCTGATGTTTCTCCTCAGGTCCTGGTTCTTTCTAACTCTCTCTGATGTTTCTCCTCAGGTCCTGGTTCTTTCTAACTCTCTCTGATGTTTCTCCTCAGGTCCTGGTTCTTTCTAACTCTCTCTGATGTTTCTCCTCAGGTCCTGGTTCTTTCTAACTCTCTCTGATGTTACTCCTCAGGTCCTGGTTCTTTCTAACTCTCTCTGATGTTTCTCCTCAGGTCCTGGTTCTTTCTAACTCTCTCTGATGTTTCTCCTCAGGTCCTGGTTCTTTCTAACTCTCTCTGATGTTTCTCCTCAGGTCCTGGCTCGGAGCAGAGCACAGTTGGAGTCTTCAGAGGCTCATATCACGGCCCAGGCCCGACGCGCTCAGACACAGATCAGAGCTCAGTTTGAGAAGCTGCACCAGTTCCTGAGGGAGGAGGAAGAGTCCAGGATGAAGGCTCTGAGGGAGGAAGAGGAGCAGAAGACTCAGAGGATGAAGGACATGATGGCGGCCGTGAGCAGAGACATGGAGGCCGTGTCCCAGAGCGTCTCAGAGACAGAGGAGCTGCTGAGAGCAGCAGACGCCTCCTTCCTGCTCCAGTACAAGACTGCAGCAAAGAGGCTGCAGCAGCGCCCCCTGGTGGAGGACATGGGACCAGGAGCTCTGATAGACCAGGCCAAACATCTGGGCAACCTGGGCTTCAACATCTGGAGGAACATGAAGAGCCTGGTGCAGTTCTACCCTGTGATTCTGGATCCAAACACTGCACCCTCTGACCTGGTCCTGTCTGAAGATCTGAGCTCAGTGAGAGGAGGAGAAGAACAGGAGGTCCCACAGAATCCAGAGAGAAGAGGATATAATGAGGTACTTGGATCTGAGAGGTTTGTCTCAGGGACTCACAGCTGGGACGTGGAGGTCGGGGAGAATCAGCGCTGGGCTGTGGGTGTGAGAGAGTTTGTTCAAGGAAGAGACGTCACTGAAGAGACAGAGTGGTTCATAGAGTTCTCTGATGGTAATTACTCAGCCTGTTCTCCCTCAGACGATAAACCTCTGTCAGTGAAGAAGCTGCAGAGAGTCCGAGTGAAGCTGGACTTTGGCTCAAAAACACTGACCTTCAATGACCTCGACACAAACACAGACCTCCACACAGGGTTCATCTCTGAGGGACTGAGACCATTTTTATACACAGATGAAGATGTTCCTCTGAAGATCTTACCGAGGAACATCACTGTGACAGAGTAGAACCTACAGCTCTGTGTTTCTCTCCTTAACCCTCGTAGTTCCTTCACCTGATGACATCACGAGGCGGTGATCTGTCAGTGCTCAGATTGCCTCCAGATGATGTAAAAGTACTTTGTATATTCTGGGTGATTTGGATCTGAGTGGATGAAACGTTGTTGTTCTGCTCATTCTGTGACTTCTGTAATTACTGTAAACACTTCAATAAAGAACAACTTTCCATCAGCCACGTCTTTCATTTTCACCTTTTCTTTAACAAAACAGTTTTGTGACGTTCAATGTATTTTCCCTGTAGCCGTTAGCATTAGCCACCAAACATCTCACATCATGAACGACTCAGATGTTTCCAGCTGTTCACCCATCGACCACGTTTAGATCATTTACTTTAGATACAAAGTCTAAAAGTGTCGTCCGAGCTAAAAACTAAAAGCTAAATCACGTTCAAGTTTGTGATTTTCATGAGTCTGATTCACAAATTCACATGTAATGGACTTTAAACATCATCGTATGACATGACAAAGAAACCACAGAACAGGATTTAAATACCGTGAAACATGTCATGCTGCCTTCACTTTACTGAATGTTAGCATCGTTAGCATCGCTAGCATCATTAGCATCATTAGCGTCGTTAGTATCGCTAGCATCGTTAGTGTCATTAGCATCGTTAGCATTGTTAACTTGATTAGCGCCGCTAACGTCATTAGCATCGTTAGCATCATTAGCATAGTTAGCATCATTAGCATAGTTAGCGTCGTTAGCGTCATTAGAATCGTTAGCATCGTTAGCGTCGTTAGCGTCGTTAGCATCGTTAGCATCGCTAGCGTCGTTAGTGTCATTATCATCGTTAGCATCGTTAACGTCGCTAGCGTCGTTAGCATCGCTAGCATCGTTAATGTCGTTAGCGTCGGTAGCGTCGTTAGCGTCATTAGCATCATTAGCGTCGTTAGCATCGCTAGCGTCGTTAGCGTCATTATCATCGTTAGCATCGTTTACGTCGCTAGCGTCGTTAGCATCACTAGCATCGTTAACGTCGTTAGCGTCGGTAGCGTCGTTAGCGTCATTAGCATCGTTAGCGTCGTTAGCGTCGTTAGCATCGCTAGCGTCGTTAGCGTCATTATCATCGTTAGCATCGTTAACGTCGCTAGCGTCGTTAGCATCGCTAGCATCGTTAACGTCGTTAGCGTCGGCGGCGTCGTTAGCGTCATTAGCATCGTTAGCGCCGTTAGCGTCGTTAGCATTGCTAGCATCATTAACGTCGCTAGCGTCGTTAGCATCGCTAGCATCGTTAGCGTCGTTAGCGTTCTCAATATTATTTTTAGCTTAGCTTCTGTGTCTTCCAGGTTTTTCCCTTGGCTTCTGTTTACATTCGGGACCGCGGAACCGGAAGTAGCTTTTAGCAATAATATTGTTTAATTTAAAGAGACTATACGGAGTTTAAAAATGTTAAAACTAAGTATGTTCCTCCCCCTACATGTTCCTCCATGTCCTCATGTGTAGAATGAGCTCAGACCTGTTCACCACAACTGCCTCTAAGATCCTGCACTGTCAGAAAGTTGTTACTTTTTTGCACGAGCTTAATATAGAAGCTGCAGTTACACATGTGACCTGAGGTGGCAGTAGTGAGTATAAATGGGTAACTTGCATCTAGTCCCTTTAAATCATAGAAAACCATGAATTGTTTATTTATACCGCCAGTCCGCCCCGGGCCATATCGCCCTGGCCTAGACCAACCAACGGGAACATGGGCCTCATTTGCAAAGGAAATTCGTTTTGTGCAAATCAGGGACTGACTGTTCTCTTTCCTGAAACCTTCTCCACTGTTTCCTCTGAGTCAAGTTGTTTAGGAATGGCTACAGGAGTTGAGCTGTTTCACTTGGTTTGAGCGGTTGTGGTGAGTGCTTTGGCTCTCTTAATGGATCTCTCTTCTGAAGTCTTTTCGTTCAGAATGGAGATGCTACTCTAGCTTCCTTCTGCATGAACTTTGTGAAGTGAGCAAAGCCGGGATATTCTTGACTTTTGTCCATCTCATCCACAACAATACGACTCCATCTTTGTGTTATCCAATCGGGTAGTTTCTTGAGTAGCTTGTGATTTGTGAATCTCTAGACCCTTGACTTGAGGAATAGCCTCAGCACAACTTTGTAGAAAATCTGCAAACTCTCTCAGTGCTAGAGGGTCATTGGCATTTATTTCGGGCCAGTTCACAAGCTTTCCTTCTGAAGGCTCTTTGAACCATGAATGGACTGCCATACCTTTCCTGTGGTACATTCCAAATGCCTTCATGTGCCTGCTCAGTGTTACGGTAGAAGTATCCCTCCACAGCTTTCTTTGCTTCACCTGCAAGATAACTCTTTAGATACAACATTTCTTCACATACAGGTAGCGGTTTATTGCCTGCTAATGCCATGAGCGATACCTTCCAGTCCACAAACTTTAGGGGAGCGCCACTAAATGTTGCGTGCTCAGGTAGGGGAAGGCGGCTCAGTGTCAGAGAACTTGCAAGGGTTCAGGGATCATACACTCTTACTCGAGCAGCTGCCACCTTTACCTCACTGTCTGCCTTTAGTGGCTGTAGCTTCGATTTCTCCTCCTCTATCTTTGCCTGTATTTCAAGCTCCTCTTTGTTGAATATTGCAAGTGCCAGAGATTCCTTCATCTTCCAATCACACTCCATTTGAATAACTTTAGCTTCCTGTGCAAGTATTTCTTTAGCGACACTGGCCTGCTCTGCTCTGGCAGCAAGGTCAGCTTCTGCATCTACACGATTATCCAAAGTAGTAGATTTCTTTGATGTGGCAACAGAAAGGACTGTTTCAGTGTTAGTTTCTCCAAACACTGAGCCAGACTCTCCCTTATTTAGTATCTGACTCTTTCCTTTTCAAGACGATCGTTAAAGGCTTCCTCAACAGTATCTTGTCGTTTTTGAATAAGCTCACGTATTTCCGTAGTAATCACACTGCACGTGTAGCGTTTGTGGTCGGATAAAGACACTGAGAGGGTATTTTCTCGCCGTTTATTGTTCTCTGAAATCACGCCATTCTTTGTGGGGCAAAATCTAATAAGGACCCGCAAGGCCCCCCCGAGCTGCCCTCCCCCCGTGCGTGTCCGTTCCCAAAGTATCTCCTGATCAAAATTACATTTTTACATTACACTTCTTGTATGTTAAATAAAATATTAATTTAGTGTTAATTACAAAAATAAATTAATGGGTGGTGTTTTATACTCATGGGCATCTATTACCAATCTATCACCATTTGTCCCACACACGCATCCATCCTTTTAACTATTTCTGGAGTTAAAGAGTGGTTACGACGGACGGGCTCGTAGTTTAGTTGGACTACATTGTGCTTATCTCTAATGTCATGACTGGATTTATTGAGTCCTTCAAGGGAGCAAGCAGGGAAGCCTCGCCCACACTCACCTTCAGCGTCCTGGTCCAGCCTGAAGCCTCGTTGGTCTTGTATGAAGAAAAGGTCCCGTCACTTTGAATGTCCACTCGGTGTAATAGTCCGTCCTTTCCGTTTTCTGCCCCTGCTCCAACTACGTTCCCACCCTAGGTGAGGGCGGGGACGTAGATCGATCTGTAAATCGAGAGCTTTGCCTCGACTCAGCTCCCTCTTCACCACGACAGACCGATACAGCGACCGCATCACTGCTGACGCCGCACCGATCCGTCTGTCCATCTCACGCTCCATCCGTCCCTCACTGAGAACAAGACCTGAGATACTTGAACTCCTCCACTCGAGGTAAGGACTCCCCACCGACCTGAAGAGGGGAAGGAGAACCATGGCCTCAGATTTGGAGGTGCTGATCCTCATCCCGGCCGCTACACACTCGGCTGCAAACCGCCCCAGGGCAGCTGAAGGTCCATCAGAACAACATCATCCGCAAACAGCAGAGATGAGACTCTGAGGCTCCCAAACCGGACGCCCTCCGGCCCCTGAGGAGACCAACACGCACCGGGAACAGGTCTGACTTACTGCCGGCAATGAACCAAGCTCCTGCTGCTAATACAGGGAACGGACAGCCCTTAGCAGAGGGCCCCGGACCCCATACTCCCGGATCACCCCCCACAGGGCAACACGAGGGCCCCGGACCCCATACTCCCGGATCACCCCCCACAGGGCAACACGAGGGCCCCGGACCCCATACTCCCGGAGCACCCCCCACAGGGCACCACGAGGGACGCGGTCGAACGCTTTCTCCAGGTCCACAAAACACATGTGGACTGGTTGGGCGAACTCCCACGAACCCTCGAGCACCCGATGAAGGGTGTAGAGTTGGTCCAGTGTGCCACGACCAGGACGAAAACCGCATTGTTCCTCCTGAAGGTTCAACTATCGGCCGGATCCTCCTCTCCAGCACCCTGGAGTAGACCTTACCGGGGAGGCTAAGGAGGGTGATTCCTCTGTAATTGGAACACACCCTCCGATCCCCCTTCTTAAAGAGAGGGACCACCACCCCGGTCTGCCAATCCAGAGGCACTGTCCCCCCGACCGCCACGCGATGTTGCAGAGACGTGTCAGCCAAGACAGTCCTACAACATCCAGAGACTTAAGGTACTCAGGGCGAATCTCATCCACCCCCGGAGCCACCGAGGAGCTTTCTCACCACCTCGGTGACTTCAGCCCCGGTGATGGGCGAGCCCACCTCCGAGTCCTCAGCCTCTGCTTCCTCATTGGAAGACGTGACGGCGGGATTGAGGAGGTCCTCGAAGTCCTCCTTCCACCGCCCGACGACATCCCCAGTCGAGGTCAGCAGCCCCCCACCCGCACTGTACACAGTGTTTATGAAGCACTGCTTCCCCCTCCTGAGGCGCCGGATGGTTTGCCAGAATCTCCTCGAGGCCGACCGATAGTCTTCCTCCATGGCCTCCCCGAACTCCTCCCAGACCCGAGTTTTAGCCTCCGCGACCGCACGAGCCGCAGCACGCTTGGCCTGCCGGTACCTCTCTGCTGCCTCAGGAGTCCCACAAGCCAACAAGGCCAGGTAGGACTCCTTCTTCAGCTTGACGGCATCCCTTACTTCCGGGCGCCACCACTGGGTTCGGGGATTGCCGCCGCGACAGGCACCAGAGACCTTACGGCCACAACTACGAGCAGCCGCATCGACAATGGAGGAGGAGAACAGAGTCCACTCGGACTCCATGTCCCCCGCCTCCCCCGGAATCTGGGTGAAGCTCTTCCGGAGGTGGGAGTTGAAGACCCCACTGACAGAGGGATCCACCAGACGTTCCCAGCAGACCCTCACAACACGCTTGGGCCTGCCAGGTCTGACCGGCTTCCTCCCCTGCCAGCGGATCCAGCTCACCACCAGGTGGTGATCGGTTGACAGCTCAGCCCCTCTCTTCACCCGAGTGTCCGAGACTCGCGGCCGGAGGTCAGACGACACAACTACAAAGTCGATGCCTCAGACCAGTTTTTAGTAAAGTTAATGCCTATTTTTGCGGTTTTGACTAGAAGTTTTGTTTTGTTTTTTAAACATTTGATTGGGCAATCCCTGCTTGATCTGCTTGTATGGACGGCGCACCACTGGTAAACACACACGTCCACAAAGACATTTTTTTTTTACATTAAATAGAGCTGTTAAAGAAATAGAATAGATTTTTTTTTTTCTGCTTTGCTGTGAAATTGCAAGGCCGGGTAGCAGCGTCCCCTTACAGGCTGATGGCCCTCAAGCCAGCAGCCCTTCTGTGCTCCTCCAGAATGGACCTATGGCCAGTCCGCCCCGGGCCATATCGCCCTGGCCTAGACCAACCAAAGGGAACATGGGCCTCATTTGCAAAGGAAATTAGTTTTGTGCAAATCAGGGACTGACTGTTCTGTTTCCTGAAACCTTCTCCAGTGTTTCCTCTGAGTCACTACAGTCTGTGAGTGATAAACATCCATGAGCATCACCATTTTATCTTCTCTCTGTGGCTTCAGGTGGATCATCATGGCGTCCAGACGTGAGCAGGACCTGAGCTGTCCCATCTGCTGTGAGCTCTTCAGAGATCCTGTGGTTCTGAGCTGCAGCCACAGCTTCTGTAAGGTCTGTTTGGAGAACTGGTGGAAGGACAAACCCCAGAAGACCTGTCCAGTCTGTACCAGAAGGTCCTCAAGGGAGAATCCTCCACTGAGTCTGGCTCTGAAGAACCTGGTGGAGACGTTCACAGAGGAGAGAAGGCAAACATCTCCATCTCCAGCACAGCAGGAGTGCAGTCTTCACTCTGAGAAGCTGCGGCTCTTCTGTGAGGACCATCAGGACCTGATCTGCCTGGTCTGCAGAGACTCCAGGACTCACAAAGACCACAGCTTCAGACCCATCGAGGAGGCGGCTCAGGAGCTGAGAGAGCAGCTGAGGAGAGACCTCACACCTGTACAGGAGAACCTGAAGGTAAGAGACCTCACACCTGTACAGGAGAACCTGAAGGTAAGAGACCTCACACCTGTACAGGAGAACCTGAGGGTAAGAGACCTCACACCTGTACAGGAGAACCTGAAGGTAAGAGACCTCACACCTGTACAGGAGAACCTGAGGGTAAGAGACCTCACACCTGTACAGGAGAACCTGAGGGTAAGAGACCTCACACCTGTACAGGAGAACCTGAGGGTAAGAGACCTCACACCTGCTGCTCCAGTCAGTGAAATGTGTCCACAGAGCTCTCTCTCTCTGATGTTTCTCCTCAGGTCCTGGTTCTTTCTATCTCTTGTAGGGTATGAGGGTTTATTAATCAATTAATTTGTTTATTAATTAATGAATAGGTTGAAGATTAGCCTTAAAATTTAATGGGGCACCAGTTCGAAAAGCAAACAAATTCAAAGTAAGAACAGGAGGCTAAACTACAGATTTATCTGAAGGAAGTGAGGTCTTGGACGTACACATTGACCCTTCGTCTGGAATAATAAACACAGACATTACCAAACAAACTGTGGTTTATGGAGGTTTAATGATCAGAATCAATTAACAGACGGCATTAAATATTAAAGTACAAACAGAATAACCTAGAAGGAACAGGATGACTAATCAGATCAAATGTTCTAGAATTGTATCTGAAAGTCAGTAAGTTTGTGTGTGTACAGGTTATGTGAGTCTTATTGAGCCAGGTCTGTGAGATGCGCTTACGACCGTGAGAGAAAGGTTTTCCACGCCAACTGTGGTCCGGCGTTCCAAAGTCCTGGTGTTCGACGGCCTGTGGTCGTGGTCTTTCGGGTGGTGATTCTCAAGCTGATGAGGCGGGCGGGGGGGGGGGGGGGCGAGGCGGGAGGCGGGGGGGGGGGGGGCGGGAGTCTCTCTCCGGCTCCTCTGGGCCTTGGGGGTTTAGCTTGACATGCTAGACTCAATATTTATTTATTTATTTATTGACCTTTATTTAACCAGGATAGTCCCACTGAGATTAAGAATCTCTTTTTCAGGGGAGTCCTGGCCCTAGAGGGGAATCTATTGTACATGTTTTTAGTGGTAGGGGAAACCTGAGTACCCGGAGGAAACCTACACAGACACGGGGAGAACATGCAAACTCCACACAGAAAGGCCCGGTCCAGGTGGGAATCGAACCCGGGACCTTCTAGCTGTGAGGCGTGAGCGCTAACCGTGTTGCCCTAATATGGTTGCGCTGAAAGCTCAGCGATCAAAAATGTTGTTGTCTTGTAGGAAAAATGCAAATGTTCTTAAAAGAAGTAACTGGTAGTTACAAAATCACGTCCAATGACGGGTTCAAACTTAAAGATTCTTTTGGTCCATCTGAGACAAAGAGAGGTCAGAGTTCAGCGGGGGATGTACCATGTGCTTATCCTGCCGTCTCTCCTTCTTCTGTCCAACTCACACAAGAAGCATTTTGTTTTTATTACTGGGTCTCTCTCCTTGTACCCATCCTTTATACCGGGGGCGGCCCCTTTGTCTCTGTGGGACTCGACCAATCGATTCAGTCCGTAACTTGATCTGACCGGGACCCAAGTCACAGTGGGAGGAGGCTTATTCTTAGGAGAGAATTCAGGAAATACATTTCTATTGTAATAACATTAACAAACTTCACAAACTTTCCAAATGCATTACCGACATTTGGACAGTATGTTTGTACTTTGCATCTTTGTTGACCTGGGGAAGAATTCATCATTAGAACAGATCGGTCGAGTTCATTCTCACTGTCCATGAATTAAAGAATTGGATTATTACTCAAATCGGACGTTTGAGATTCAGTCTTTAGTCCAATTCGAAGGTCAATAAAGAGTTCTCGTCTCTGGTTGTGAAGGTTAAAGGATAAGATCATCACAGTCTTCTTGTCCTGAACTGTGTTCGATCTGATCAGCCCTTCACAAGACAGGAAGTGAAGACATTCCAAAGCCATAAAATGGCCTGGGGGTTTTGCTCATCTCTGGTATGCGGTAACCATGGTAGGTCACCCTCACACGCTACACTCTATCTGATGTTTCTCCTCAGGTCCTGGTTCTTTCTAACTCTCTCTGATGTTTCTCCTCAGGTCCTGGCTCTTTCTAACTCTCTCTGATGTTTCTCCTCAGGTCTTGGTTCTTTCTAACTCTCTCTGATGTTTCTCCTCAGGTCCTGGTTCTTTCTAACTCTCTCTGATGTTTCTCCTCAGGTCCTGGTTCTTTCTAACTCTCTCTGATGTTTCTCCTCAGGTCCTGGTTCTTTCTAACTCTCTCTGATGTTTCTCCTCAGGTCCTGGCTCGGAGCAGAGCACAGTTGGAGTCTTCAGCGCCTCATATCACGGCCCAGGCCCGACGCGCTCAGACACAGATCAGAGCTCAGTTTGAGAAGCTGCACCAGTTCCTGAGGGAGGAGGAAGAGTCCAGGATGAAGGCTCTGAGGGAGGAAGAGGAGCAGAAGACTCAGAGGATGAAGGACATGATGGCGGCCGTGAGCAGAGACATGGAGGCCGTGTCCCAGAGCGTCTCAGAGACAGAGGAGCTGCTGAGAGCAGCAGACGCCTCCTTCCTGCTCCAGTACAAGACTGCAGCAAAGAGGCTGCAGCAGCGCCCCCTGGTGGAGGACATGGGACCAGGAGCTCTGATAGACCAGGCCAAACATCTGGGCAACCTGGGCTTCAACATCTGGAGGAACATGAAGAGCCTGGTGCAGTTCTACCCTGTGATTCTGGATCCAAACACTGCAGGAGCTCGTGTGATCCTGTCTGAAGATCTGAGCTCAGTGAGAGCAGGAGAAGCTCAGGAGGTCCCACAGAATCCAGGGAGAAGAGGAAAGTATTGTGTTCTTGGATCTGAGAAGTTTGTCTCAGGGACTCACAGCTGGGACGTGGAGGTCGGGGAGAGTGAGGACTGGGATGTGGGTGTGAGTGAGTTTGTTCAAGGAAGATATGGCACTGAGGAGAGAAGGTGGTACATAGAGTTCTCTTTTGGTGATTACTCAGCCTGGTCTCCCTCGGTCCCAGGTAAACTTCTCTCAGAGAAGAAGAAGCTGCAGAGAGTCCGAGTGAAGCTGGACTTTGACACAAAAACACTGACCTTCACTGACCCCGACACAAACACAGACCTCCACACAGTCACAGGGTTCATCTCTGAGGGACTGAGACCAGATTTACACACATCTCAGGACGTTCCTCTGAAGATCTTACCGAGGAACATCACTGTGACAGAGTAGAACCTACAGCTCTGTGTTTCTCTCCTTAACCCTCGTAGTTCCTTCACCTGATGACATCACGAGGTGGTGATCTGTCAGTGCTCAGATTGCCTCCAGATGATGTAAAAGTACTTTGTATATTCTGGGTGATTTGGATCTGAGTGGATGAAACGTTGTTGTTCTGCTCATTCTGTGACTTCTGTAATTACTGAAACCACTTCAATAAAAAACAACTTTCCATCAGCCACGTCTTTCATTTCCACCTTTTCTTTAACAAAACAGTTTTGTGACGTTCAATGTATTTTCCTTGTAGCCGTTAGCATTAGCCACCAAACATCTCACATTATGAATGAATCAGATGTTTTCAGCTGTTCACCCATCGACCACGTTTAGATCATTTACTTTAGATACAAAGTCTAAAAGTGTCGTCCGAGCTAAAAACTAAAAGCTAAATCACGTTCAAGTTTGAGTCTGATTCACAAATTCACATGTAATGGACTTTAAACATCATCGTATGACATGACAAAGAAACCACAGAACAGGATTTAAATACCGTGAAACATGTCACGCTGCCTTCACTTTACTGAACGTTAGCATCGCTAGCATCGTTAGCATCATTGGCATTGTTAGCATCGTTAGCGTCATTAGCATCATTAGCATAGTTAGCGTCGTTAGCGTCATTAACATCGTTAGCATCGTTAGCGTCGTTAGCATCGTTAGCATCGTTAGCATCGTTAGCGTCGTTAGCGTCGTTAGCATCGTTAGCATCGTTAGCGTCGTTAGCGTCATTAGCATCGTTAGCATCGTTAGCGTCGTTAACATTGCTAGCATCGTTAACGTCGTTAGCGTCATTAGCATCGTTAGCATCGTTAGCATCGTTAGCGTCGTTAGCGTCATTAGCATCGTTAGCATCGTTAGCGTCGTTAGCATCGCTAGCATCGTTAACGTTGTTAACGTAGTTACGTCATTAGCATCATTAGCGTCGTTAGCGTCGTTAGCGTTCTCTGTTCATGTAAACGCTTATTTCTGTACAAAACATTCCCCAAAACAAAAGAGCAGAGACCCCTCCCCCTCAGAGGCCCCTCCCCCCCAGAGCCAGAGACCCCTCCCCCCCAGAGCCAAAGGAAAAGCCCGTATGTACAGCACAAACCCATGAACAAAGTCTTTATTGCTGATTCCCAAATATGTGAAAGAGAAAAGACCTGAGAATAAACTAACCCCAACTGACCCCGCCCACATTGAGTGTGTGTGTGTGTGTGTGTGTGTGTGTGTGTGTGTGTGTGTGTGTGTGTGTGTGTGTGTGTGTGTGTGTGTGTGTGTGTGTGTGTGTGTGTGTGTGTGTGTGTGTGTGTGTGTGCGTGCGTGCGTGTGCGTGCGTGTGTGTGTGTGTGTGTGTGCGTACACGTTCGGGAGAGCGATGCAAACAGAGAGGAGATATAGGAGATATAGGAGATTCTTTGAAAGTTACAAATAATTGAACTCATGTTGCTGCAAACACATTAAACATGTTTTTGTCTGAGAGTAAAAAGTTTAGTAAAGAGTATTTCACTGTGATGGAGATGAAGGTGAAGGTTATTTTTACAATATTATTTTTAGCTTATCTTCAGGTTTTTCCCTGGCTTCTGTTTACAGAAGCCAGGGAAAAAAAGCAATAATATAGCTTTTAGCAATTTTATTGCTAAAAGCTATAATATTGTTATAATATAACAATATTATAGCTTTTAGCAATAATATTGTTTAATCTAAAGAGACTATACGGAGTTTAAAAATGTTAAAACTAAGTATGTTCCTCCCCCTACATGTTCCTCCATGTCCTCATGTGTAGAATGAGCTCAGACCTGTTCACCACAACTGCCTCTAAGATCCTGCACTGTCAGAAAGTTGTTACTTTTTTGCACGAGCTTAATATAGAAGCTGCAGTTACACATGTGACCTGAGGTGGCAGTAGTGAGTATAAATGGGTAACTTGCATTTAGTCCCTTTAAATCATAGAAAACCATGAATTGTTTATTTATACCGCCAGTCCGCCCCGGGCCATATCGCCCTGGCCTAGACCAACCAAAGGGAACATGGGCCTCATTTGCAAAGGAAATTAGTTTTGTGCGAATCAGGGACTGACTGTTCTCTTTCCTGAAACCTTCTCCACTGTTTCCTCTGAGTCACTACAGTCTGTGAGTGATAAACATCCATGAGCATCACCATTTTATCTTCTCTCTGTGGCTTCAGGTGGATCATCATGGCGTCCAGACTGGAGCAGGACCTGAGCTGTCCCATCTGCTGTGAGCTCTTCAGAGATCCTGTGGTTCTGAGCTGCAGCCACAGCTTCTGTAAGGTCTGTTTGGAGAACTGGTGGAAGGACAAACCCCTGAAGACCTGTCCAGTCTGTACCAGAAGGTCCTCAAGGCCTTTTGCACAACCAGGCGAGGAGCCAGCACCGAATAAGTGGACAGCCATTCTGTGCTCTTTGGGCTCTGTGTCCGATTGGCCGTTTTCCCACCACAGGAATCTCAAATATTTGCGCATCTCAGTGCAGACAAAGAGCTGGTGGAACATCTTTTGGATGTCACAGATTATGGAAACTCTTTCTCTTCGAAAGCCACATAATACTCCCACCAACGAGTTAGTCATATCAGGGCCGGTGAGGAGTGAATCGTTCAATGAGATGTGTGACGAAGTGACTTCACTTGTCCCTGTATATATACATATATATATATATATATATATATATATATATATATATATATATATATATATATATATATATATGTATATATATACACATATTAATATATATACAAATATTAACCTCCTGTACTCACAAGGGTTTATCTAAGTTAAGGGTATTCTTTTCTCTTTGTTTCTACTTGGGATGTGTTTGGGGAGGGGCCGCCCAGACATCTCCATTTATGGTTTCCAGTGGTGATGTCACTGATGATGTCATCGACACATCATCAGCCTGTAGCATTTTGAAATGTATGTTAAGAAGTGACTTATCCGGTTATTTGACTTTGTTAAGTAATGTTGAGTTCCCGAACACTGCTGGTGCAGGTGTGTGTGAGACCCATGGCCTGAAGAGATGTCCTGGGTTATTGTAATTCTGTCAGTGAGGTGATTGGCCATTGTTTTAGGCAGGTGTGTGCTGTTTTGGGGGAAAGGCTGGAGGTGATGTGAGACCTGAACAAAGTCTGGAGCAGAGCACTGTAAATACATTTTGCCACGCAGGAAAAATGAACTTTGTCTTCTGACGTTTCCTTTAAAAGCCACTTTGGTCACTCACCGCTACACTACCTCACAAGATGCTGCAAAACTTACTGAACAATCACAAACTACTCGCAACTTGTGAGCTTCTTCGGGTGGTCCCCCCGTGGTGTGGGATGTACCACAAGGTCTCGTTCTCAGGTCCAAGAAGGGCCAGTTCGGCATCACCGTTACCAATAGTGTCTCTCATGAAGGCTTTAACCTTTAACCTCTTGTTATGTGGAAGGTCTGGTGGGAGATTGTCTTTGAAGGGGAGGGGCATCTCGTCGTGCCCGTCTGGCCTTTGCACTATTGTGTCACTCAGAAGTTGAATGAAGCGCACATCATCTTGAGACACATCCTTGTCCTCATAGTTTCTCTCATTGAAGTCTGACTAAAAGACTTTTAGCACATCAGTCGCTGACGGTGTTGGGACTTCTTTCACTTTGATACGATAGCTCTGATTGCCTTGTCTGTCTAAGTGGGATTTGCTGACCCAATGATACTCCAGCCCAGTGTAGTTCTTTGAGCAAACGGCTCCTTAACATTTCCAGTAACTTCCTCTAGAGGCGCTAGGGCTGATGGGCAGTCATAGCCAATCAACAACCCCACATCACAATCTTGGAGTGGCTTCATTTCATTGGCTAAGGCTTTTAGGTGTGGCCACTGAAGTGCAGTTTCTCTGGTGGGAATATGGGACTTGTCAACAGGGATAAAATCTGGAGAGTAAGCTTGATCTATTTGGACGTGGGCATCAGAGTCAAACCCACACACTTGCAAGTTGCAGGCAAGTTTACTCGCTACTACAGTGTCGACAGAGGTCATTGTACTTAGTTTTAACTGCACTGGTTTAGAATCAACATTCAGTTCAGAGGCCAAATCTCCGAAAACAAGAGACGAGTCACTTTGGGTATGGAGTAAAGCATAGGTGAGTATTTCCCTTTAGGCTGTGAGGCAGCTGAGATGAAGACTGGTACTGGATGTGGCAGATGTTTTCCTTGTTAGTACGTGAGCCATGACTTTGTGTACTCCTTTATTTGTACTTTCCTCTGTGTTTGCACTTTGTCCTGAGACATTCTCAGTTTCCTTTTGCTTTGGTTCTTGTACCTTTTCTATGTGCAGACATGTTGGGTGCGTCGGCTGCACTTACCACAGGAGTGGCTTTGCATGTTTTAGTCACGTGGCCCTTTCTTAGGCATCCGAAGCACAGGTGATTTTCACGAGTGAATGTTGTCTGTTCGTCCATAGTGTTTGCTGTAAATGTAGAACATTTCACTTTGCCGTGAGTGTCGTCTCTGCAAAACAAACAAGGTAACTTTTGTTTAGGAATGGCTACAGGAGTTGAGCTGTTTCACTTGGTTTGAGCGGTTGTGGTGAGTGCTTTGGCTCTCTTAATGGATCTCTCTTCTGAAGTCTTTTCGTTCAGAATGGAGATGCTACTCTAGCTTCCTTCTGCATGGACTTTGTGAAGTGAGCAAAGCCGGGATATTCTTGACTTTTGTCCATCTCATCCACAACAATACGACTCCATCTTTGTGTTATCCAATCGGGTAGTTTCTTGAGTAGCTTGTGATTTGTGAATCTCTAGACCCTTGACTTGAGGAATAGCCTCAGCACAACTTTGTAGGAAATCTGCAAACTCTCTCAGTGCTAGAGGGTCATTGGCATTTATTTTCGGTGGTCAAACCGCCTTTGCTCTGCCCAATCCCGTCAGACCTTGGAAGCTCAGCAGGGAAGGGCCTGGTCGGTGCTTGGATGGGAGACCGTTTAGTAACACCAGGAAGCTTAGCGAATGTAGTGAGTGAGTGGTTGGTGGTGGTCGGAGGGGCCGATGGCGCAGACTGGTTGCCTCGCTTCCGTCAGTCTACCCCAGGGCAGCTGTGGCTACAATAGTAGCTTACCACCACCGGGTATGGAGTGAATGAATAGTGCAATGTAAAGCGTCTTTGAGTGTCCAGAAAAGCACTACATAAAACCGATGCATTATTATTATTATTATTATTTTGGGCCAATTCACAAGCTTCCTTCTGAAGGCTCTTTGAACCATGAATGGACTGCCATACCCTTCCTTCTGCCATCTCCGTCCTCGCCTAAGCCAGCCTGTGCTTCCTCCTCGTTACCCGCTCCTCTGCTTCAAATGGTTCAGTGTCCAATAAAAGCCCATGGTCCGCCACCAGCCGCCACGCTCAATGGATAAAAACTAGGTTAAAACAGCCTGCCACAGGTGTGAGGGTCCAGGTGATTAAAAACAGGAAATAGAAAGCACAGCAACGCACCACGATAAAAACACTTCAAAATAAAAGCACGCACACAAATCAAATCAAATGTGCAAAATGCTGCGTGCAAATGTATCACCCTGTGACATCTGGGTTCACCTTTCCACAAGTTTGTGCTTTAACTTTAAGACTTTGGACACAACGCTCAGCTCAGACATTTACACCTTTTCAAAACTGAGTAAAGCAATCATACTTATGACAAAACGTTACAAGCTTGAATACTGCTGATGCACTACGAGGCTTCCTACTCAGAAGGTGATGGTAAACAGATCCATACAGTTTAAGAGATTGCATTGACTCAATAATAACTTCAGGTAAGCTAACTTGTGATTAGCAACAGTCTTTGCTTAGCATTACACCAAGCTTTCCAATGTAAGCAAACCGAGAACTCAAATGGCGGCTGGCGTAGACTTTTGGCTGGCAGATCCACTGGCCACACAGGGGATCCGACATGGCATGGACACCGGCTGGATGGGTCTTCTCACTCTCTGCGTCGACTTGTCGCTCATTAGCGATCGAGTTCTCACTGTAGCGGCCCCAGGAATGAATGAAACGGAGAGTTTCGAACGGGTGCAGCAGTTTTTTACTGTTGGCTGCATCAACATAACGCACCGTGAAAACTACAAAATAAACACAGAAAATATGATAATTAAACATGTGCGCACGGGACGAAAAAGTCTGTTGACTTCCGGGTAAGCGAACAAGAACTAGGCGTGAGCGCCCTCTAGTGCAGGGGTTCTCAACCTTTTGGAGCCGCGACCCCCATTATAACAGGTAAAGGGGTTCGTGACCCCCCACCCGGGATATTGTTAAATAGTGGAGATAAGTTCTCATAATGTTGTTTATAGGACCGCATTTTATTTTTTTTATTTTTTATTATTATTTTTTATTTGTTTCATGTCTTTTAATTTCATTTAATTTTATTTATTTATTTATTTTCGGGGGGGTTAATGTTTTTTTTTTTTGGGGGGGGGGGATCAAAGACCTTTGTTGTTCTGACTTGTCAATAAACAAAAAGTAAAAAAAAAAAAAAATGTCTGAAATAAAATTCCTGAAACTATGAACAAATAATGGCCCTCTGGTACAATAACACATGCTACAATAAAACATTAGATTATACACTAACGAAAATATGTATATTTTATCTGAATGATCTGGCGACCCCCCAAATTTGTCTCGCGACCCCTATGGGGGTCCCGACCCCCAGGTTGAGAACCACTGCTCTAGTGGACAACTAACGTACATTTACATGATTACTTCCATTATTGTAGCATTTTTAGACCATTTTAAACGTATGAAATGACTGATGAAATATTTGTTAAAGAATAAACTGCCTTAAAGGAAACACAACAGCTGTAAATGAATTTTCCCCATCGGCTAAAGGCTTTGAGTTTGAAGTATTTTGTCAGGTGTAAATTATATCATTAAATATATGTACCGTGATATACATTTTTGGCCATATTCAGGGGCGGACTGGGACTAAAAAACGGCCCTGGACTCTGAGCAGCCCGGCCCAAGTTAGTGTAAACACCAGTGGCGTGTGGTGACATTTTGAGTTTGGTAAGCAGTGGCCTGGGACTTAAGGAGGGAGACCCCCCCCCTCTAGGAAAATTTAAAAATCATATCTGATGTATTTTAAGTGCACCCGCGGGAAAATAAAAACAATGCGCTGTTTAGATGATGCGATCACGATGCCCGAAAATCTGTATAAAATACACTAGTTATTAGTTAATATTTTAGCAATGTGATGCAAAATAAATGAATAACTGTATTTATGGTATTAACTACTGTAGGCCTATGTTTGTTTACTTTCCAAAATACTAAGACCCCCCATCAATGTGTCTCCAGTCTACAAACATTTATATTATTGCTGGAGCCTCGCCCACTCTCACCTTCAGCGTCCTGGTCCAGCCTGAAGCCTCGTTGGTCTTGTATGAAGAAAAGGTCCCGTCACTTTGAATGTCCACTCGGTGTAATAGTCCGTCCTTTCCGTTTTCTGCCCCTGCTCCAATTACGTTCCCACCATAGGTGAGGGTGGGAACGTAGATCGATCTGTAAATCGAGAGCTTTGCCTCGACTCAGCTCCCTCTTCACCACGACAGACCGATACAGCGACCGCATCACTGCTGACGCCGCACCGATCCGTCTGTCCATCTCACGCTCCATCCGTCCCTCACTCGTGAACAAGACCCCGAGATACTTGAACTCCTCCACTTGAGGTAAGGACTCCCCACCGACCTGTAGAGGGGAAGGAGAACCATGGCCTCAGATTTGGAGGTGCTGATCCTCATCCCGGCCGCTCCACACTCGGCTGCAAACCAGAGCAGCTGAAGGTCCAACAGAACAACATCGTCCGCAAACAGCAGAGATGAGACTCTGAGGCTCCCAAACCGGACGCCCTCCGGCCCCTGAGGAGACCAACACGCACCGGGAACAGGTCTGACTTACTGCCGGCAATGAACCAAGCTCCTGCTGCTCATACAGGGAACGGACAGCCCTTAGCAGAG
This sequence comes from Gobius niger, assembly GCF_951799975.1. Taxonomy (NCBI): domain Eukaryota; kingdom Metazoa; phylum Chordata; class Actinopteri; order Gobiiformes; family Gobiidae; genus Gobius; species Gobius niger. Next base: position 183,570 of record NW_027639330.1, read on the forward strand.
GGCCCCGGACCCCATACTCCCGGAGCACCCCCCACAGGGCACCACGAGGGCCCCGGACCCCATACTCCCAGAGCACCCCCCATAGGGCACCACGAGGGCCCCGGACCTCATACTCCCGGAGCACGCTTTCTCCAGATCCACAAAACACATGTGGACTGGTTGGGCGAACTCCCACGAGCCCCCCGGAGCCTCACCACCTCGGTGACTTCAGCCCCGGTGATGGGCGAGCCCACCTCCGAGTCCCCAGCCTCTGCTTCCTCATTGGAAGACGTGACGACGGGATTGAGGAGGTCCTCGAAGTCCTCCTTCCACCGCCCGACGACATCCCCAGTCGAGGTCAGCAGCCCCCCACCCGCACTGTACACAGTGTTGGTGAAGCACCGCTTCCCCCTCCTGAGGCGCCGGACGGTTTGCCAGAATCTCTTCGAGGCCACCACGGGGTCGTACTCCCACAGGAAAAATGATGGCAAAGGCCGAAACTTTAGATCCACCTTTTTATTTTTAGTGCAGCAAGGAAAAAAAAGTATTTACAAAAAGAAACCAAACTCTTACAAATTCAAGGCCTCAGACCACAGCCCTCTCCAGACTCCAACAACCAACAGAGCCCAAATGCTCCCCTTTAATACCCCCCAGCCCCTCCTCCGGGCAGACCAACACTAATTGAAGGGGGTTATTAAACAATTACACAGGGAGACACAAAAACAAAGAAAATAATACAAAATATTCACACCACTCTAATGAAAATAACATTCTTTACAAAGGCCAACAGAAACTCACATACAAACACAAGAAATCACAAAACCATTACAAACGGACGAAATGGATTAGCCCGGGTCACGTGGTTGGCCCCAGCGCGCCACCACGGGCTACATGACGCGGCCCAGGAAGTGCCTCTGTTTGGCCACACTACTCGAGGCGACCGACTGACGGGACAGCAGGAGCAGGTGAGAAAGTGGTGTGGCATGTAGGCAACGAGTGTGCACCCTCGTGCGCTACAGCCGGGAAAACCAGTGTTACGGAGGGACAGTTTGTATGACGCATGACCGCGGGATGCATGTGAGGGCTGCGGGAACCAGTCTTGGAGCGAGAGCGCGCCCGAGCGCTCCCAGCGCCAGCACTCTCCCAGGAGAGGGGAGAGGAAGAGGCGCGCAGGGACAGAGAGTGACGAGGTGACTACTGGCGCCCCGTCACTCTGTGCAATTGCAAGGCCGGGTAGCAGCGCCCCCTTACAGGCTGATGGCCCTCAAGCCAGCAGCCCTTCTGTGCTCCTCCAGAATGGACCTATGGCCAGTCCGCCCCGGGCCAAATCGCCCTGGCCTAGACCAACCAAAGGGAACATGGGCCTCATTTGCAAAGGAAATTAGTTTTGTGCAAATCAGGGACTGACTGTTCTCTTTCCTGAAACCTTCTCCAGTGTTTCCTCTGAGTCACTACAGTCTGTGAGTGATAAACATCCATGAGCATCACCATCTTATCTTCTCTCTGTGGCTTCAGGTGGATCATCATGGCGTCCAGACTGGAGCAGGACCTGAGCTGTCCCATCTGCTGTGAGCTCTTCAGAGATCCTGTGGTTCTGAGCTGCAGCCACAGCTTCTGTAAGGTCTGTTTGGAGAACTGGTGGAAGGACAAACCCCTGAAGACCTGTCCAGTCTGTACCAGAAGGTCCTCAAGGGAGAATCCTCCACTGAGTCTGGCTCTGAAGAACCTGGTGGAGACGTTCACAGAGGAGAGAAGACAAACATCTCCAGCACAGCCTGAGTGCAGTCTTCACTCTGAGAAGCTGCGGCTCTTCTGTGAGGACCATCAGGACCTGATCTGCCTGGTCTGCAGAGACTCCAGGACTCACAAAGACCACAGCTTCACACCCATCGAGGAGGCGGCTCCGGAGCTGAGAGAGCAGCTGTGGAGAGACCTCAAACCTCTACAGGAGAACCTGAGGGTAAGAGACCTCACACCTGCTGCTCCAGTCAGTGAAATGTGTCCACAGAGCTCTCTCTCTCTCTGATGTTTCTCCTCAGGTCCTGGTTCTTTCTATCTCTTGTAGGGTATGAGGGTTTATTAATCAATTAATTTGTTTATTAATTAATTAATAGGTTGTAGATTAGCCTTAAAATTTAACGGGGCACCAGTTCGAAAAGCAAACAAATTCAAAGTAAGAACAGGAGGCTAAACTACAGATTTATCTGAAAGAAGTGAGGTCTTGGACGTACACATGGACCCTTAGTCTGGAATAATAAACACAGACATTACCAAACAAACTGTGGTTTATGGAGGTTTAATGATCAAAATCAATTAACAGACGGCATTAAATATTAAAGTACAAACAGAATAACCTAGAAGGAACAGGATGACTAATCAGATCAAATGTTCTAAAATTGTATCTGAAAGTCAGTAAGGTGGTTTGTGTACACGTTATGTGAGTCTTATTGAGCCAGGTCTGTGAGATGCGCTTACGACCGTGAGAGAAAGGTTTTCCACGCCAACTGTGGTCCGGCGTCCCAAAGTCCTGGTGTTCGACGGCCTGTGGTCGTGGTCTCTCGGGTGGTGATTTTCAAGCTGATGAGGCGGGCGGGGGGGGGGGGCGAGGCGGGGGGGGGGGGGGGGGCGGTGGAGTCTCTCTCCGGCTCCTCTGGGCCTTGGGGGTTTAGCTTGACATGCTAGACTCAATATTTATTTATTTATTGACCTTTATTTAACCAGGATAGTCCCACTGAGATTAAGAATCTCTTTTTCAGGGGAGTCCTGGCCCTAGAGGGGAATCTATTGTACATGTTTTTAGTGGTAGGGGAAACCTGAGTACCCGGAGGAAACCTACGCAGAAACGGGGAGAACATGCAAACTCCACACAGAAAGGCCCGGTCCAGGTGGGAATCGAACCCGGGACCTTCTAGCTGTGAGGCGTGAGCGCTAACCGTGTCGCCCTTATATGGTTGCGCTGAAAGCTCAGCGATCAAAAATGTTGTTGTCTTGTAGGAAAAATGCAAATGTTCTTAAAAGAAGTAACTGGTAGTTACAAAATCACGTCCAATGACGGGCTCAAACTTAAAGATTCTTTTGGTCCATCTGAGACAAAGAGAGGTCAGAGTTCAGCAGGGGATGTACCATGTGCTTATCCTGCCGTCTCTCCTTCTTCTGTCCAACTCCAACTCTCACAAGAAGCATTTTGTTTTTATTACTGGGTCTCTCTCCTTGTACCCATCCTTTATACCGGGGGCGGCCCCTTTGTCTCTGTGGGACTCGACCAATCGATTCAGTCCGTAACTTGATCTGACCGGGACCCAAGTCACAGTGGGAGGAGGCTTATTCTTAGGAGAGAATTCAGGAAATACATTTCTATTGTAATAACATTAACAAACTTCACAAACTTTCCAAATGCATTACCGACATTTGGACAGTATGTTTGTACTTTGCATCTTTGTTGACCTGGGGAAGAATTCATCATTAGAACAGATCGGTCGAGTTCATTCTCACTGTCCATGAATTAAAGAATTGGATTATTACTCAAATCGGACGTTTGAGATTCAGTCTTTAGTCCAATTCGAAGGTCAATAAAGAGTTCTCGTCTCTGGTTGTGAAGGTTAAAGGAGAAGATCATCACAGTCTTCTTGTCCTGAACTGTGTTCGATCTGATCAGCCCTTCACAAGACAGGAAGTGAAGACATTCCAAAGCCATAAAATGGCCTGGGGGTTTTGCTCATCTCTGGTATGCAGTAACCATGGCGGAAAGGGCATAGGTCACCCTCACACGCTACACTCTCTCTGATGTTTCTCCTCAGGTCCTGGTTCTTTCTAACTCTCTCTGATGTTTCTCCTCAGGTCCTGGTTCTTTCTAACTCTCTCTGATGTTTCTCCTCAGGTCCTGGTTCTTTCTAACTCTCTCTGATGTTTCTCCTCAGGTCCTGGTTCTTTCTAACTCTCTCTGATGTTTCTCCTCAGGTCCTGGTTCTTTCTAACTCTCTCTGATGTTTCTCCTCAGGTCCTGGTTCTTTCTAACTCTCTCTGATGTTTCTCCTCAGGTCCTGGTTCTTTCTAACTCTCTCTGATGTTTCTCCTCAGGTCCTGGCTCGGAGCAGAGCACAGTTGGAGTCTTCAGCGCCTCATATCACGGCCCAGGCCCGACGCGCTCAGACACAGATCAGAGCTCAGTTTGAGAAGCTGCACCAGTTCCTGAGGGAGGAGGAAGAGTCCAGGATGAAGGCTCTGAGGGAGGAAGAGGAGCAGAAGACTCAGAGGATGAAGGACATGATGGCGGCCGTGAGCAGAGACATGGAGGCCGTGTCCCAGAGCGTCTCAGAGACAGAGGAGCTGCTGAGAGCAGCAGACGCCTCCTTCCTGCTCCAGTACAAGACTGCAGCAAAGAGGCTGCAGCAGCGCCCCCTGGTGGAGGACATGGGACCAGGAGCTCTGATAGACCAGGCCAAACATCTGGGCAACCTGGGCTTCAACATCTGGAGGAACATGAAGAGCCTGGTGCAGTTCTACCCTGTGATTCTGGATCCAAACACTGCAGGACGTTGTATGATCCTGTCTGAAGATCTGAGCTCAGTGAGAGGAGAAGCTCAGGAGGTCCCACAGAATCCAGGGAGAAGAGGATATTATGTAGTTGGATCTGAGAAGTTTGTCTCAGGGACTCACAGCTGGGACGTGGAGGTCGGGGAGAATAAGGACTGGGCTGTGGGTGTGAGAGGGTTTGTTCAGAGAAGAGGAAAGACTGAGGAGAGAGTTTGGTTCATATGTTTCTATAATCGTAAATACTCAGCCTGTTCTCCCTCTGTCGGTATAAGTCTCTCAGTGAAGAAGCTGCAGAGAGTCCGAGTGAAGCTGGACTTTGGCTCAAAAACCCTGACCTTCACTGACCCCGACACAAACACAGACCTCCACACAGGGTTCATCTCTGAGGGACTGAGACCATATTTATCCACATCTCAGGACGTTCCTCTGAAGATCTTACCGAGGAACATCACTGTGACAGAGTAGAACCTACAGCTCAGTGTTTCTCTCCTTAACCCTCGTAGTTCCTTCACCTGATGACATCACGAGGTGGTGATCTGTCAGTGCTCAGATTGCCTCCAGATGATGTAAAAGTACTTTGTATATTCTGGGTGATTTGGATCTGAGTGGATGAAACGTTGTTGTTCTGCTCATTCTGTGACTTCTGTAATTACTGAAACCACTTCAATAAAAAACAACTTTCCATCAGCCACGTCTTTCATTTCCACCTTTTTAAACCTTTACAGTTTCACTTCCTTGTTGGAAACTGTTGCCGTGACGACCGCGTTGAGTCAAAGAAATGACAGAAACGCCTCAGTACAGACGACACACGTTATGTTCATGTGATGTTTTTTCACTCAAATATTTCCTTTCATTTGACTCAAAGTCATGTTTTTGTGACTGAAACTAAAGTTGTTCCTGAGACTAAAATGTGACTAAAGTCAAAGAAAGTCAAATGATCCAAAGTGAGTTTGAAAAAGCCTCAGATGATTCAGATTCTCTGAGCTTTGCTCATGTGGAGAAACAGGAATAAATATGATTCTAATAAACGTTAGAAACACGAGACTCAAACACAGGAGAAATATTTCACTCAAACTAAACTCAAACGTGTCAGAATCAACACTGATCCAAAACAAGTCTGTGGCAGAAAAGAAAAGTCACAAAGCTGTGCTTTTATTGTGAAGGCAGGAAGTCCTTCCTCTCGGCCAACGTCACCTCAGACGCAGAAAACTGTGAACTCTGAGACGGCAAAAAGTGCCCGACTAAAAACAAGGAAAAACATCTTAAAACAAGACCTTTTGTTTTGTTTTAAGGAAAAACTTCTGCCAATGAGGTCAGAGTTTTTACTTGCTAAGAATTCTTATTTGGAGAATATTTTTCTCATCATAAAACAACAAAGAAACACTAAAGTAATTTAAGGAAAACATTCTTATTTAGTGAAACATTGTGGACATTTTACTTAAATGTTGCTTGATTTAAGTCAAATGTTGTTAATAAATCCTAATATTTAAGGAAAGTATTGCCCGGAGACCCGCCTCCATGATGTGGAGCCAGGCTGATGGTCAGAATCACCTGCTGGAGGATTCACCTATTGTACATGTTTTTAGTGGTAGAACCGCTGTGCCACCGAGCCCCCACTTTAAAGAATGGAATGTTTTATCTCTCTGTGAGAAGCAGGTCTTACATTAAGAGTTTTGATCTGAGTTTGTCTTAAAATAAGAACAAATATTCTTTGTCTAAAACTGAAGAAGATTCTAAAAGTTTTTCTTTCTTGTTACAAGAAAAATTATCATGTTTTTAGCAAATTTATCTGAACAAGAAATGGCCAGATTTTATTTCCTAAAACAAAATTTTGTTTCTCAAGAAAACTTTGCTCAGTTTGACATTATTACAAAAGTAATAATGTGAAAAAATCAGAACTTATTTCTTAAAGTAAGACATTGTTTACTTGCTTAGAATCCACTTTTTGCAGTGAAACATGGATTCTCCCGGTAATGACGACATATTAGAGGAAACGACCACACAGAAAATGGCCGACAGTTGCCATAGTTACCGTCATGGCCGCCTCAGTTTGAAACTCTCCTCCTCGTCCTGGAGGTTTGTGTTATTTTCTGAGGACAAAGTGTGAGGATTGTTCCGGATCAGTTTTCAGGCTGTAATTGTCCGACACAGACAGCAGGGGGCAGCCTTCACATCCACATCTGCTCATACGTGTTCTGTTTGAAGTCACGCGTGTTTTCTCTTCATCATTTTCCCTCTTTCTGTTTGAATGGACTCGTTTAGATGAAGAGTCAAAACTGCAGCGACACAAACGAAGGTGAATCAGTCTCTCACACGGGTCACGGGTCACGGGTCAGGGGTCACGGGTCACGGGTCACGGGTCACGGGTCACGGGTCACGGGTCACGGGTCACGGGTCACGGGTCACGGGTCACACGGGTCACACGGGTCACGGGTCACGGGTCACGGGTCACGGGTCACGGGTCACACGTCAGGGGTCACGGGTCACGGGTCACGGGTCACGGGTCACACGGGTCACGGGTCACGGGTCACGGGTCACGGGTCACGGGTCACGGGTCACGGGTCTCTGGACACTTCCACAAATACACATTAACCTCTGACCCCCCGCCTTCACCCAGAGCATTTTCTCCAGTTCGGCTTTGCCCAAATCTAAAAGCTTCTTGACTGGAGAGCAACACTGTGACGACTCATCTGAAAGTGAAAATCTAGAAAAGGGACGGTAACTTTTTGTCACGTTGTCGCTGCATTTTTGTCATGTTTTTGTCTCTTATTTTTCAGGGTTTTTTTCATGTTGTTTTTTCATCGCTTTGTCGTCACGTTTTCGTCACATTTTGTCGTGTTTTTGCCACTTTTTTGTTGCTTTTCCAGCACATTTTTGTTTTTGGATGCTTTTCTTTCAACCCCTTAACTCCCGCCTGAACCGAGAGCATTTTCTCCAGTTTGGCTTTACCCCAATCCAAAAGCTTCTGGACAAAAGCTGAAAAATAGCAACAAAACTGAGACGAAAACAATGATGGAAATGTGAGAAAAAACTGACGAAAAATGGATGAAAAAGTGGCAAAAATGTCACAAAAATGTCACAAGAAATTGACGAAAAAATGTCAAAAATGTGACAAAAAATGACCAAAATTTGATTAAAAAATGACGAAAAAATGACAATGTCACAAAAATTTGAAAAAAAATTGAAAAAAAATTGAAAAAAAATTTGAACAAAATTTGAACAAAATTTGCATTGACAAAAAAAAAAAAAGACCAAAATTTGAAAAAAAATATTGCAAAAAAATCACAAAATAATTACAAAAATGTGACAAAAAAAAAAAAATCACAAAAATTTGACCAAAAAATTTGGAAAAAATTGACAAAAAATGTCCAAAAAAATGTGATAAAAAATTGACGGAAAAATGACAAAAAAAGTTACAAAAATGAGTTGAAAACCCAACAAAAAAATGCTGGAAAAACAATCATGACGTGAGGAAAAAGCTCCTCTCGGTTCAGGCGGGAGTTAAGAGGTTAAGCTGTTAGATTTGGGTAAAGTGAGAGGCCAGACTGGTGGTCCTCCTGTGCTCTTCCAGGACGGACATGTGGCCCGTCCGCCCCTGCTGCTGCTCAGGATCAAGAAGACCTGAAACAAAGGGAGACGGAGCAGCTTCACCTTCACACATGAGACCATCTGACCTTCAGGCCGTCCACGTGATGGTCCGTCCCGTCTGGAGCTTCTGTGGTTGGAATGGAATGGTCTGTGTGATGAACTGGAGAACGAGCTGAAGAAACGAGCCCGACACAAAGGTCCAACACCAGGCAGATGTTCAGAGGGTTTTATTCAGACCTTTGCTCCAATCACAAAGCCTTCTCTGTTCATGTAAACGCTTATTTCTGTACAAAACATCCCCCAAAACAAAAGAGCAGAGGCCCCTCCCCCCCAGAGACCCCTCCCCCCCACAGCCAGAGGCCCCTCCCCCCACAGCCAGAGGCCCCTCCCCCCCACAGCCAAAGGAAAAGCCCGTATGTACAGCACAAACCCATGAACAAAGTCTTTATTGCTGATTCCCAAACGTGTGAAAGAGAAAAGACCTGAGCGGCTCCTCAGACTGTACAACGCTTTACAAACACATTCACCAACGAGTCATTCTGAAGAGGCTCCGCCCACCACGCCACGGACACACTCTGCGTTCACGCCCGTCGGAAACAGCAGCTCAGAGGTTCTGCCTTTAGAAGCATCACGTGATCCAGGAGGGGGCGCTGTGAGGCCGTCTGACTGAACACACCGGTTTAACCTGTTAAGGACCACCTGCTCTGATGTCCTCTCGCCGGCTAAATGAAACAGTCCCCTCTCCATATTAACATTACTGTTATTGTTATTGTCTTATGTGAACCGTCATAGGAATCAGGACAAGAAGCAGCTTCTTTGTACATTTAGACTTTGTGACAAAAACATGTAAAAAGGTTCTTTAGTTAGAAAATTAATACAAATATAGCTTTTTTATATATCGAAAATTACACATAAACTGAAATATCTTTCCTGAAAATATACTTCATAGCACAGACTCTAAACTGAGTACAGTGTTAACCTTACAGGTGCTCAGCATGTGTGCACAATCTCAGAAGTCTAGGTCCAAGTATGTTGGATTTGTAAACTTTTCCATTTTTGGTGCTATATCTCATTAGCATCGTGCACAAACCAAAGTGCCAAATGTGATAAAAGCACAAATATTTTCACAAATGTGTCAAAAAAAGTGCAGCAGCAACAACTAACCTCCCAAACATGGACTAAATCAAAGCAAAATGAAGTATTTATCTCAGTGCACAAAGGTGCGTCAGTCACACCTTCCCCCGAAACAAAATGGCCGCCTTGTTTACTCAGAAAAGCTTTTACTCGTCTTCATTCACTGTGATCTGGAGACAATGGACGTCGACACAGATGCACCACTGTCACCTGGGAAATCAACAAGTCTGTGCCTAAATGCTAATGTGGCTAACATGTGGCTAACGTGTGGCTAACATGTGGCCAACGTGTGGCTAACGTGTGGATAACGTGTGGCTAATGTGTGGCTAACATGAGGCTAACGTGTGGCTAATGTGTGGCTAACATGAGGCTAACATGTGGCTAACATGAGGCTAACGTGTGGCTAACGTGTGGCTAACATGTGGCTAACATGAGGCTAACATGTGGCTAACATGAGGCTAACATGTGGCTAACATGTGGCTAACATGTGGCTAACACTGAGCACTGCCAGCACAAATATCAGTGGATTTCTTTGGGAAACGGCTCATTTTGAAGAGAATAGTTATTAGGAAAAAGGAAACAGAACTGGAATTGACAAAAAGTTTGTTTACCAGAAGATTTTCTCATTTCTGGAGTATTTTTAGGTCATTTCTGACCGTGAAAATTGAAAATAATGAGCAAAATTTTCCAAAAAGAGAATTTTGTTGAAATTTGTTAAATTTAATTTTACTTCAGTATTTTGGACCAAAAACATCCAGTCGACCTATGATTGGACCACAAATAATTTAATATGGAAAAGAAATGCTTAATTTTAATGCTCGATTTTCAGGTTTTTTTTATTTTTCTGTCCTTAATTAATGCTTTGATTTAAGTGATGATGTTCCATGACTGGAATAGATGTTTTGGGGAGAAGCGCCTGTTTAAAAATCTGTGCCACACGTTTATATTGGTCGAAATATAATTTGCCTAAATACTGTATGAAAGTAAATGGACCTGGAGTCAGTCCCGGATCAGGGACGGTCCTGAACAGGTTAAACCTCATCACATTTATTACACTTCATAACACTTTAGTAAAAGCACATTTAGAAGCTTCTCTTTCTGTTCGGAGCCAGTGAGAAACTCTTTACGACAGAGTTTGTTTTTCAGACGGACGTGAACGCAGCGTCACTGGAACCAAACGCAGAAAAAACAAGTTTAATATTCATAATAATCATCATCTGTACAGCACTGCAGCCTCCGAAACACAGGAAACGCTCGCCGCCTTCACAATAAAGGTCAGACCCTCCACTATAAGAGCTCAGACCCTCCACTATAAGAGCTCAGACCCTCCACTATAAGAGCTCAGACCCTCCACTATAAGAGCTCAGACCCTCCACAATAAAGCTCAGACCCTCCACTATAAGAGCTCAGACCCTCCACAATAAGAGCTCAGACCCTCCACTATAAGAGCTCTGACCCTCCACTATAAGAGCCCAGACCCTCCACAATAAGAGCTCAGACCCTCCACTATAAGAGCTCAGACCCTCCACTATAAGAGCCCAGACCCTCCACAATAAGAGCTCAGACCCTCCAGAGCTCAGACCCTCCACAATAAGAGCCCAGACCCTCCACAATAAGAGCTCAGACCCTCCACAATAAGAGCTCAGACCCTCCAGAGCTCAGACCCTCCACAATAAGAGCCCAGACCCTCCACTATAAGAGCCCAGACCCTCCACAATAAGAGCTCAGACCCTCCACTATAAGAGCTCAGACCCTCCACTATAAGAGCTCAGACCCTCCACTATAAGAGCCCAGACCCTCCACTATAAGAGCTCAGACCCTCCACTATAAGAGCTCAGACCCTCCACTATAAGAGCTCAGACCCTCCACAATAAGAGCTCAAACCCTCCACTATAAGAGCTCAGACCCTCCACTATAAGAGCTCAGACCCTCCACTATAAGAGCTCAGACCCTCCACTATAAGAGCTCAGACCCTCCACTATAAGAGCTCAGACCCTCCACTATTTAATTTTTAATTTAACGCTCTGGTCAATTTCACTCTTTGAACCTGAGCTTTAGGGGCGGGGCTTTAGGGGCTGGGCTTTAGGGGCGGAGCTTTAGGGGCTGGGCTTTAGGGGCTGGGCTTTAGGGGCGGGGCTTTAGGGGCGTGACCCGTGAAGCGGCGAGCGTTTCCATAAGTGCTTCACCTTTAACCTCTGGATGGGCTTCCTGATTGGTGGCTTTAAAAAGAGTCCCGACCGCTCTGGCCCCGCCTCCTGGCAGGACGCTGTACCCGTGTTTTATTGTGAAAGTCCACACAAAGCAAAAGTGTAAAATAAGACAGTCCTCTCTGTACAAACTCTGAAACCGGACGTGTCTTAATACGAATAAGTTAAAGTTGAATCACAAAATACTATGTTTGTTCTGCTTTAGAAAATCTCCGTCTCCGTTAAATATCTGTGTTCGACCCGCCAGAAAAACCCAAAGAAAATGTAAAAAGTTCCTCCTCCTCAAAAGTCCTGCGAGCCTCGTTCCCCACAGTCTGTTTCTGTCCCGATCCGAGTGTCAGAGTCGCCTCCGAACCCACAGTCTGTTTCTGTCCCGATCCCAGAGTCAGAGTCGCCTCCGAACCCACAGTCTGTTTCTGTCCCGATCCGAGCGTCAGAGTCGCCTCCAAACCCACAGTCTGTTTCTGTCCCGATCCGAGTGTCAGAGTCGCCTCCGAACCCACAGTCTGTTTCTGTCCCGATCCGAGAGTCAGAGTCGCCTCCGAACCCACAGTCTGTTTCTGTCCCGATCCGAGTGTCAGAGTCGCCTCCGAACCCACAGTCTGTTTCTGTCCCGATCCGAGCGTCAGAGTCGCCTCCAAACCCACAGTCTGTTTCTGTCCCGATCCGAGCGTCAGAGTCGCCTCCAAACCCACAGTCTGTTTCTGTCCCGATCCGAGTGTCAGAGTCGCCTCCGAACCCACAGTCTGTTTCTGTCCCGATCCGAGAGTCAGAGTCGCCTCCGAACCCACAGTCTGTTTCTGTCCCGATCCGAGTGTCAGAGTCGCCTCCAAACCCACAGTCTGTTTCTGTCCCGATCCGAGTGTCAGAGTCGCCTCCAAACCCACAGTCTGTTTCTGTCCCGATCCGAGCGTCAGAGTCGCCTCCAAACCCACAGTCTGTTTCTGTCCCGATCCGAGCGTCAGAGTCGCCTCCGAACCCACAGTCTGTTTCTGTCCCGATCCGAGAGTCAGAGTCGCCTCCGAACCCACAGTTTCTCCCACGGTTTGTCCTTGAAAACCTTTGGAAACTGGGCCTGGAGTCGCAGGAGAGAAGGCTGTCCGAGCAGGCGTCTGTACGGGGGGGTTTGTTCATGAGCCTCTGAGCCCCCACCTCCACCTCTGGCTTCACTTTGTGGGTCTTAGCTTTCAAATGAGGCGTCACGCTGGCCTGTAGGCTGAGGGCGGGGGTTCAGAGGTTAAAGGGGCGGAGCCTTTAGAGTCGATATGTGAGGAAATGGCTGATTTTCAGAGTCCACAGTCACATGACCAGCCTCCTCCTCCACAGTCACATGACCAGCCTCCTCCACAGTCACATGACCAGCCTCCTCCACAGTCACATGACCAGCCTCCTCTACAGTCACATGACCAGCCTCCTCCACAGTCACATGACCAGCCTCCTCCACAGTCACATGACCAGCCTCCTCCACAGTCACATGACCAGCCTCCTCTACAGTCACATATGAGGCTGCAACAGTGCGTGTTTTATGCGTCGATGCGTCGCTTGTTTACGTTTCACTTCCAGCGTGGCTGCTCGTGATGCAGTCACTGCGAGTGTAACCCACGTAATGTAGCGGCCCAACATCCTGTGCCTTTATTGTGAAAGGCCAGTTTCCCGGAAGACCTCTCTCCCCGTCGTCACTTCCGCCTACTCTACTACCGCTATTCCACAAATAGCTGCTACTGCTGTGGCGTGGCCAGGAACAGCTACGAAACCTACTGAGCCTCTCTCACATCAGCGATTCCTTTTACTGCGGCGGACTGCGCCCTTCCCGTGCCTCACTCGGTGAGTTGAACCGTGCCATATTTAGTTGTTTACTGACAGCCGTACTCGTTACTAAATGCTATTTTGTAAATAACCCTTCAGATTTTCCCGACGCACCATATCAGGACCTACCGGTGCCTGATTTGCAATAGCTACTCATCGGTGAGTTAATCTGTTTCGTATGTTCTGAGTTATGGTGCCACGAGTGTCCCCGTAGCTCCGCTGCTAAGTTAGTGCTAACATAGCTTGTAAACAAGCACGGTCCGCGCAGCTACCTCCGCTTATGTACTGGAATGTCCGCTCTAATCTGTGGATTATTGAAGCCGAATCCTACACTACAGTGTTTAGCTTCAGTAATACTCATTATTGGCCATTTTGGCCGTTTGTGGCCATTGTTGCAGTCCTTTTGATTTAAATGCCCACGAGGCTATGTATTTTTGAATCTGACTTCAAACTGTTGCGGATCTGAACCCTGTTGCGCAACCATTATTATTTATTCACACTGACACTTTGACACTTTTGCACACTTTTTGATATTTGATATACCTTAGCTTTTGTGCTAATGATTTTGATTTAAGTGCACTTATACCTGATACCTGAAGCTTCTCTTTGATTTATGTGTTTTGTATTGTGGTGATTGATAACCTATAGCATGTATTGCTGTATTTATTTTATTTATTATTTACTTATCATTTTATTGATTTATTACATTTTTGACTAATAAGATTTTTTTCCTCGGCCTTGTTTAGGTCAGGTTTTTTTCCCCCCCATCTGTGTCCACCTCCTACGCTGGAACCGCGTTTTCGTTTGGACCCTTTAATGGAAATATGGATGGCGAGCTATAACCCCCACTGCCCCTGCTACGTGGTGTGGTAGGACAGTCACACTTTTTTTTTCAGTTGGATTATAACCAGTTCTTTTTCCCACGAACTTTGCAAACCAATGGACTTGGCATTTTGCTATGATTTTCCGTTTTGTTCTCATGTTGTGTTATTTATATCTACTTATTTATTATAATATCTAATACCTATTATCCATACCTATTTCCTATAATACAACTACTTGAAACTTAATTTTGTTTTTCTGAATGTTTATTCGCACGCTTGGCTCCGTGGCCGGACCTATCTCTGTTTGGCCATCAGCACCTTCGGCTGCAGTCAGCGCCGAGCCCTACAGCGTTACACGAGCGAGGGGGAAACAGCCAAAAGTCGTCAAAAGTGTGGGAGTATTTCCAGAAACGGCCTAATAGCAGGTGTGTTTAAGATGCCGTTGTGTCTCGCCTGGATGATCGAGAGTAGCCGGTGCAACGGGGGCGGAGAAAAAAGTCTGAAGCCCGTCTGACCCTCCACATGCAGAACAACGAGAGCCTCAGATCAGCAGAGTCTCGTTCAGATATTGTTCTTTTAAAGTTTATGCTAAATAAAAGTCCTTCACCTCCTGCTCTGTTTCCTTTACTCCAGAGACGTCATTCTTCATCAGAGGAAACTTTCCCATTCGTTTGTTTGTTCAAGTTTGTGATAAAACACGTCCTTTTAAATCATGACTTTGTTCTGAAAAGCATCAAACATGAGCTCTGTTTTAGGGGCGATGCAGAACTTTAATAGTTTCAGTCATAGTTTATTTGTTCAGATCTAAAGAGGAGAGAGGAGGGGGAGGAGCATGTTTGTGATCACACAGACTCGTATCCAGTCACCTGAGCGTGAGCACGGGCAGGTGTTTTCCCATCATGCACTGGGCCGTGGAGCCCCTGCAGTTCCTCTGGAGAGATGCAGCGGCGGATCCAGTCGGCTGCTCTCGTCGGGGTCTCAGATCTTTCCGTGACGTCAGAGCCTCTGGAGCAAGAACAGAATCTAACCGACACCGAGAGTCTGCAGTCGCTGTAAAACTGCTCCGTCTGGATCAGAGGTGTGTTAGAGATGAGTCAGACGGACTCATCTCTAACACACCTAATGACTTCTGTCTGTGTGCGTGTGTGTGTGTGTGTGTGTGTGTGCGTGTGTGTGTGTGTGTGTGTGTGTGTGTGTGTGTGTGTGTGTGTGTGTGTGTGTGCGTGTGTGTGTGTGTGAGGGCGTGTGTGTGAGGGCGTGGCTCCTGCGCACGTGTCCTGCATCTAACTAATGAGTCTCACCTGTTCCTTCAGGAAAGAGCTCATCCTGCCTTCAGAATAAAAGGGCGCTTCCTGTCTGACAGTAGGTGTGTTTGAGATGAGCCAGACGGACGCAGTTTTTACAGCCGACTGCAGACGCACGGTGCCGGTTAGATTTCTGTCCGACTTGCTCCAGAGGCAACTGCAGCGGCTCCTCGGCCCAGTGCATGACGGGAAAACACCCACCTGTCCTCACGCTCAGGTGATTGGATACGAGTCTGTGTGATCAGAAACGTGCTCCTCCCCCTCCTCTCTCCTCTTTAGATCTGAACAAATAAACTATGACTGAAACTATTACAGTTATGCATCGCCCCCTAAAATAGAGCTCATGTTTGATTATTTTCAGAACAAACTAATGATTTAAAAGGACGTGTTTTATTTCACAAACTTGAACAAACAAACGGGAAAGTTTCCTCTGATGAAGAATGATGTCTCTGGAGTAAAGGAAACAGAGCAGGAGGTGAAGGACTTTTATTTAGGATAAACTTTAAATGAACGCGATATCTGAACGAGACGCTGCGTGATCTGAGGCCACTCTCGTTGTTCTCTGCATGTGGAGGGTCGGATTGGTCTCAGCCTTTTTTTCTCCGCCCCTGTTGCGCCGGCTAGTCTCGCCGATCATCCAGGCGAGCCGCAACGGCATCTTAAACACACCTAACCTTTCACAACAAAAGGCCAGTGTTGGGCGGTTCCTCTGGAGCAGGGGTGCACAAAGTGGGCGGGGCCTCCAGAGAGTGACCTGCTTTTGCCCCGCCTCTGGTTAATGCTGATACTAATACTAAATAATAAAAAATAAATAAATAAAAAACTGACTCATTCATTCTCAATGGTGAATATGGGTGCAGTACACTTTTTGGCCACCAGCGTCACATTGGGGGCGCTGTTTCCCTCCTGTCGCAGAGTGAGATCAAGCTGAGATCAACAAAGGAACAAACATGAACTTATGAAAGAGTTTCTGCTGAACTGACACTTTCAAAATGATCTGATGTCACATGATCTAATGTCACATGATCTAATGTCACATGATCTAATGTCACATGATCTAATGTCACATGATCTAATGTCACATGATCTAATGTCACATGATCTGTAGTTAAATGAATGAAGTCACTGCAGACACAGGTTTGTTATTCACATTGTGGTCACTGGACCCGCTCCACACCCTTCATCTGTGGGAGAAACACAAACGGGAGACTTTCCTGTTGGACTCGATGGCGGGTGTTCGGCTCCGCCCTCGGGTTCTCCTGGAATCCGGTCGAGGCACATTTCATCTGAAACACACCTTAGATCAGAGTCTGTGATGAGCTCAGAGGTTTCTGTGGGAGTCACAAAACAGCAAACACTCATCAGAGCAGATCATTCCAGAGAACAAGAACCACAGCATCCTCTGACCCTGAAGACTCTGACCCTGAAGACTCTGACCCTGCAGACTCTGACCCTGAAGACTCTGACCCTGAAGACTCTGAGACTAAAGACTCTGAAGACTCTGAGACTAAAGACTCTGAGACTGAGACTGAAGACTCTGAGACTGAAGACTCTGACCCTGCAGACCCTGAAGACTCTGAGACTAAAGACTCTGAGACTGAAGACTCTGACCCTGAAGACTCTGACCCTGAAGACTCTGACCCTGAAGACTCTGACCCTGAAGACTCTGAGACTCTGAGACTGAAGACTCTGAGACTCTGAAGACTCTGACCCTGAAGACTCTGACCCTGAAGACTCTGAAGACTCTGAAGACTCTGAAGACTCTGAGACTGAAGACTCTGAGACTCTGAAGACTCTGACCCTGAAGACTCTGACCCTGAAGACTCTGAAGACTCTGAAGACTCTGAAGACTCTGAGACTGAAGACTCTGAGACTAAAGTCTGCTCTGAGGTGAGTCTGAACAGTCTGAGCTCAGGCCGGTGTTTCTGATTCTGGGAGAAGTGGGTTTGTTTAAAATCTGTTTCTAGTTTGGGACGTCCAGGGAGAGGGACGTCCAGGGAGAGGGACGTCCAGGGAGAGGGACGTCCAGGGAGAGGGACGTCCAGGGAGAGGGACGTCCAGGGAGAGGGACGTCCAGGGAGAGGGACGTCCAGGGAGTGAGACGTCCAGGGAGAGGGACGTCCAGGGAGAGGGACGTCCAGGGAGAGGGACGTCCAGGGAGAGGGACGTCCAGGGAGAGGGACGTCCAGGGAGAGGGACGTCCAGGGAGAGGGACGTCCAGGGAGAGGGACGTCCAGGGAGTGAGACGTCCAGGGAGAGGGACGTCCAGGGAGTGGGACGTCCAGGGAGTGGGACGTCCAGGGAGAGGGACGTCCAGGGAGTGGGACGTCCAGGGAGTGGGACGTCCAGGGAGAGGGAGGTCCAGGGAGAGAGACATCCAGGGAGAGGGACGTCCAGGGAGAGGGACGTCCAGGGAGTGGGACGTTCAGGGAGTGGGACGTCCAGGGAGAGGGAGGTCCAGGGAGAGAGACATCCAGGGAGAGGGACGTCCAGGGAGTGGGACGTCCAGGGAGAGGGACGTCCAGGGAGAGAGACGTCCAGGGAGAGGGACGTCCAGGGAGAGAGACGTCCAGGGAGAGAGACGTCCAGGGAGAGGGACGTCCAGGGAGTGGGACGTCCAGGGAGAGAGACGTCCAGGGAGAGGGACGTCCAGGGAGAGGGACGTCCAGGGAGAGAGACGTCCAGGGAGAGAGACGTCCAGGGAGAGGGACGTCCAGGGAGTGGGACGTCCAGGGAGAGAGACGTCCAGGGAGAGGGACGTCCAGGGAGAGGGACGTCCAGGGAGAGAGACGTCCAGGGAGAGAGACGTCCAGGGAGAGGGACGTCCAGGGAGAGGGACGTCCAGGGAGAGGGACGTCCAGGGAGAGAGACGTCCAGGGAGAGAGACGTCCAGGGAGAGGGACGTCCAGGGAGAGGGACGTCCAGGGAGAGAGACGTCCAGGGAGAGAGACGTCCAGGGAGAGGGACGTCCAGGGAGTGGGACGTCCAGGGAGAGAGACGTCCAGGGAGAGGGACGTCCAGGGAGAGGGACGTCCAGGGAGAGAGACGTCCAGGGAGAGAGACGTCCAGGGAGAGGGACGTCCAGGGAGTGGGACGTCCAGGGAGAGAGACGTCCAGGGAGTGGGACGTCCAGGGAGAGGGACGTCCAGGGAGAGGGACGTCCAGGGAGAGAGACGTCCAGGGAGAGGGACGTCCAGGGAGAGAGACGTCCAGGGAGAGGGACGTCCAGGGAGAGGGACGTCCAGGGAGAGGGACATCCAGGGAGAGGGACATCCAGGGAGAGGGACATCCAGGGAGAGAAACGTCCAGGGAGAGGGACGTCCAGGGAGAGAGACGTCCAGGGAGAGGGACGTCCAGGGAGAGAGACGTCCAGGGAGAGGGACATCCAGGGAGAGGGACATCCAGGGAGAGGGACATCCAGGGAGTGGGACGTTCAGGGAGAGGGACGTCCAGGGAGAGGGACGTCCAGGGAGAGAGACATCCAGGGAGAGGGACGTCCAGGGAGAGGGACATCCAGGGAGAGGGACATCCAGGGAGTGGGACATCCAGGGAGTGGGACGTTCAGGGAGAGGGACGTCCAGGGAGAGGGACATCCAGGGAGAGGGACATCCAGGGAGTGGGACGTTCAGGGAGAGGGACGTCCAGGGAGAGAGACGTCCAGGGAGAGAGACGTCCAGGGAGTGAGACGTCCAGGGAGAGGGACGTCCAGGGAGAGGGACGTCCAGGGAGTGAGACGTCCAGGGAGTGGGACGTCCAGGGAGAGGGACGTCCAGGGAGAGAGACGTCCAGGGAGAGGGACGTCCAGGGAGTGGGACGTTCAGGGAGTGGGACGTCCAGGGAGAGAGACGTCCAGGGAGAGGGACGTCCAGGGAGTGGGACGTTCAGGGAGTGGGACGTCCAGGGAGAGGGACGTCCCTCTCCCTGGACGTCCAGGGAGAGGGACGTCCAGGGAGAGGGACGTCCAGGGAGTGAGACGTCCAGGGAGAGGGACGTCCAGGGAGTGAGACGTCCAGGGAGAGGGACGTCCAGGGAGTGAGACGTCCAGGGAGAGGGACGTCCAGGGAGAGAGACGTCCAGGGAGAGGGACGTCCAGGGAGAGGGACGTCCAGGGAGTGGGACGTTCAGGGAGTGGGACGTCCAGGGAGAGGGACGTCCCTCTTCCTGGACGTCCAGGGAGTGGGACGTCCAGGGAGTGGGACGTTCAGGGAGTGGGACGTTCAGGGAGTGGGACGTCCCTCTCCCTGGACGTCCAGGGAGAGGGACGTCCAGGGAGAGAGACGTCCAGGGAGAGGGACGTCCAGGGAGAGGGACGTCCAGGGAGAGGGACGTCCAGGGAGAGGGACGTCCAGGGAGAGAGACGTCCAGGGAGAGGGACGTCCAGGGAGAGAGACGTCCAGGGAGAGAGACGTCCAGGGAGTGGGACGTCCAGGGAGAGGGACGTCCAGGGAGAGGGACATCCAGGGAGAGAGACGTCCAGGGAGAGAGACGTCCAGGGAGTGGGACGTCCAGGGAGAGAGACGTCCAGGGAGAGAGACGTCCAGGGAGAGGGACGTTCAGGGAGTGGGACGTCCAGGGAGAGGGACGTCCCTCTCCCTGGACGTCCAGGGAGAGGGACGTCCAGGGAGAGGGACGTCCAGGGAGAGGGACGTTCAGGGAGAGGGACGTCCAGGGAGAGGGACGTTCAGGGAGAGAGACATCCAGGGAGAGAGACATCCAGGGAGAGGGACATCCAGGGAGAGAGACATCCAGGGAGAGGGACATCCAGGGAGAGGGACATCCAGGGAGAGAGACGTCCAGGGAGAGAGACATCCAGGGAGAGGGACGTTCAGGGAGAGGGACGTCCAGGGAGAGAGACGTCCAGGGAGAGGGACGTTCAGGGAGAGGGACGTTCAGGGAGTGGGACGTCCAGGGAGAGAGACGTCCAGGGAGAGGGACATCCAGGGAGAGAGACATCCAGGGAGAGGGACATCCAGGGAGAGAGACGTCCAGGGAGAGAGACGTCCAGGGAGAGAGACGTCCAGGGAGAGGGACGTTCAGGGAGTGGGACGTCCAGGGAGAGGGACGTCCCTCTCCCTGGACGTCCAGGGAGAGGGACGTCCAGGGAGAGGGACGTCCAGGGAGAGGGACGTTCAGGGAGAGGGACGTCCAGGGAGAGGGACGTTCAGGGAGAGAGACATCCAGGGAGAGAGACATCCAGGGAGAGGGACATCCAGGGAGAGAGACATCCAGGGAGAGGGACATCCAGGGAGAGGGACATCCAGGGAGAGAGACGTCCAGGGAGAGAGACATCCAGGGAGAGGGACGTTCAGGGAGAGGGACGTCCAGGGAGAGAGACGTCCAGGGAGAGGGACGTTCAGGGAGAGGGACGTTCAGGGAGAGGGACGTTCAGGGAGAGGGACGTTCAGGGAGAGGGACGTCCAGGGAGAGGGACGTTCAGGGAGAGAGACATCCAGGGAGAGGGACGTTCAGGGAGAGAGACATCCAGGGAGAGGGACGTTCAGGGAGAGAGACATCCAGGGAGAGAGACATCCAGGGAGAGGGACGTTCAGGGAGTGGGACGTCCAGGGAGAGAGACGTCCAGGGAGAGGGACGTTCAGGGAGAGGGACGTTCAGGGAGAGAGACATCCAGGGAGAGAGACATCCAGGGAGAGGGACATCCAGGGAGAGAGACATCCAGGGAGAGGGACATCCAGGGAGAGGGACATCCAGGGAGAGAGACATCCAGGGAGAGGGACATCCAGGGAGAGGGACATCCAGGGAGAGGGACGTCCAGGGAGAGGGACATCCAGGGAGAGAGACATCCAGGGAGAGAGACATCCAGGGAGAGGGACATCCAGGGAGAGGGACATCCAGGGAGAGGGACGTCCAGGGAGAGGGACATCCAGGGAGAGGGACATCCAGGGAGTGGGACGTCCAGGGAGAGGGACGTCCAGGGAGAGGGACATCCAGGGAGAGAGACATCCAGGGAGAGGGACATCCAGGGAGAGGGACATCCACGGAGAGGGACATCCACGGAGAGGGACATCCAGGGAGAGGGACATCCAGGGAGAGGGACATCCAGGGAGAGGGACATCCACGGAGAGGGACATCCACGGAGAGGGACATCCAGGGAGAGGGACATCCAGGGAGAGGGACATCCAGGGAGAGGGACATCCAGGGAGAGAGACATCCAGGGAGAGAGACATCCAGGGAGAGAGACGTCCAGGGAGAGGGACGTCCAGGGAGAGGGACATCCAGGGAGAGGGACATCCAGGGAGAGGGACATCCACGGAGAGGGACATCCAGGGAGAGGGACATCCAGGGAGAGGGACGTCCAGGGAGTGGGACATCCAGGGAGAGGGACGTCCAGGGAGAGGGACGTCCAGGGAGAGGGAAGTCCAGGGAGTGGGACGTCCAGGGAGAGGGAAGTCCAGGGAGTGGGACATCCAGGGAGAGGGACGTCCAGGGAGAGAGACGTCCAGGGAGAGGGACGTCCAGGGAGAGGGACGTCCAGGGAGAGAGACGTCCAGGGAGAGGACCTCAGAGCTTTAGTCAGGAGGGAGTTACTGCAGCCGCCGCTTTCTAAAACTAGTGTTTGAGTGATGTCACAGCTCTAAAGCCGATGATGTAACGTGAGGTTAAATGATTTAGTTTAGAGGAAATGTTGGGTCTCGTCCAGAGAGATGCAGTGACTCATGTTCATCCGGTCATTTACACGTTTCCTTTTAACGACTTTTCAAAGTGTTAATAGGAAGAACTGGCTCCGCCCACACTGGGTTCGGTGACGTCATCACATTCTAGAACCTGTAATTCTCGCCTGCCCGAAACTGAGCTGCAGTTTATGATGTGAATGTAAGATATCAGGTTTGTGAGGGGAGGAGCCTGTCATGAGGGAGGAGCCTGTCATGAGGGAGGAGCCTGTTGTGAGGGAGGAGCCTGTCATGAGGGAGGAGCCTGTTGTGAGGGAGGAGCCTGTCGTGAGGGAGGAGCCTGTTGTGAGGGAGGAGCCTGTCATGAGGGAGGAGCCTGGAGGTGACTCCGTGAGATCGATGAGTTTTTATTTTCACAGGTTCTGATTCTTCCTGATGTTAAAGGTGAGTCTGGATCCTGATTGGCTGCATGGCTCCTCTGCTGCTGTTGTTCTTCTGAGATCTTCCTGCTGCTCATCTTCTCTCTGTGGCTTCAGGTGGATCATCATGGCGTCCAGACTGGAGCAGGACCTGAGCTGTCCCATCTGCTGTGAGCTCTTCAGAGATCCTGTGGTTCTGAGCTGCAGCCACAGCTTCTGTAAGGTCTGTTTGGAGAACTGGTGGAAGGACAAACCCCTGAAGACCTGTCCAGTCTGTGAGAGCAAGATCTCCATGGATCCATCACTGAGCCTCACCCTGAAGAACCTGGTGGAGACGTTCACAGAGGAGAGAAGACAAACATCTCCAGCACAGCCTGAGTGCAGTCTTCACTCTGAGACGCTGCGGCTCTTCTGTGAGGACCATCAGGACCTGATCTGCCTGGTCTGCAGAGACTCCAGGACTCACAAAGACCACAGCTTCAGACCCATCGAGGAGGCGGCTCAGGAGCTGAGAGAGCAGCTGAGGAGAGACCTCACACCTGTACAGGAGAACCTGAAGGTAAGAGACCTCACACCTGTACAGGAGAACCTGAAGGTAAGAGACCTCACACCTGTACAGGAGAACCTGAAGGTAAGAGACCTCACACCTGTACAGGAGAACCTGAAGGTAAGAGACCTCACACCTGTACAGGAGAACCTGAAGGTAAGAGACCTCACACCTGTACAGGAGAACCTGAAGGTAAGAGACCTCACACCTGTACAGGAGAACCTGAAGGTAAGAGACCTCACACCTGTACAGGAGAACCTGAAGTTGAGAGACCTCACACCTGTACAGGAGAACCTGAAGGTGAGAGACCTCACACCTGTACAGGAGAACCTGAAGGTAACTAACTCTAACTCTCTCTGATGTTTCTCCTCAGGTCCTGGTTCTTTCTAACTCTCTCTGATGTTTCTCCTCAGGTCCTGGTTCTTTCTAACTCTCTCTGATGTTTCTCCTCAGGTCCTGGTTCTTTCTAACTCTCTCTGATGTTTCTCCTCAGGTCCTGGTTCTTTCTAACTCTCTCTGATGTTTCTCCTCAGGTCCTGGTTCTTTCTAACTCTCTCTGATGTTTCTCCTCAGGTCCTGGTTCTTTCTAACTCTCTCTGATGTTTCTCCTCAGGTCCTGGCTCGGAGCAGAGCACAGTTGGAGTCTTCAGAGGCTCATATCACGGCCCAGGCCCGACGCGCTCAGACACAGATCAGAGCTCAGTTTGAGAAGCTGCACCAGTTCCTGAGGGAGGAGGAAGAGTCCAGGATGAAGGCTCTGAGGGAGGAAGAGGAGCAGAAGACTCAGAGGATGAAGGACATGATGGCGGCCGTGAGCAGAGACATGGAGGCCGTGTCCCAGAGCGTCTCAGAGACAGAGGAGCTGCTGAGAGCAGCAGACGCCTCCTTCCTGCTCCAGTACAAGACTGCAGCAAAGAGGCTGCAGCAGCGCCCCCTGGTGGAGGACATGGGACCAGGAGCT